>NW_012149252.1:463932-516502 GCF_000956105.1 Propithecus coquereli | reverse complement strand
GTAAATAGTGGAAAGCATATGTGCACGAAGGCTAACTTTTATTTTATTTGAAACGAACTCATACTTTAAAAAAAGAAAAATGAAAAAGAACTCATACAAATTTTCAAAAGGAAAAGATCAGCAATGCAATGGAAAAATGGAGATAGACATAGAGAGTTTACCAACTGCATATCAAAAGCCAATAAATTATTTGAAAAGATGTTCAATCTCATTAGTCATCAAAGAAATGCATGTGAAAACAACAGCGAAATGTTGTTTTGCAGTCTAAGGAGCAAAATTTAGAGACCTTGATAATATCCAGTACTGACAAGGGAGGGGAAAGAGGCACGTCATACCCCCAATCTCTATGGTCACTCAAACCTTGCACATAAGTGGCTCTTCTGGGTTGGTTTCTCTTCCCTTTACCTTTTCATTCAAAGCATGAATTTAGTTCCTTCCCTTTTTAATCCAAAGAGGAGCTAAGACTAGAATGTGCTGTTAAAGTTTGAGTGATGGAGGAATAAAACAAATGATTTTGGAGAGTGACTTTAGGGGCTACAGAACGTGGTTACTCATGACTTGACTCTACTCCTAAATTCCCATTTTACTCATAAACGTCTAGCACAAGACAGAGGCAACCTTGTCCCTCATAATCCAAAATCTCTAGTTCTCTCCCATCCTGAGTTTCATAAAAGCTTTAGCTTCCCTTACACCAGTCTGGGGTACACTCATTTTGTGCCCCAGGAAGACTTATGGTGGGAAGATTAATTTTTTTCAGTAGACAAAACCACAATAGTCAACAGTATACAAGTATATTTCTCAGAATCTGTTGAATAGAATCATGTGAGAGTTACTAATGATTCCTTTAAATCCATAGTTAGGAAAAAATTTTTTTCTTTAACTCTTCAAGCACATAACTGTCCATCTCAAAATACATCCAATTCACAGTACTAAACTGAACACTTAAAACCTGCAATTATAACATCTGAAGTCAGATTCATGGTGACTTTAAGTTTGTGTCCAGAATTCTAGATGAGTACTTGCCTTACACTCACTCTAGGAGTGAAGTCAAATCAAAGTTGCTCCCAGCATGAGCAAGTAGCTCCACCACCTTCAGTAACCAAAAATGGAGTACTCTCCAAAGGGCAATCATCTCAATAAAAGACAATTGAAAATTCCATCTTCATCAAACATTCGGCTTCATGTACCTTCAAATTTTCTATGCCGTGCATATATTATTTCTATATTTAGAGCAAATTAATGAATGTCCTTTAAAATAATCCATTAGTCATTTGGGTTCAAGGACAAAGCCTATCTCCATGAGTGTAATCATTTTGAAAAGCTATCCATCCTCTACAGAATCAATTATAGACAAACTTGGGACTTGATTAAGGTTTAACTCGGGTTGACTTTGCTTCTTCTTTGGGTCTCTTCAGCCATTCTTCCAGAAGCACTTAACTACTCACTTAAGCTGTTACGCTAACTCAGGTATAACCCAGAGCCTTCTTTATTGTGCTACTACTAGATTTCTTCTACTCAATAGTTATTATTTAGGCCAGGCACGGTGGCTCACGCCTGTAATCCTAGCTCTCTGGGAGGCCGAGGCGGGCGGATTGCTTGAGGTCAGGAGTTCAAAACCACCCTGAGCAAGAGCGAGACCTCGTCTCTACTAAAATTAGAAAGAAATTAATTGGACAACTAAAAATATATAGAAAAAATTAGCCGGGCATGGTGGCGCATGCCTATAGTCCCAGCGACTCGGGAGGCTGAGGCAGGAGGATCGCTTGAGCCCAGGAGTCTGAGGTTGCTGTGAGCTAGGATGATGCCATGGGACTCTAGCCCAGGCAACACAGTGAGACTCTGTCTCAAAAAAAAAAAAACAAAAAAACAAAAATAGTTATTATTTAAATCAAAAAATAAAAAATGACACTAAAATTTTCCAAAGCCATTTTCCTTGTGACTTCGGACATTGCACAGTAGAAGAGACATTTGTGATGCTGCAAATCTCAGCACTTAGTCTTTTAGTAAGCTCTCTCCATCCCCCACCCTCCATTTTCTTCTTCTATTGCTACATATAGATTGAAAAGAGAATGCTCTTATTTTATTCAGAATTCAAGAGCAAAAAAGAAAAAAAAAAAAACAAAGGCTCTCACTTTGAAAGAATGCACTCATATTGCAAATCAGGCAATCAAAACAGCTGTAAAGAAAATCTCAGGACATGGAAATTAAGATCCATCCCACATTTTTCATAGCCCACAGCTGGCAATTAGGAAGCTTAAGGTGAGCTTTGTGACATATTTTCATAAATCTTTACAAATAAACTGTCTCAACTCAACTCATGCCATTTTTTCTTCTCCTTTTTTTTTTTCACATGAAGGTTTTTCTACTTCAGTTTGTTTTCAAAATAAAGAACTATTTACTTTAGTCATCAACAGATATGCCCTGTTAAGAATCACAGATGGAATGCAATCTGTTTAGCTTAACCAAAGGCTGAACCTTGTTCATAAGATTTCAGACACTGTTTTATTTACCTTCCTAAACATCATCCCTTACCCACAATTCAAAGAAAAGTACACACACCCACAGGAATCTTTCTGTGGAGGTTTCTCTTTAATGATCTAGAAGAGAAATTTCATGTGGGGGTATAAAAGAGAGGAAAACATTTGGCAAAAGTTTGAAAGCATGTGCTAATAGCTTCGAAGATTCAGAAGATTAGATTAGGAAGTTTGCCTAATGTTTGAAAAATAAGGCAGTGCATTAATTAAGGAAATTTTATTTGATTTAGAAGAGATTTCTTCCTTAAACATGCCTATCGCAACTGCAGTTCCTAAAGTAGCTGTGCTATGACATGGAATCTTTTGTCTTCTTCACAGTATCTTTGAATAGACCTTGCATCTTTATAGTTACCACGACAGGCAGCCTTTAAGATGACCCCACAGATCCCTGCTTCCTGGTACTTTCCAAGTGATCACTTCCTTTTCAGTAACTGGCTTCTAACCAATAGAAACAGCTATGTTTAGGAGATGTCACATCTGTAATTAGGTTACAGAAGACTGTGCCTTACCTTTGCTTATAGACTATCTCTATAGCTGGTTTTGATGAAGAAAGCAGCCACATTACAGAGGCCCACGTTGCAAGGAATTGAGGGTGGCCCCTGGCCAATTGCCACCTAAGAATGGAGCCACTCCAGTCCAACAGCCCTCAGGCAACTGAATCTTGCCAACAATCACATAAATGAGCTGGAATTGAATACTTCCCCACTTGAGCCTTCACGTGAGACCCCAGCACTGGGAGACCCCTTGATTGCAGGCTTGAGAAAAACCATGAAGCAGAAGACCTAGCTAAGCCATGCCCATATTCTTGACCCAAAGAATCTGTGAGGTAATAAATGTATGTTGTTTTAAGCCATTACATTTTGTGGTAATTTGTTAACAATGGGGCTGAGAACACACCACCCCAAAATATGGCATCTTGGCATGCTGAGTATTTTAAGCTGAAGAAATTTAAGAAAACAACAGAAGTAGGAATGTCTCTCTGATCTTCTGTTGCCATTCTTCCCTGACATAGGCCATAAAAGAATTTTCTGACCTTCCACTAAAGTAGGTCTCTCATTCCAGAGAGGTCCTCCCCATACCAGAAGGAAAGGAATGAAGATACAGAAACCAAGAAGAATTTGAACAAATAGGCCTTGCAAAGTGCTCTCCCCCCTCCACCACCGCCAGTTTATCACATTAGATCATATCCTTTGTTTTTTAACCACGCTTTTATGAGACTGTCCATAAAAATATGCAGATTCCCCTGTTTCTTTGGGTCTTCATTTCTGAAGGCTCTCATGTCATGTAAAACTTATTTAAATAAACTTGTATGCTTTTCTCTTGTTAATCTGTCTTTCATTATACATGTCACAGTCATGAACCTTGCTTGCAATGGGTGAGAAAAGAAATCTCCTATCTCCTACAAAAATAGCTAACTAATACAAGTACTATTTGCCATTTTGGAAATGTCCATCATACCCACTATTTTCTATAGACATATACTTGTGAAATGACTAATCAAAATTCTCCCTACCCCACTGTTTTTACATTTTAGTTGTAGATACAACAGGACTCAGTAGAACTAATAATGACCAGAAGACTAATAATGACCAGAAGAATTAGAGTCTGGGAGATCTGACTCAGAATGTAGGCAGGGGTATTTGTACTTCGGGGTATCAATGGGTATAATTATTTGAGGGAAGACGTCCTACCCAATCTTGCTCTATCCAATACCTCTGCCATCTTGTTTTAATGTCTGGAAATTTACAGTCTCAACTTCTTTTGGCTTCAATTATTATGTCCCCATTTAAAATGAAACTATGTGAAGGAGGTAATTCAGGTACGATGTTTTCAATTTACATCTTTATCTGAGTATGAATACGTGGGAGAGAAGGGACAACTTCCCCTTTGCCCCTGGAAGGTTCACTGAAAGATCAACTCACAACAACGCAGATTAATAAGAGAAAGAGATTACAAATGTTATTTTTGATGCTCATGGGGAGAATGACAGAACAATTAACCAACATCCCAGTGGGGTACAGAAGTTTATATACCCTCGTTTTAGAGGGGAGGAGGAGATGAAGAATACAGGTTGAGGGGCAATAAATCATGACTAAGGAGGATGAATAGATATTTAGGAGAATGAATGGATGGGGAAAACAGATTGACTTATAAATGATTCTCTTTGGAAATCAAATTAACCTGAGAGACAGGTATTATTTTTAAAATGGTTTGGGCCAGGTCTGGTTACATTCGTGATCTTCTTTCCTGCAATAGATATTGAGATAACAGGGAGGGGACAGAAAGACACTTCTTTTCCTAGGTGGGTCTGGATCTCAGGAAGATAAAGAAATTTCAGAGATTTGGGGAGATGCTAATGGTAGGGAGGGGGGAGGTCAGAAAGACCCTGAGGCTTTTTCCGTTAGTGCAGTATGTTGAAATACCATATTTTGGGGTAAAAATATTTCTGATTTTCTTCAAGTGTATGAGTCAGTTGTTTAGTTTTGGACTTTTCTGAAAGCAGGTTTTTATAAGGAGACAAAATTGGGTCCCTCGATGGATAGAAAAGTTGTAAGGTATAAATTCAGAAATAAATTTCAAAATCTTCTCATTGCTGGCACTACCTGATTCAACACCAAGAGAAATGACACTCAGGAGATATATAAAAACCCATATCCCCCCTTTTGGTACCTCTTTGCCATATCTTTTTACTATGCTTCTCATACACAACTGAATTGGATTGACAGCCATTGCAGAATCAGGCTTATATGCTAATTCTCCTTGGTTCCATAAATGAAAGGTATAAACAGTTATATCAAAGGATGAGAGATAATATTGGGGTTAATTTTGTTGCAGAAGTTCTTTTTTTTTTTTTTTTTTGAGACAGAGTCTCACTGTGTTGCCCGGGCTAGAGTGCCGTGGCATCAGCCTAGCTCACAGCAACCTCAGACTCCTGGGCTCAAGCGATCCTTCTGCCTCAGCCTCCCGAGTAGCTGGGACTACAGGCATGTGCCACCATGCCCGGCTAATTTTTTCTGTATATTTTCAGTTGTCCGATTAATTTCTTTCTATTTTTAGTAGAAACGGGGTCTCACTCTTGCTCAGGCTGGTCTCGAACACCTGAGCTCAAACAATCCGCTCGTCTCGGCCTCCCAGAGTGCTAGGACTACAGGCGTGAGCCACCTTGCCCGGCCAGTAGTTCTTATTTGAGACCTTACCACCACCACCACCACCACCACCACCAGCCCAGAGTGAATGTGGATATGGGATGGGAGGTTGTTTGCTTGTTTGTCTGAACAATGGCTGGGCCATAGCAATCTCTGAGGTACCTCAGGTACCTTAGTACCCTTCTCTGTACTGGCCTTTGTCAGGGCCCCTCAGTCAACACTGATGGGTACAACAAACTTTGAATCATGGGAGGAAGGTAGGATGTCTTGATCCTTTTCCTCCCAGAAGGATCTCAACAAATGTGTCCACCCCTGCTTCAGCATCGGGGCCAAGGGAAAGCTTCCCCTTAATCCCCTGAAGGTTTGCTGAAAAGTCAACTCACAAAAGGAGATTAATAGGATAGGTGAAAGGGCCTGCAAATTCATTGATATGCACACAGGAGAGAACCACAGAGTGATTACCCAATATTCCAGGGGGGCTCAGATACTGATACAGCTTTATTTCAGAAGGCATGGGGGAGATGGGGAATAAGGTAATTCTGTTGAGGGGCAACAAAGGATTACTAGGGAGAATGAATGGATCAGGGAACAGAGATTAACTTGTAAATAGTTCTCTTTAGAAATTGAAAGAGCCTGAGAGACAGACATTATCTTGTGAAAGGATCTGTTCAGGAGTGGTTACTTTCTTGGTCTTCTTTTCAGCAATAGATAATGAGATAGCAGGGAGGGGAAGGAACAATTGCTTTCCTTGGTGGGTCCAGTCTTTCTGTAGATATAGGAAAAGTCTCTTCCAGCACTCTGTTGATCTCTCAGGGCCTTCAATTCAAAATACTCATTATACCAGGGAGCCATATTTTGGGGTGAAGTTCCCTTCACCAGCAAACTTCAAGTTCCATTTATCAATAGTTTTGTTTCTCAAACAAAAAAAAGAAGTTTTAAGTTTCTCCTCACTTAACATCCCAGAGCGTAAATAAGTAATTATAATACATTACAATAAGTTCTATGGAGTGTTTTCATACTAGGTGCAGAAGTTATAATAAAATCACAAAAATAATGATGGGCAAGATTTAGTAAGGACTTCAGTAATATATTTTATATGCCTGGCATTCAGCTAAACATTTTATGTACATCTGTTTTAATGTCGCCGAATGCAGGTTTGGCTATCCACCACCCAAGAAGCAAACAGGAGAGGCGAGTGTTGGTGAGGGAAAGGTGGTTTATTTAAGTGCCAGCAGCCTGAGGAGATATGGCAGGCTATTGTTTCAAAGACCATCTCAGCTTTCTCTGCTTAGTGAGAAATTTATAATGGGAAGAGGTAAAGGAGGTTGGTGGTAGAAAGCAAGCTTTGTGTAAGTCATCATGGCTCGGTGGCTATCAGCAAATAATAGGTCATCTGGTAGATCCTGTCATCAGCTGTCTGTGGTTGGCCTATTCCAGACTCTTGATCTGTTTTTTCTCAAGGTCATTTTTAAACTTGTACCTGGCAGCTATATAAGCCAGCAGCAGGTTAATTCTAAACTTTCAAGACAGAACAAGCCGAAAGCATACTGGCAACAAATTGGCTTCGTCGGATCAAGATCTGGTTCCCTCACTGGGAGCTGAACTTAGGCCATGGAGCTGCACCAAATCCTAACCACTAGACCATGGTAGGTCGGCAATTTGTCCTCAGTTCTTGGTGTGCTCTTGTTGAAGAATGGCAAGACACACTGATAGCAAAGCAAGCCAGAAGCAGAATTTATTGAGCAAAAGCAAGATATGTTCGCCACAGACAGCGAGCGGGCCCCTGTTGCTACAGAAGGCTCCGACTTTTAACTAAAGTTTTCATTTTATATCATCTGGATTGGATCCTCCCCGGCAAGCGTGGCTCATGTGTCACCTTGATGGACAGCTGTTAGGTTGTATAACCTGAGTCTTACTATGCATGAGGATTTCCCATGAGTCTTCCTAAAAGCCCACTCGGGTTGTGCGGGAGAGCAAAACGACAATGTAGATTTACGCTAATGACATGATAATTGGCCTGAGGTTACTTTTGGTCATTTTCCAGACCCTACTGCACCTGCACTGCTTAGCTTTCTAGAAATTTCTTCTTCCAGGAATCCTGGCATTTATGGGTTAACTTTTAGGTTAGCATGCTGAGTTCGAGTTAGCAGTGTACTCCCTTCCCTCCGGCTGTGGCACTCATCCCTGTCCCTGGGAGAGCCAGAGGCCTCTCACTATCTACCTGACAGCTCCCTTTTAGCTAGCCTAGTGTTATAGTCTAAATGGCCTTTGGAGTGCACTTACATTAATACTCATCCCAGTTCTATGTGAGGAATACTATTAGGATTCCCATTTTACAAACAAAACCTCAATCTTAGATAAGATAAATAACTTGCAAAGTAAAGCATTACAGATTTTGTTTCCCAAGAAGACTCTGAGATGGAGATTAGCATGCTGGAGGTTAGTAGGAAGTAGAGTACTCTTGGGATCAATCCCTAAGGAAGGGAGGTGAAGGAGGCAGGATGAGGAAGAAGAAGAAGTTGGGCTGCGATGCAGCCTTAGTGCAGGCCTCAGACAATCCCCTGGGGGACTATGACGCTGAGATGGCCCTTCAGAACGGACTGAGTTGGGGCAAGGGAGCACTTCAACCAGTCATTGGATAGAGGCTAGCTAGGAAGGCGATATGACCTTGAGCAAGGTTGATCTCTTTGGCTGAGGCAATTCCTGAAGGGAACTGGCAGATGAGCACTTTCTGCCCCTCCTAGCAGCTGAGAAAATAAGTCCTTCATCCCTGCAGTAGCAGTGGAATCTGGGCAGCACATCCCAGCACTCACCACATACAGCTACCTACAATTTACATTTATTGCTCTAGGATGTTGAAAAATTGCTGTTAGGAAGAAAATTTTTCTCTTTTGTTTAGAAGAGCCTCTTTGGTAATGAACCCCCTCTAAACACCTGTAAATGAAAAAGAAGACAAAGAAAGCACTGCATTGCCCCACATAATACAGAAGCAGGACTGTGGGATTGTCTCCTGGAAGCTTGGGTGTTGTCAGGGCCCTGGAGACTCAGAGAAGAGGAAGAGGAGAAAGATCCCACCTGTTAGGTCTGTCTCAATATTCCCTGGTTCTTGGTTCCCAGTGTCAAGAGTGAGTACTGGCACCGAATTGAGCTGATGACAGAGTGATCATAAATACAAAGCAATCCCACACAAATAGTTTATTACAGAAAAGAAAGAAACTATACAAAGTGAAAGTAAAAGAAAGAAAGCTACCCAAAGTGAAAATACGTTCCAGAAAGAGAAAGTGGTCAGTTTCCATGAGTGGAGAAAGACGGTGAGGATTCCCAGGTGGTTTCCTTTTATTGGCCTGGTCCGGGGGCGGGGAGTGGGGGGCGCACAGGAGGGGGGGCAGTAAAAGCAGGTGCGGGATATTACCAAATGCTTATCACATGTGCTATGCTTTCCTGTAGTCCCTTCCCCCGATTGGTCCCAGGCTTCTCTGCCCCTAGAAACCACCCCTCCTCACCTACACCTCCCACCTGCAGATTTGATCCCTACCTAACATAGCAACACAGCAGCAGGTGACAGCTGGGGGTATGGATTGCCTGTGAGAGGCTCCCACATGGCATTGACCAAGAATTTAAGACATCAAATATTTAATTTTAGGTTTTTAGTATTCTAATAGACTGTTTGGTGATCCCCCTCTGCTATTCTGAAAACATCAGTAAATGTTTTTCGTACAACATATCTTTGTTAAAGAAGCTTTGGAGGACTATGGAAGAAGCTAGTCCATCCCTATGGAGAAGCAGGGAAGCAAGCTGGATAACTGCAAACTCGAGAAGTAGAAGGTTCGAAGCCTCCCTAAGAACCCTCGGAAATGTTGGGAAGGGCTCTGAACCTCGTACTGCATGTGGGATGGGAATCTAGCCGATGTATTTGGTTATTACAAGAAAGGATGATCCTGAGAAAACTGGAGGGTTTTGGAATATCTAGTTTATACTTTCACAAAATAAACTATGGTAAACATTGCTTGGGAAAGTCACGGAGGTGCTTCAGAGAGGAAAAAGACAAATGAACTAGGAATTGGAGGAGGGGTAGTAGATTTTAGGTGGACAGAGATAGAGCAGCTGGGATAAAAATGCCTCCCAGGCTATGGGAACAACATGGGTAAAGGCTGGAGCTATAATAGAAACTATGCCAAAAACTCCAGTAAATCCAAAGTAGAAAGCATCAAAAACGAAAAAGAGAGATGACTCGGGGCTTTATGTGCCACATTGCAGAGCTTGGATTTTATTGTAGAAGCTCCTGCTTCTCAACTAATTTATGTCTACACCACTGGAATACATCAGTGGGACAGGACTTCTAGAAAAACACAAATAAATGAGGCTCATCTTTCTAGATCATAAATTTTACATAAAGATTTCAGGGGAAGGACATTCTTTTTAAATTAAAACAAACATGGCAGTGTTTTGCAGTAGAATACAAAATTTGCATAATTTTTTAAATAAAAAATAAGGTTTCAAATAGATTTCGTGATTGATTCAGGCACCTCTTACCACATTCTCTTCCCTCTGTTATGAGAAAAACTTTAATGAAACTCTAATGTAGGTGCTGAGAGATTTCAAGCAGAAAAGTAAAGTGATCATTAATTACATTTAGCTTTATATTGTCCACATTTCATGTGTTTTAATGGTATATCTCCTCTCCCTCAAATTTTGTTGTAGTTTATAACTTGAAAAGAATATGGAGAAAGAGAGATGTGACAGGAAAAAGATGGAGACAGAGAGCACGTGGCTGGGTCTCATGGGCTATCTGTCCCTTGGTGAAGTTTCCAGTAGGTTTGTCTTTGGTTGACTTGGTCCCCAGCTTTGCTGCCTGATGATCTGGGTTTTATCAGGCTACTACTTCAACCATATTGAGCAGATCCTTGGGAACTGAGTCACACTAACTAAACCCCAAAAGATTTTTTACAAACCTATTGACAATATGTATTAGTCTGCTTGGGCTGCCATAACAAAATACTATAGACTGGGTGGATTAAACAATAGAAATTTTTATTTTCTCACAGTTCTGAAGGTGGGAAGTCTAAGATCAGTGTTTCAGCATGGTTCTGTGAGGGCTGTCTTCCTGCAGGTGGCCACTTCTCATTATGTCCTCACATGGTCTTTCTTTGATGTGTGCACTTGGAAAGAGAGAGAAAGAGAGAGAGATTGCTCTCCCTTCCTCTTCTAAGATCACTAATCCTCGTCATGAGGGCTCCACCCTCATGACCTAATCTAAACCTAATTATTTCCCAAAGGCCTCATCTTCAAATACCATCACATTGGAAGTTAAGGCTTCAACATATGAATCTGAGGGGTATGAGACCCAAACATACAGTCTGTAACACAATATATTCAACACAAAGGAGGAATGTATTCTCTTAGTGACTGAGATTCTTGTGTCATTTCTTATATTAATATTTGTGGAGTTCTCCAAATGAAGATGTATAAAGATTATTCTTTACACCAGCCCATGAACATTTGTTTCTTCTTCTCAGAACCAGGATTATTAACACCATAACTATTGTTCTTAGGCAAAGTAGACCCACAGTTATTGTCCTGTCCTATAAGATGTCTACATGTTTGCTCAGAAGGAAGATGAATAACACACAAATTCCTGCCTGAATTGCCTTTGTTTAAAATCCTAATCCCTGAAATATTTTGAAGAAGACTTGGTTTAAATGCCAGTGGACTCTGGGTGAGGTCTGTTGTAGTCTTGCAAAGGGCGAAGCCTAATGGAAGTAGAGGATGGACATGAAACAGAGAGAATGTCCTGAAAAGGGTAAAAACATTTTCTGTCTCTTCAAAGCCCTCCTACCCTTTTTGAGAACTAAAACCTGCATCCTGCCTCAGGCCAGTGGTAAGGAGGAGCAGGGGAGTGTTCTTTGTTCTTTGTGTGACAGGAGATGGCTCAAGGAAATTGTCCAGGTGGAGGCCAGAGATCATCTGAGCTGAAAATAGGATGAATCAGAAACCAACAACTGTAATTGAACAGCAACAGCCTGAAGCTGAACTCCTCCACTTTAAAAGCTCTGTATTTCTGCTCACAGGCAAGAAATTGGTACTTTAAGACAGGAGTCTGACAACCTCCTCATTTGCTGGCAAATTAATAAACTTCTCTTTCCTTCTCCTCAAACCACTTGTCCTTGTTCTTTTGATACAGCCTCAGGGACAAGTGCTGAACTTGCAGGAACATACTGTAATTGTATAACCAGCTCTATGAACAAATTTCAGTGACCTCTATATGTTTCTTTTTATAATCCTCTCCCTTAACTAACTGCTTGAACTTTTGAGTTGTTTCCCAGAAATGGGATTATCTGTAAGACAAAGGAGTTGAGATTCCGAAGGCCCCTGAACAGAATTCCAAACACCAAGACTTACCTGCTCCCAATGCATGTAGCGCCTTGTTAATTGCACCATGAACTACCCAAAGGCATTGTGTGGCCCCTCCTTAAAAAAACCATGATCTCCATTACTGGGGTAGATTGACTTGAGGCAGTTTATCCCATTCTCCCAACAAGACATCTTACGTATTAAAAAATTCCTTTCTTCCTTGGCAATCCTCGTTGTCTCAATAATTGGATCTTTGTGTGATGAGCATCTCGGCCTAGGCTGAAACCCCTTTGTGGTTTTGACAACAATCACTTCTTCAAAGAAAGATATGGAAAAGAGTCAGGATTACGCCTCCTTTTTCGGAGCTCTAGCTCAGAAATTCCCTACGAAGGCTTAGCTCTTGGCTCTGGGCATCTGTCTCTTGTCTACCTGTAAATACAAGTGGGCCATGCTAGTTCAAAGCTTCAGACACTCGGGACATGATTTAGACAAAGGATTGAAAAAGCACTGAGGGTATTATAGTTTGGGCATTGTATCTGAAAGGGAATGAAAGAGCTTATGCAAGCTTTCAATCAGTTTCTGTCTCCTTATGTCCTAAAATTTGCTCCTTATAGTAATTTAAAGAATCAGTGTATGCTCCAGGGCAGGCACGAAAGTGGTCACTAATTTTGGTAGCTCCTGATACACCGTGGTTCCCCTGTCCTTGAGAAGACAAATTATGCACCCACATATTTGTGTGGTGAACATAGAATCACCATCAAGGGAATTGGATGGTCTGTGACAAGTGTCCCTCAGACTGGGGCAGTGGGGATGACTGTATCTGCTTCACTAAGTAGCTCACCTTTCCAGGTGTGCTAGGTACAAGGAGGCTCTTCCCCCAGTCAGATCAACACTAACACTCCCTGCTTTTTGGGTTTTCTCTTTCTAAACTGCATAAAGGCTAACCCTTCCTGCTATGAAATTACTTCAGGAAATTTAGAGCACATATTCTTCTATATTAACTGTATTTTAATGTCTACAGTGAGATTTGGGGAATTCCATGGCCCTATGAACCATCAGGGTGCCATTATTCTGCCCTTTCTTTCAAATCCTGTAGTCTCTGGCTTCTAATGGAGTGGCTGCAGTTTGTGAACCCAATGGAAGCCAAGCTTCTGACTAATGCTGTTTTACAGACTAGACAAAAGTACACAAAACATGATAGTTTCTCAATAATTAAATACCTGGTGATTAATTGATGCTTGATGGGTGATATGAAAAATAGAATTGTCTTTTAGATAAAGCAACCTCATAACAAAATCCTTCAATAATGAAATCCCCTTGGCTAATGCCCAAGAATCTCCTGACACTGAGCAGAGCAAACAGCTTTACTTTGGTCCCAGAATGCTTACTCTGAGATATCTTTGTCCTTCCATACAATTAGCAGCTCTGTAGAAGGGCAATGGAATAACTGTCTGGGTGCCCCTTGACATTGAGAGATCTAAAGGAATTTTTTTTTCTTTTCTCTAAAATCTACTGTGATCAAAGAAGACTTAAGGGTGTCAAGAAGAAAAACAAGCTAACACAATTTGTATTGAATTTTGAAAAATCTTTCCCTGTAGCCATGGGTAACTGGATAAGAAAACACTAAACAAGTCCCTTTGGGGATATTATATGATGGTATTCAATTTTATATCCTGCCTCCCGCATTGGGGATTTCTTCAAGATACGGACAGGCTCTCAGAAGCAGACTTACATAAATAGAAGCATTACTCAGCGATGAGATTACCCTTGGCTATACAGCAAAATTACTTCCAAACAGATCATGGCATGAAAAAAAAAAAAAAAGATTTCTGGTTTCAGTGCTAGAAGAAAGCAGCGTAAGTATTTTAAAGGTTACTCATAATGCTCCAAAAAGTCACATATGAAATTATTTCAGATACAGAAGGAAATTGTGATGATGAACGTAACTCCATTTACATTTTGACAGAACCACCAAATAAATTCCCTCCTACACTCGGCACCCTCACTCCCCGACCCAGACATAAGGGTGACACAAGGACTCATACTGGAAGCAGGAGTCTTAATTTCTTGCTACAAGAGATGTGGAAGAGGAATTTTACATGATTAGTTACAATTTTCCTTCACTAGGGAGTAAGTCTCCTGTGTAACTCTAAAATCAGAACTCCCTCTGTTAGCAGGCTATGTACTTAATTAAGGTCTGAACTGTCAATGTTCAATATGCTAATTATATGCTTAAGAACACTGATTATAATTTTTAATCTATCACTCTGCTGGATATGGTGCCTTCTGGATATATAATTACAAAACCAAGGAATCTTAAAATACTCTCAGGTTGCCTTTTCCCAGGCAAGTCACATCATTCATGTAGTTAACATAATTTTTGGCTGTATAACCACAAAAACATATTGGGACTTCTTCCCCAATCTATGCCAGAAATTTTCAGACACATCCCTAATTCCTCATCTGAAATAGTCATTTTTTTTGCATCTAAGGAATTCTTCTTTACCATAAGGCAGAATGACGTCCCCAGAGACGTCAGCGCTGCAAATCGAGTTCCTCCCTTAGTGAGGATAGAAGGGAGGAAGACTGGCCCAGAGACACCAGAAGGTCTTATCTCTAGTCTAGACTGTGACTTCTGGAAATTCCAGGATGCCAGCTCTTACAGTCCCTGGGATTTAAAAATAAGCATAAACATAAAAATGACATTCAGCAGGTTCTACACTTCCTCCCTGGAAATATACATTTCAGACAAGTTAGGATTTCTATACTCATACTAACCATTTCATAACACCTCTCCTACCGTGACCATCAATATAGCTTTTTGCTGGAAGAGCCCCGCTCGGATCCATGGCCTTGTGTGTCTAGGGAGACAAGCAGAGTGGAGACTGGGCTGACAGCTCAGTCATCATTACCTCTGGACCACTTCGGGGCTTCTATCCTGCCACAGACATTCCACAAAGGGAAGGAACATTCTTCTGACTCAAAAAGGCACCAAAGGAGAGCGGGCAGGGACCTGCACCTCAGCCGGGGGTGCAATGGGTGCAGCAGGACTCACCTCAGGCCACTCAGAGCCTTCCCTGACCGGCGTGATGGTGTCCAACCTCCAGGATGGTCCCAGCTGAAGCTTCTGAAGGAAAGGGAATCTGTCAATCACCAGCAGCCTCCCTGGCCACAATAGGAACAGGGAGCAGGGACCCTCCTATGACCCGCCTTGGAGCTTCCAAAAATTCTCCAAGAAGGGAAGCTTCTGTGCACAGAGGCTCTTGTGTGAGCAGAGGAAGCAGAGGGGCCCTTTGGGTGGGAGAGGGGCCCTTTGGGTAGGCACGGAGCTGAGGAGGCTGCATTTCTCTTCAGACTGCTGCAGGCTGGGACACTTGGGTTCCACAACTGATCACAAAACAGTGTGGAAGGGACTATAATGGGGATCAGGCTCAAACAACCAGAACACAATACGATGAGGTGAGGAGGAAAAAGGGTCAGGGGAGTCAAGGAAGGCTTGAGAGGAGACGAGGCTGAAGCTGGGGCAGAGAGATGCACAGGCAGAGTTCATCAGACTGACTTGAGGGAAGGGGGTTCCAGGCAGAGAAAACAGCTCACGCCAAGGCCGGGAGGACCACAACCACAGAGTGAGTTTGGAGAGTGGAAGCTGAGGCCGTGGAGCTGGGGCTGTGGTGGCCAAATGGGGGAGAGGACAGGTAGGGGGAGCCCTGGCAGCCATTCCCTAAACCCTGGACTTTTCTATGAGAGGCAGGAAGCCACTACCAGGTTTAAGTGCTGGCTCCGCCCCAGGAGACATGCATTTGGGAAAGACTGCAGGGGCAGCGTTGTGGAGGACAGATTGGGGAGTGCAGGACTGCAGTCAGGGAGCCTGTTCCACTGTCCAGGAAAGAGAGGACGGGGTCTTTGCTGAGGCAGTGACAGCAGGGATGGAGAGGAAAGGGCCATGGAAGAAAACATCTTCAAAGCAAGAAGGATCAAAATGCCATCTTACCTTGGTAAAATACTTGATGGTTTCTGCACTCATATCCAGCCCAACTAATCTTCGCACAAACCCACCAAGGCAAGTACAGCCAATAGTGCTTTACTTCCAGATAAAGGAACAGGCTTCAGGTGGTTGACTCAGAGGCTGGGCGTTCCCTCGCAGGGAGACTCCACATGCCAGGCTCGTGCTCTGCCCGCTAGTCCTCAATGCCTGGCACAACAAGCTCACATTTTGCAAAGCTGCTAACAGTACTCAGAAAAAATATGTAATTTGAGAGAAATCCCACTGGCAAGGAGACCAAGTCAAGGAAGAGGGATTCCCAAGGAAAGATTCGTTCTTTTTAATGGTCAGAAAACAATACCACTCTGAGAGCCATTTTTCAACAGTTAAGTAACAAAAAAATTACATGAAAGATCTAATTTTATTTTGAGAGTTTTAAAAATATTTTATATTTTGTTTTCTAAATTTTAATAGATAGGGCCTATTTTTGCCCAAATATGATTTGGAGAATTATATTACTTGGGGGTAGTAAGAGGTTTAATGTGTCTCATAGATACATAATTAATGAATGAATCCTTAAGTACTGAAAGGGAGAATCTACATACCTGTATCTCTTTGGAACAAGTAATATTAAGATAGTTAAATACATTAATATAAGTGGTCTATCAACCTAAAATTTGCATACACAGTGATGAAATGATCTTGTGTTCTGCCAGTTAACTGAATATGGTTTATGTGGAAAACATCCAGAGACAGCATGAGAAAGAGGGGTAAACATTAAAGATTTTTATAGCAAACATATGATCTTTGAAGAAGAGAATCCCCTACTCCCTTGGTAGTGACCGAAAAAGGAAAAGTGTAGGGGCATTTTCTTCAAAGGAGACCTCCAGGTGACTGCTCTAATGTGGTCAGCAGTGACTCATCGAATCCTAGAGAATTATCCAGCCAGAGCCGAGCTAACTAGTAACACGTTTCTTTATCCACAGTTTGAGATCCTCAATCATAAGGTCATTAGTGAAAGAAAAGCATGAGAAGGTACCTAGGTAACAGCTGAGAGATGGTATCTGTCAGCAGCTGGTTGCTGTCAAACTGGAACCTGGATATAAGACAAATCTTTTCCCAAGCACTGGCCAAATTCTTTTATCTTGCCCAAACCCTATGGAATTAACCATCACAATACATAAATGTGAATTCCTGATACCCTCGCCAAATCTGTTCTTCCTCTCTTCCTTCTCACCTTTATAAATGTCACTTTGATTGCCCTGGGGTTCATGTCTGTAAGCATCCATGAAGGCATTCTTCACATTCAATCCATCACCAAGTCTCAATCCATCCAGTAATCTCAAACCACTCCTGTCACCCTAGATCATGACATCACATCATCATATTAACTGGGGAGATGCAAATGCCTCGCTTCTACTGCCCACCTTCCACTCTTACCTTCTCTCCCGTTCCCCATACAATAGCTAGAATGATTTTTAAAAGCAAATTAGAAATTAAAATCTCTTGGAGGTGTTCCTTTGCTCCTAAGATAAAACCCACATATCGTAGCATGTCCTGTGCTAAGTCCTACAAGTGATCCGGCCCCAGCTCCTTCTCCACCTGACCTCACACCTCTCTTGTCTGCATGCATTACTCTGCAGAGATACTACCTTTCAGTCCATAAATCTACCAATCAATTTCCCACCTCAGTGTCTTAGCACATGCCTGGAATGCTCTGGTCCCTGGTCTTCAGCTGACTAACTCCTACCTCTTACAGAAGGTAACTAAACTAAAATATCCAGCTTTTCCTAGCCTATCAATCTAAACTATGGCATTCTTTCTCAATACACCATGTGCTTCTCCTTCTTGGCACTTACAGCAATTTGAATGTACCACATTCATTGTGTGTTTACCTTTTTAATGTCAAATCTTCCACTATAGTGTAGTATCTGTAGAGTAGACAGCAGGTGTGTCTTTCTGGTTCACCTCTGATTACCCAGAACCTAGCACATTGTCTAACACGTAGTAGGTACTCAGTAGCTATTTGTTGACTGTGTGAATGAGATCAATGGAAACCATGGCTTAGGGATATTTTTGATCTATAGAGAGCTTTCATTTTAAAAGCCCTAGTATTTAATTTCACTTTTTAAAAGATTAGCAGAATACAGAGAAATATTACACAGTTGGGTTAACCAGCCTTGCATTCAAATACTACTATACCACTTGGTAACTACAACTTGGGGAAATTTCCTCCCTCTCTGCATCTTGGGTTTTCTAACTTGTATAATAGGGCAGATGTGGCCTATCTTATGGTTGAAGGTACTTTCTATTTTTCTCTATAACTTTATTGTACTTTCCAATTTTTTACTGTCATAATCAGGAAAGCTCAATAAGTATTTTAGAAAATGCCTACCTTGAAAAGTTATTGTGAAGATTGTTATTATCTAATAACTTGCAGTTCGGATACTGTATTAATTATCTATGCTGAATAATAAACCGCTCCGAAACTTGGTGATTTAAAACAACAACAATAGTGATTATTTCTCTGTGGCTCTGGAATTCAGGAGTGGCACAGCTGGGTAGGTTTCTCATGAGGCAGCAGTCAGATGCCTCCAGGGCTGCAGTCATCTGCAGTCTACTGACTGGGGGCTGGAGGATGGACTTCCAAGGTGGCTGACTCACATGGCTGGCAAGTTGGTGCTGGTTGTCGGTTGGGGGTCTCAGTTCCTCTTCTTGTTGAGCTGTTCGAGTGCCCTCACAGACTGGTAGCTGGCAAGGAATCCAAGAGACCAAAGGAGAAGCTGCAATGCCTCTTACAACCCAGCCTTGGAAGTCACACATCCACTTCCGCACTATTCTACGCGTCACAGAGTCAATGCTGATTCACTGTGAGAGGAGACCACGGAAGGGCCTACATACTGGGAGGCACTGCTCGTTGGGGTGTTTGGGAGGCTAACTACCACAGAAAGGAAATCTCACACTTTCACTTTTCTCCTTACCTGCTACCCATGAACTCCCACCACTGTGTGTAATATTGGCAGTTATTAATTGTGCTGTTTGGGTTTTTCTTTCTTTTTAGTACTACCTAAACTCTTCTTATACTGCCTCTGATAGAGCAAAATGTCTGCCTTTTGTATATTTTCAAACATATGTCTCACTCGATGTCATTTACTTTAGAAAATGGTTTCTCATTTAATGTGTTTAATTTGCTTTATCTAACTCTCAGCGTGCCACCATCTTTGTTCACATTAGAACATAACAGTTAAAGCAAATTCATCATTTGGTGATGATGATGTTGGGAATGAGTACTCCTCACAGATCACTACTAACTGCTTTCAATCCAGACAAAGGTAATTTAACAAATAATACCTTTGTAACTGCCATTTGGATGTGGAAGCTGAAAATGAAAATGTATATGCCTCATATGGAAAAGCCAAGTGCTGTCTAGAAGCCTAATGTCTAGTCCCATATCCAGCGACATGTCATTGACTAAAATTGACTCAAGCGTTCCACTTCTTATTTATCCCCCTTACTAAATAAGATTGATAATACTAGTCCTCACCTTTCAGGCACAAATAGGAGTGTCTGTAAGCTAAACACACGAAACACTAGATTGCCTCTGGGGACAGGAGATTACTATCTGGGGGTAAAAATTAAGTAGGGTATATTCATTGTATACTCTTTCATATCATTTGGATTTTAAACTATTAAATTTACTCTCTAGTCAACATCAAAAAGATTTTTAGTTAAAATGATTGGAACAACTCCGCTGTCCATCAATAGGAGACCAGGTTAAATGGAGCGTGGTCCATCCAGAAAATGGAGTAGTCCTATTCAGCTGAAAAAGGAATGAGATAAGGATATATATTGCGTACACTACCATGAAATAATCTCCAGGATATATTGTTAAGTGAAAAAGCAAGGTGTAGAAAAGGGTGCTGAAGTAAAAATGCTACTATTTATCTAAGAATGGGAAATATATGTATATACGTATATATATGTGTATACACATGCCTTAATGAGAAAGCAAGGGAAGGACACCATAATATTTTAAAATAAATGGTTTAAAATTATAATTTAAAAATCCTATGTGGGAGGGAGGACATAGTGTGAAGGTGACAGAGAAGGAAGCTCAACTTCTTTGAGTAGTTGTAGATTTGACTTTGAAACCATATAAATATTTTGCATAATTATAAAACAAAATTTAAATTTAAAAACTAGTCTCTAAAACTTGAAAGTGGAATGGAACAAATGAACTTCACTCTGTGTGCAGTTGGTGGTACAACCACAGAGTAAAAGACTCCTTCCAGTGACTTCCAAATAGGAATTTCCCACTGTTGGGCTGGAGTCAGCAAGCACTGGCTCTCAGGGGCTGGTTTTGTGTATCTCCTTCCAACTCTGTATTCAGTGACACTAAGTTGGTAGCTTGAAAGTGGCCACGGTTGGGGTATTTACACCATGGAAGTTAGCAAATGCTACAAATCAGGTTTCTGTTTACTTTGGTTTTGTTGTTCTGTTATTTGTTTGTTTTCAGAGTACCAGTTGTAAAACATTTCCCAAAACAGCACTGAATTTAACTGTACATACCTGAGGACAAAAATAATTACAAAAGTACCACAAATTAGCTTCCATAGTCATAGTGTTGGTAGTAGTGCTGGAATTGTTATTCTGATATTGTTTTGTACATATTATGGGATAAAGAAATAAGTAATTATGTGCTATTGTTAAGAACTGGGATTTTGAGAGTGAGAGAAAGAAGATATAAATGTAAAAAGACGTTAAGTGAAAACCTTAGTCCTGAATTTCAATTGGAAGCATCAGTATGAACATATAATGTACATTATTAATATTTTATCTAACATAATCATGGGAATGGAATCAGCAAAATCCAAACTGTGGGAACACTAGGACAACCTACACAATTTCTTCAATAAAAACAAAAGAAAAATCAAAACTAATGTTGGAGAGTATCTATTGATTAAAAGAGACTTAGATGTTTAACCAATCTCATTTTATGGACCCTTTTGGATCCTTATTTATTTTTTTAAAAAGGGAAAGTTAGAGAAAGCATGTATGAGAGAGAGAGAGCATTTCTAAGACAATTAAGCAAACATGAAGACTAACTGAATATCTGATGTTATTATGGAATTTCTGTTGAGGGATTTGGGGGGTTATTATTGCATATTATTGTATGTTGTTATTGTATGTATTGTGGCTATGTTTTAATAGCAAAGTCCTTGTCTTTTAGAAATGCATCCTGAAATATTTGCACATGAAATTATTAACAGTATAACATGTTTAGGGTTTGCCTCAAAATAATCAGTATGGGGGAATGAGAGGAACTATAAAAAAATTGGTCATAAACCGATCATTGTTGAAGCTTAGTGATGGATACATGGGAGTTCAATATATTATTTGTCTACTTTTGTATATATTGAAATTTTTTAACAAAAATTTTTTTAAAGATTAAGATTCCTATACTCCCATGTCTGCTAGATTTTGCATCCCCTGAGTTTCTTTAAAAATATAAACATATTTTCAATTGAATTTCTATGGATATTTTTTTTTACTATCATCATCTACTAAAAATCATTTACTAAGTATTTCATGTGTGGGCCTCAATTTAACAAAATTCACGTCACCAAAGTGTAGACATAAAACCATATGGAATTAGTTACAAAAAAATCAACTTAATAGAGTCATTTTATAAACCAAAGACCTTGGCAGCTTCTAATGAAATGCTTAATTACAAATCACAAACACTTGCCAAACAATAAGCAATCAGAACTTCTTAAAAAGTCACAAGCTTTTAAAAGATTTATTGCTGCTGTATAACATTATACATGGCCCACATGGAAAGATTCTTACGAACAGCTGGAGTCCAAATACATCTGCTACAGGTGAGCAAACAAAGCCCCCATAGAGCCAGGGAACAGACAAAACAAGCTGATTGACCAGAGGGGCACATTTATGAATAGCCCATTAGGAAGAGCAATAGACAGCACTTCTATCCACTGCACATTCTCAAGGAAAGGAAGCCACAGAGGAGTACAAAGACGCACCAGTGAAAACCACCTCCATTTGCATTTGGTGCAAAATATCCTTTCCCGATTCAGACAGACAGCAAATATTTAACAAGGAAAGAAGAGCAGGTGCAGTATTTAGGCAATAGGTAACGACTTCTTGCACCATTTTGAATCATCAGTGGGACATTTAGGTCAGTGACCTTCAAACACAGCCAATGCTTTTGATCTTTATAAAAAGTAGGAGGCATCTAAGGAGGGGATTCATCCCTGGCCCCCCGGCCCCAGAGTTTCAACCAAATAAAAACACACACACCAAGGCAAGTTGGTGGTGAGAAACCTCAGTCATCAGCCAAAGTAAGTAACACAGTAAACCCTGAAAAGTGTCCTAAATCTAGACTTCAGGTGAGATCAACAAGGTGTTGACTTTTGGAGCTCTTAGTTTGTGTCCTTAAGGCTTCAAGTCACTTAAGGAGCAGTTTTCTGAGTAGCTCTAAGCCAATGTCCTCGTAAATGTGTCCACTGGGCCGCCTGCATCAGAACCACCCTGAGGTGTTGCTATTAATAAATGCAAATCTTCCAAATTAGAAAGGTAAGTGGGAATCTGAATTTTTAACAAGCTTTCTAGCTGGTATTTATGCCCACTCAAATTTGAGACCACTGTACTAGACCAGGACTCAACAGTCACTGTTATCACAGTTCTCAAAATACCCAACAGCAGAAGCAAATTATTATTTTTCCTTGACATGAAGTACATATAAAATCATTTCCTAATCACATGTCTTGCATCTGTAAAACTTGGTGGAGGTGTAGAAGTAAGGGTTGGGGGATATTCAGTGTCAGATATTTTAACTCACTGTCCTCTGGCTAGACTTATTTTTCTACTCTTTAAGTCACCCAGGTTCAGTGGTTGTGTAAATATATATATTTGCTTCATAAGGACAGAGACCAACCCATCATTTTTGCTGACTATCTGTGGTATGTAGGGTTGGGGAAACTGTGGCCTTCTAGGTCCTTAAGGGAGTGCAGCCTTTTGATTGAATCCAAATTTACAGAACAAATCCTTTTATTTTTATCAACATATTTTTGTCCAGCTCTTATATTTTTATTTTATTTTACAAATGAAAGTATCTAACATACCAAAGAATAAAATGTTTCAATGAAATAATCCTCCCAGTTTGACCAGCACAATTAGAACATTAGTGAGCCATAAGGGCTAAATTGACGGCTGCTACACTCATGATTTAGTTCTAACTTCCCCTGCCTGACTAGCACCACTACTCCACAATACCGGTTGGCAAGAGTCTATGGGTGTTGAGTACCCCAGTCTGTTATCAGCTTTTAACAGTGGTGCACTGTGTTTCTTTTTGAAGTGGAATTTGTGAATAGTTGCACAGCACGACAGTTTTTCAATTCTGTCTGCTTAACAGCCCATCATGTCAAAGAAGACCAAGAGAATGCTGAAGGAAGAAAACAGATTTTTTAATGAGGATTGGGAATTGCAATATTATCTTGTTTGTGCTAACAATAAGATGATTTGCTTGCTTTGTGATACTGTCATATCGACATTAAAGAAATTCAATGTTCATCAGCATTATAACACTCATAAGCACCACAAATATTTTAAATTAGAGGGAGAGGCACAAAAGGTTGCATTGCAGAAATTAAAAGATGAAAAGCAAAAGCAAAGACAATTCTTTCAAGCAGCAATAAAACCTAGAAATGATGCCACTGAAGCGACTTATAAAGTAGTTTACATACTTGGGAAAAAGGGAAGCCATTCAGTGATGCAGAAATTGTGAAAGAATGCATTGTCGAAGTTGTAGGATGCTCAGACTTCAATAACTTCTCAAAGTACAAACTGCCTCTTTCAAGGAGAACCATAACAGATCGGCAGCATGAGTTAGGCTTCAACTTAACAGAACAACTTCATGCAATACTCAAAATGAAAATATATATTATGCAACTGCTTTGGATGAATCGACCGATACTACTGACTCGGCACAGGTTTTATACTTCATTTGGGTCATAATAGAAGATTTTCTTTTCTACAAAGAGTTACTTTGGGCACTCTGTGAACAGAACAAAGGGAATAGATATTTTCAACAATTTTCAAGATAAATGTCATGAACTTGGACTGAATTTGGTAAATTTAGCGGGTGTATGTACAGACAGTGCACCTTCCATGACAGGAAGACACGAAGGGTTTATGGTACAGATAAAAAAAAGTATTAACAGATTCAGATGCTCTCATTTCTTTTCATTGTACCTTGTATCAGCAAAATCTCTGTGCTTGACACTTTGCAACAAGTTATAAGTATTGTTAACTATATTTGTGCAAATGCAACACGGCATCATCAGTTTCATAACATGCTAAAGTTGAAAATGAGGTATTCAGTGTGGATTTGCCATATCATTGCAAATTGAATCAGCAATGTGAGTCAGTGAAAGAAGATTTCTATAGAGATGCAGGATTTCTCTGTGATATGTCAATTCAAAACAACTTAAATATTTCTTTGCAAAATAAGTCTATATATGACGTGTGGCAAAAAAATGCAAGCATTTTGAAAAAAAAAAGCTATCTTTTTTCAAAACACTTCTTCGAAAGGAAATTTCGGATCAACATTTTCTCCAGTGAGTAATGGTCAGTGAGGAGCAGGATGATATATGTGAATCATTTGAAGAATACGCAACTGTTATAGACCTATTAATTGGAGAACACAATGGAAGGTTCGCTGACTTTGAAAAACACGACATCACACACAAATCAGCATTTCAGCCTCACCTAGGTGATATCACCAAGGCACCTAAAGAACAACAGATGGAATTGATTAAGCTCTCAGTAGATGACATTTTAAAGTCATTGTTTGATGCTAAGAAAGATCCACTTGAAATATGGAAAAATGCAGTAGAAAACCCATGCCTTGAGCAACATTCCCCAAAAATGCTTTCTTGCTTTTCAACCACTTATACTGAGAATCTACATTCTCCTATCTAACTTAAATTAAGACGCCTTTAAGGTGACAGATGACTGATACCCATTAGAGGATCAACTGAAACTATGGACCTCCATGCTGCAGTCAAATATTCAAATGCTTTCCAACAGAAAGCAGACACAAAAAAGTCATTAAAATGTTAGTTAACTTTGAAATTAATGAATACTTTTCATTTTTTGAAATTATTAAGTACATAGTAGTTAGATTTTAATAAAGTGTACATTTTTAAGTATATCTTATTGAAGTTTCTGGAATGTGGCCTTATTTGATTACAGTTAAATTAATGTGGCCTTTGAACATGAAAAGTTTCCCCACCCCTGGTGTAGAGTGTAGTTAAGCATCTAGGAGAGGATACATTCATGTTCCCTACCATGTATGCGAAGAGTATATCTCACTCGTCATAGTGGGAAAGAGCCTGGAGCTGGATTTAAGTTCCACTTACCAGCTGTGTGCTTTAGACTGTGCATCTAACCTTTCTAATCACGTTCTTCATGTTTAAAGTGAGAACGACAATAATACCTACCAGGATGCTGTGAGGATGAAATGAAGTGCCGTGTCTTAGTCCATTTAAGCCATTTAATAAAATACCATAGACTAGGTGGTTTATCACTATAGAAATTTATTTCTTGCAGTTCTGGAGGCTGGGAGGTTCAAGATCAAGGCATTGACAGCTTCAGTGTCTGTCTCTATGTCCTCATAGATAGCCATCTTCTCACTTTAACCTCACATGGCGGGAGGGGTAAGGGGTCCCCTTTTAGGAGGGTGCTAATCCCATTCAGGAGGACCTCATGGGGTGAGAATTTTAACATATGACTTTAGGGGAACATAAACATTCAAACCTCAGCATACCATATGTTTAAAAAAAGGCCTTTGAAATATGCTGAACAAAAATAGAGCATAAAATGTTATAATTATTTATTTGCCCAGCAGCATTCAGTTCCGTAACCACGGCTGAGCACCTACTGCGTGCAGACACCTTGCAGGAAGGCACTGGGCTAATACCATTCAAATAGATCAACATCATACTTACATGACTATGACAGGCAGGGAGGGATCCTCCCTCTAAAAGAGGTCTTTGAAAAGGGGATTGAAGAGAGTTCAGCAGGGAGAGGGACAAACTAAATATTATTTGTTCTGTGTCTCTCATGGGAAGGACGGTCAATACAAGATCATCGGTCCCCTGAAATCACTTACTTTAGGACACTGAGAATTCATGGGCTTTCTGGGTCAAGGTTTCTACTTGTACAGACTTGTAGGGACCCAGCTCTTAAATCAGCAAGCAGCTAGAAGGAGAGACCATGAAGTATATTTCCCTCTCTGATTTAGCAATTTAAGAGAAAGCAACCATTCTCTCCTCATCAGTTCTCAATTGACAGATTTTGCTTGGCTTTTCAAAAAGTGATTGAGATGTATTTCTGTTTATCAGGACCCAATCAATGTCAGTGATGTGACTGTCCTCTTGTTCTCTCCATCAGTAAATGAATATAACTCATCCGGGAGGACTCAGAGATGCCGGCAAGGTCTGCTGCAGTGCCCGTGTCTCCCCGGGAGCCCTGCATTCCGAGTCTCTCCTAGCAGAGGGAGAACACTGATAAATCACTAACATGACTTTGATTTCAGATTAATGTGTTACCCTCATAGTACTGTGTGCAACTTAAAAGAGGAAACCAAAAGAGTGTATTCCTAATGGTGGCGTTTCAGGAGGGAATTTCTAGGGGCAGGAGAGAGAGGATGTGGAGTCTCTCCTAACCCCACACCGTCCCACCATGTTGCCCATGTCCGTCCCTGGCCATGCTTGGTGCTCAGTCACCCTGAAGTGCCACACAGCCATGTTTGGCTGTCATTGTTGGGGTCCAGAGAAACAGCTGTGGTCATTTCTTTGGGAAGAGCCCAAACTCAGCATCTTCCCTGAGTGCCTCTCGCCTCCACACACCAGTCTTTTCCTAATGAAGAAGTACTTTTGGTTTCCTAAAATTATTAAGAATGTCATAATGGATTGGGCCTGGCATGAAGGAGGGAAGCACTAAGAGTATAAATCCTTGTCTGGGGACATTGGCCAAAGTCTCTTTCCCCTGGGAATTTTCTTAATTCCCCCAGTTCATTCAAAGCTTACTCAAACCTAACCTTCTCAGGGGGTCTACCCTGAACAACCCTACTAAAAACCACACCTGCTCCTCACCTCTTGCCTACACTTTTAATCTCCCTTTTCTTCCTGCCATAACATTTATCACCATTTAAGACATTATACAATCTAGTTACTTATTTTATCTATTGTTCATATGTTTTTTCTCCTACTGGTTGTAAGTTTCATGGGGACAGGAATATTTATGTTGTTTACCAGTATATGCCAAGTGCCTAGAAGTGTGCCTGGCATATAGCCAGCACTCCATCAATGGTTGTTGAATGACTATATGCTGTCGATGGCTAATCAGTGCATTCAAAAAGTCCAGTTGTTAACTGAAGGAGAAGTAAGGGGGACATCCTCTCTGCTGGGTGCCGCACAGGCCTTCATATTTATAATGCCACCCATTCCTCAGAGCTTGTAGGACAGGGACCTTTAACCAACAAGTCCCAACCTGCCACTAGGTTCTAAAGCCCAGCCTGGGTGGAATCCAACAGGAGAGCTAGAGCATACCTCCTCCCCAAGACTCCTGGAAATTCCTATAAGAGAAAAGAAATGTTTCCTGGTTAGAGACTTAAATGCCAAATGTTTCCCTCCACCACTTCATCCCAGTTCATTACAATACTCTAAAGGGTTTTCAGAAACTAAAAGTAGCTCTTCATCAGGAAGCAACTAGGCAGCTGCTGAGTCCTTGCCTAGGACTTTGCAACAGACTCCAGATGCAGCTCAAGAGTCTATCACCACCTGTGTCTGGGCTATTAAAACTGCATTACAAACAATACGTATGTGAGCAAATGTAGCCCACGAGACAGGAGCCTGGTTGCTGGAAAAATCATTGGCTCAGAACAAGGGACTGAGTTTGGCCCCTGCGTCTCACCAGGCCTTAATCAGCCCCAATGGCTCAAATCCTACTTGTCTTCTAAAATCTAAAACAGTAGCATCAGCACTTTCCATCCTCCTGTCTTCTGAGATGGAAGGTAAGCCTCTCATGGAAAAATCTCTGGAAGGGCATTCACCAACCCATTAACAGCAGTCACCTCTGGGGGAGGCCGGGGGAGAGCAGGAGATGCTTTTAAATCCATGTACTTTTGAATTTTATAAATTTATCAAAACAAGCATGTGTTACTTTCATAATTTAAAAAATCAACCATGAGTCTTTTGTTAAGAATTCTATGGAAGATCAAAGCAGGTTTCTCAGACAGATGACTAAATGGAAAATCTCACTGACAGGCTATTCCAAGTGGGAAGGGGAAAATAGGTATCTCATGCAGCTGGTGGACACCAATGCTCTGTCATCTCAGGAAGCACAGTTTTGCCTCTCAATGGGGCTTGACACCTAGGATTCTCTCGTGTTCCTTTAGCCTCCACGGAGCAAGTGTACACTGCATTAACGTTCTGCTCTGGAAGGTGGTCTGCAGTGTCCTGCCCACGACCAGGACTACTCCCAGATTATTTGAAATGATCCCTTGTTTGCAGGATGCCCAGAGTCCCGCTGAACAAACTGGTTTAAACCCTTGAGCCTTGTTCCAATGGGATATACGAAAGAGATTTATGAGAAGTCCTGTCTGGAGACGGAGGAAAATATTGTGTCATCAGAGCTGCGTCTTCCAGAGGCTGGCTGTGGTGACTAGACATCCGCCCTGAGGCCAGGCAGGGAACTGGGTCATGTTACCTGGACTCGACAGAACCACAGTGGGCCCCATTCACAAAACCACACCCTACGGCCCAGAGTCGGGAGGGGCTCCGTGCCGAGGGCACCTTTTCCAAAATGTGGCAACGCAGATGTGTAGTCAGCAAGCATTTCCATTTCCCTGCGGTGTCCATGTCTGCTACTGAAAATGAGGCAAGGCTGGCATTGCACCATGACCTTCAGAGTTGGAAGGGACTAAGGGTAAATTCAGAGGGTGATTTCAAACGGAGCTTCAAAGAGCCTCAGGGGTCAGAGTCAGCATTTCAGGAGACAAAGGTGAAGCCAACAGGGTCTCTGGGCTGCCCGTTCTGGATTAATCAAGAATGGTTTACTATTTATCTATTTTGTATTTGGTTTCTTCCCTGTGAATGCCACATAGTTTTGTAGTCCAATCTCTGCACGGAGTCACATTCAAAGAAACAGCTGTCCATCAAAAAAATATAATCAAAAGCAATTTAAATCTAAACTCAGTCTCTAAAGAAAAAGTCCAAGGGGTGGAGTATATATTTAATGCACACTAAGATATCTTTAAAATCCATTACTCCCAATCTCTGCCATTCTCAATATCCTTCACACAGACGGCAGCTGCTTCCTGAAATCTTACTCTCCTTCCTACTCTCCCAGCCAGACCAAAAACTTTCCATGACATGCAGCCTGTGGGTTCATCCACTTCTCTCCTCCCTTCTCTGGCTCTCAGTTCTCCACTATGTAGCTCAGCTCAGCCTCTCTGGCTTCATTAGTTGGGTTTTTCTTTTTTTTCCTTGTTTGCTCCAAATGTGCCCCACACGGCAAAGGCCAGGCACTGGTGGAGCCAATATGAATCCTTGGCAGGCAGGGAGAATGGAGAAAGCTGTGAACCCTAACGTGGTGGTCATTGCTTCCTTGTCCCATGGAGATCCCACAAGAAAATTTGTTTTTAAAAGGATGCCACTGATCTAATCCATCCTGAATGGAGTCTCTGAGAAAATTCTAACCGGTAATCATTCTGTCTGTACATGTCCAGTGACAAGGAATTCATTACCTTACAAAACAATATGCATACATTCTGGCCAGGTTTCACTTGTGAATGTTCTTCCTCAGCCAAATTTGTCCTAGGATTTGAGGTCTGGCCAAGTCCTTCTGCTTAAAAATATTTCTTTCCATCAACCAGCAGAAACATCTCAACGTCTGAAATTCCCACATTGTGTTCCCAAGGTCTGGTTAAATATAAATGTGTTTTCTAAAACAGGTAAACCCTTCAGTCATTAACACCAACTTTTTCTTTGATTTTATTTCCCATATTAGCTGGCCAGGCAACTAGTGATACCTTGAGACATTGGGTTAGGAGTGAAAAAGGAAAAAATCCCAAAGTAGGAGGTGACAGGGAGGCCAGACTCAGAGAGAACACACACAGCAAAGTGGACAAGGGGCTGGAAAGCGAAGATCCAAACACCTGCAGCGTTGGAGACCCCTGCCCAGCCCACACCCAGAGTAACAGGCCTTGAACCACCAGACACGGCCATCCCAGAAGCCTCGAGCTGTCACCTTCAGTGGATACCGCGGTTCCAGATGTATGCGGCATATCTCCCGAGGGTATGACCTCGGCAAATGCTCCCTACACAGCAAACTCAATAACTCTTCTCTCTTCTTCTCTAACAACCCCACCTGGGACTTAGCACCTGGTTCCAAATTCCCCATCTATTTTATTATCCTGCTGTCTCCTGTTCCAAACCTTACCCTCTCCGAGCCTCCCCAGCTGCTGTCCTCTCGTCTCCCAGTAGGAGAGGGGCCTGTTTCCTGCCCAGCCCAGCCTGCTCCCACGACCTAACAAGCTCTGGCCCTCCAAAGCCTCTCCCCTCAATGAGCGTTTTTCTTGTCCCACTTGCCTCTAATTGTTCATCGTCACCTGCACTTTGTGTCCCCAGCCTCTGAAGAACTTAATAGTTTTACCCAGGAACACCATTCCTGCCTGACATCACAAAACCATGCTGCTGAATCCCTTCATTGTCAAGGCTTTCTAAATACTGTTAAATGAGTGAGTGAGTGAACAAATGAATGAATGAATAACTGAAAGTTTTTCATCATCTGGCAGGGGATGTTGTGAGAATTCACAAAATAGCGGTTCCCTTGAGTGCTATGTGTTCAGCCGTAACAACAGCAGCAATAGCAACAACAAATATATTGTGAGGTTAATGCTCAACAGGTGTCTGTCCTGGAGCCCTACCTGACCCCAGGAAAGTGGACATCCCTTGTTTCTGTCCAATTCGTACCCACTCCCTTTCTTCTGATTTTCCTTCTGGGATTTTCAATCACGACACATGGCCCTCTCCTGGCCTGGAGATGGGCTCATGGCCTAACAAGGCGATTCAGGCTTTTCTCCCCCAGAGATTTGCATCTTGAGCTGAGAGACCCAAAAATGGAAATAACTGGAGCAAATCCCTCCAGAAGGCTGTGCCGCACAGAAACTGGCCAATTGTGTAAGAGGCAGTGCATGGCACCAATTGGGTACTAGAGACAGCTTGCCCAAGATTGAACATGGCCTTATCATTCGTTATCCATGTGACCATGGATTACTTCACTGAAGGTCACTTCTCTCGGCCTCAGGGATTTTTTTCTGCATAAAAGCAATATGCAATGTCCATCAGGGATCTTCTTAGGTTCCAATAAATACTAAGACTCAGAAGACAGCAATAAGCTCAGCATTCGGCATCAGTTTATAGCATATCACTTGTTCTTCTTTAGCCCAGGAGCCCCTACAGTAGTCCACATAGCAGGACTTAAGTATAAGAAGCCAAGATCACCCTCAGGTGGGAATTGTTCTGGCTTAGAAACCTCATGACCTCTCCTCCCCCTCTACCCCGCAATAGCTAGTAGTTCCTGCAACAATTCCATCGGCATAGCTTTCAGGTCTCCCATAAAGAGATGTTAGTTGCAAAAGTCAGAGAAGCTCAAAACTATAGCTTCCTGACAGGTATTTATAGTTCTCTCAGCCTAGGAGCAATTCTCCAATTGGGTCATTTTTACTATAAGCAATGTAGCTAGGGCATCATGGTTGACAGACACATCATCATAACTGATTTCCAGAGTAACAGTTAGGCAGTTAATCAGGTGTCAAATTGTCATGCTGCAGGGGAATTAGATTTTGTAAACTCTTTCACCCACTGGGTAATAAGGGTTCCTAACTTATGGCATTGTTTCAAGGAGCAGATGAATTAGTGGATGTCCCAGGCTCAGAACAAGGGCTAGAACATAGTAAATGCTCAATAAGTGCTAATTACTATTATTGTAGACTTCTGGATTGCCTGTATTTTCTCTGCCTTCCAAGACATGATTATTCAGCTATTTCTCTAGTTCTTTCAGCTACCACCAATCCTTCCAATAAATTGATCATTTCTTCTGCAACCCTGATCACCCTGGAGTAGCCAGACGAGAAAGAACCTATCTGAACCGGGTAGTCTAATCTGACCTGACTCTTGGGACTTCTCCTAGAGCTCAGATTTCTAAAACTACCACATGAGAACCTGAAACTTGCAGTGTCCTCCTGGCCCAGAATGACAAAGGACATGAAGCTGATGTGGCTTCCATCCCAGAGCCTCTGGTGACTGTCGGGAAGGAAGAATCCATGTTCCTCCCCTCACCTTGCTCTGTGATTTTAGCTTGCTGTGTTTTTTGGCGACTTGAGGAAGGAATGTTGTCCATGTACACAGGTTTAAGTAAAGAGCAGTCTCAGAGAAGCAGCTAATTAGGGAACAGGGCATAAAACCCAGGTAAACAAGGCCAGGATGCTTTTATCCCTGTATGATCCTTCGCCAGAGCAAAGACCTCAATCCAGGGAGGAGCAGGCTACAGCAAATCTGTCCCCACAGGAGAATCAGTACAAATGGCACATTCATTTCTCTCTTCGGCCACTGGGTGAATAGGAATGATGGTATCAGCAAATTCTGTTCCTCTCCACTTCACCGAGGTAACTGTCTGGTGTTTAAAGACAATGACTCACTTTAAGGCATTTCTCCTCTGCTCTCCTTTTTATGGTCATGGTGTCTGGTTTTTTGAATGGATCGTTCCTTCTCCTGACCCAGCTCCCCCAAGTCCCTCGCCTCCAGCACCCCAGGTCAGGTCTGGCTTCTACCTTCCTGCCTCCTGCTTCTGACACTCCGACGACAATGGGCAGAGTGAGAAACCAAGGCTTCTTCCTTGTCCTGGGGTCTGGTGGGGCCATTGCGGCTGTATTCCCTGCTAAGGTGAGTTTGCATGCCGATGCTCTGGGTGGAAGGAACATTGCCTGAGAAGGTGACTTCTTTAGAAAAGGTGAGAGGATAAATGGGTACAAAAACCAAACAAATGTCTTGATGCAGGCTGGTGACTCCGACTCCCAACTTTCTCTCAGAAGGAGGTCAGCAGAGTACAGCACCTGTCACCTGTGCCTCCCACAGGCTCAGACCTCTCTGTGCTGCTGTCCCGCCTGCGGCAGGACAGCGCTTGCCCAGAGCCAGTCTTTGTCTGCACACGTGACCACCACATAGGCCATTACTTAACTCCGTTTTACTTCAAAACTATTCCCATTCCCTCTCCCTCCCCTTTTTTTTACCATAAGTGCCTATTTTGCCCTCTCTAAATTTAAAATATCCATGTAATCATAAGTTTAATGTGCTATTTTTATTATGCCCTTAATAAACACTTACGGAACTCCTGCAACGTACCAGACCCCACTCTAAATGCTTTACAAATACAACTCATTGAATCCTCACAACAACCCTTGAAAATAAGGCTGCTATAATATTGTCCTCATTTTACAGATTAGGAAACTGAAGCTTAGATTAATGAGGAAATAATCACATAGTAAGTGGTAGAATTGGAATTGGAATCCAGGTACTTGAGTTTAACCTGAGTTAACCTCTATGTTATTTTTCCTGTCCCCTTTTAAAATTAAATTAAAATAAAAACCTAAATATTAAAATGTTTCCATTTTCATTCATAGACCACCTAAAATCATCTCCTACCACACATTGAGAAATACCAGCTGTGTGGAAAGAGCTCTGGACTTAGAAAATCTGAAGACATCGTTTTAGTTTATTTTCCACTGTTTACTGGCTGCGTGGCCTTCAGCAAATTTGTTGAGCAGTCTAAGCCTCAGTTTCCCCACACGTTGACTATACACAGTGATCCCTACTGCTCCCACAGGTCGTGGGAGAGACGAATGAAGTCAAACCACTGAAAGTGCTTGGGAAATATTATTGCCGCGAGTCAACATCATCCCTTCTGATGATGAATAAGTGCTTAAATTCAGGAAGCACTGCCCCTACTTTTTCATTACAAGCAGCCGTTGCTGGTTGGAAAATCAAATAAAAAGTAGATCCTTATGTTCCTTTGTGTGAGAGGTTGTTGCTGCTGCCGCCAATCCAAAATAAATTACTCCATGAGGTAAGGTCTGTTTATATTATTCCACTACCTGATGACTTCCTGTGTATAACATTCAAATGTGAGCATCTCAGCCAAAGGCCCATAAAGCCATTTCCCCCACACTTTACACTTAGCTGTGCGAAACATCTGCTTTTCTTGGCCACCTGAGTTGATGAGTTTCACTCTGTACCACGGTGAGGTCCAGGTGTCAAGCGAGGACCCAGACAGTTTCTTCCCCCCATGCCTCAAGAGGGGTCTGGCTTTATAGCCCCATTTCCCCCTGCGAGAGCTGGTGGTGAGGAAACCACTGCAGCTGGGCTTCATTACACTCAATCAATGGCCATGGCATTTTTTTTTTTTTTTTTTAAGGTAGCAGGCAGGGCTGAAGGTTGCATTCTCAAATTTTCAGCCAGGTTGAAGCTGTGGCCATCTGGAAAGATGGATATGCATATAAACCTCAGTGAGGGATCTTTGGTTTTTCCTTTTTTGGGAGCTTCTGCAACTTGAAAATTCCTTGAGTCCTCACCTGGAGAGTAACATGTTCTCCAGACTGAGCCTGTGAGCGGGGACAAAGACCCTAATCTCAGCTCATTTCTGTTCCTCTTTATTATCAATGTGAAATGAGAATAAATAAGGTAATGCTTGTAGGGTGTCTTGATATCCTTGCAAGAACAGTAATCTATAATTAATTAGTGAAACCCTTACAACACAGACGCCTTTTGGGGGGCTCCTACCTAATTCCAACACCCTTCAGTACCGAAGGATTTCTTTTGAGCCCTATACCAAGTTGCACCTTGGCGAAGACATCTCATACAAGAGATAACTTCACCTGACAACCGGCCATTGTAAGAGAAACGGCAAGATAAATAAAGGAAGGAAACACCTCCTGATACAGAGGAAGAGGTTCCTAAATCCCACGTGGCTTATCTCTGCACCTCTGTCAGCCAAACCAGGGTCTCCTACCATGGAAAGAAAGCAACTCTCCACCTGAAACAATTCAGGTCGTATTTTGGAGACCAGATCTCAGTAAGGAAATGATTCAAAGCCTGTTGCAGCTGCACCGATGCACTGATATCCAGGTGCTGCCCTTCTCAGCTTTTGTATTTAATAACTTGGGAGCCTTCCTACCATAGTAACACCTCAGAGGATAGTAGTACAAATGGAAAACGGACCAAAAGCACAGTTTACATTCTTTTCTGAAAGGGGATTTGCACACAGGGTAGTGTTTGTCTGATGTGTCTCCCTGCTTATGTTTGGGCCTGCCAGAAGTTTCCCTAAGCCACCTCCACTGCCTATGAAACAAGCACAGGTAACTTTTTTAAAAATGGCCTTGGTTGACTATAAATAAACACAGTCATTTAGCTGCTTGAGATTTTACCTTCAATCATCCCTTTAATGCAGGGACATATTCAAAAACTGTATGGCTTAAAAATTTTGTTTGTTCCTTCCCACATGTCCCAACACCAGTCACTTTTGATACCGTGTTCTGTTCCCAAGCTTGTGTGACCAGACATCTTCCTGTGTCTCGAACCTTCAGCCTTTAGATAAAGATCTACTACTATTTACTAGAGATGACTGTTCCAGGCCCTGGGTTAGACACTGTCACATGCACTACCCGATTCGATTCCCAAAGCTATAACATAACCAGAATACCCACACTGTATAAACAGGAAAACCTAGACGCATAGAGGTCACAAGCTTAGTGGTGGGTGATCCAGAGGTTTATGCCTGGCTATTTTTGAAGTCCTGTACTGTCTCTGCTAAATGAACTCCTTCAACTCCTCTTTCCTCTGCTCCGAGTGGTCTTGACCAGCATCAGTAATTACCCACCCCCCTCTTTCTAAGGAGTGTCTTCCTTCCTTTCCACCCATGCCTGGAAGCCCAGCCTGTCTGGGATCCATCACGACCTTTTTCCCTGAGTCTTGTGTCTTCTCCTTTCCATCAACTCCCTTCTTCTCCTTTCCTATCACAGCCAAACTCCTGAAAAGCCAACCACGTTCTTATTGCTCAATTCCAAACTGCTCCTCACTCCCTTGAAATCGCCCACCAGAAGGACAGCTTCAATGTACTACTGGTTTGTTCCTTTATTTTTACCACATTCTGATTCCATGAAGACCTCAGGCAACGAACTCATGCAGATGTTCACACAATTGTGTATGCCAAGAAGAGATACATATCCAGATACATGATTTTATCCACAAATATTTCAAAGCACCTTACTAAAAATGTTTCCAGGTTTTTTGTTTTCCTTTTAATTGTTAAAACAATTTGAGCTACCTAGAAGGAAAAACTATGTCCTCTTGAGTGGTGGGACTTAGGACACTCATACAATCAAATTAGAATCAAATACGAGATTGAATTCAAGCCCTTCCTACCACACGGAATCAACTGCATTTATTCTCTGAATATTGAAGTTCCCATATCTTCGGGGAATAGGAGCTGTAAGCAAGAAGAGCCACATTATCTAAGGAACAACACCTTCTTTTTTGAAAGTTGGCTAATATTACATAATAGCCTCACTTTCCATAGGTGGAAGAGAGATGGAAAGAAGAAATTGTTAGCTCTGTCAAAAACCTGAGCTAACTGTGTTAGCAGGAGTGTAAGGAAAAAACCACTCTGATGCAGTGCTGGTTTGAGTGTGGAGAATAATGTGACCCCAAAATATGGCATGTTGGCATATGGATTATTTTGAGCTAAAGGTAGTAGAGAACCAGCAGACACAGGAAAAGCTCTTTGCCTCCCTCAAACTGCCTAAAACTAGAGTGTAAACTTCCCCTATAGTAAAGGAAATTTCTATTTGTAAAGATGGCTCCTTACCAGGGAGAGAGCTACTCCCAGAAACAACTTTTATCACATAAGAGACTCTTAGCTCCACAAGACAGACCTTATTTACCATAAATTTCCTCCCCTCACTGTCCCATAATTTGCTGTCCTGCCTGAAAACCCCAGACCCTTTTTCCTTTGTTTAACCTATGTGGCATATAAGCCACCTCCCTGAGCCACATTTTTCTTTGTGAACTCCCATGCATACATATGTAATTAAAACTTTTTTCTCTTGTTAATCCATCTGTTATTGGTTTGATTTATAGCTCTTAGCCCTAGAACCTAGGTAGGGGTAGAGAGAAAACAATTTTTTTCCTACCCTACAAGTGTCAGTTGATAACACTTCTTTGGAGGAAATTTTGCCAATATAAATCAAAATTAAAGGTAATATATTCTGACCCAGCAAGTCTACTCTTTTGGAACAGATCCCACAGATTTATTTACATCTATGCACAAAGAAATTTGTATTTCAATATTTGTTGTGGCATTAAAAAATGAGTCTGTTAAATAATTGAAATGATATCCAAGATACATAAAAAAGCAAAATGCAGAACAGTATTTATAATGTGCTAATAGTTCTGACAGTGAGAAAACACACACATACACACATACTTATATATGTGTGTGTATCAAAAAGATGATAGACACCCCCCCCACCCACACACACACACATACACATTTGGATTTGAAAAGAGTATCTCTGATTGCTTATACCAGAAAATACTCTCAGCTATTGTTACCAAAAGTTCAGCACTTGTCCCCGAGGCCACATCAGAAGAATGAGGACAAGTGGTTTGAGGATAAGGAAAGAGAAGTTTATTGATTTGCCAGCAAATGAGGAGGTTGGCAGACTCCCATCCTAAAGTACCAACATCTTTAAAGTGCCTGCCTCTGAGCAGGAATACAGAGTTTTTAAATGGGATGTTTCCAGCTTCAAGCTATCACTGTTCAACTATAGTTGAGGTTCTGATTCATCCCATCATCGACTAAGACAATTTCATGACCTCCACCCAGACATTTCCCTTGAGCCATCTCCTGTGGCGCAAAGAACAAAGGACACTCTCCTGCCCCTCCCGACCACTGGCCTCAGGCACGGATGCAGGTTTTAATTCCCAAAAAGAGTTGGGGAAGTTTTGGAGAGACAGAAAACATTTTTACTCTTTTTCAGGCCATTCCCCCTGTTACACTATTGTCATTGGGGAGAAGAATTAGGGGTTGGTGTGGGAAGGAAACTTACTTTCCCTCTACATTTTTATGTCCTTAACTTAAAAGTTTTGCCCTGTGCAAGTGTAAGGGAAGAAAAATAATTTTCTTTCTCCCTTCCCTAGTTCTTAGCTGAGACTTCCTGTAATGAAAGATAGATTAACAAGAGAAAAATTTAATAATATATATGTCTCCTGTATACATTGTTGACACTCAGGGAAACCTCAAAGAGTAAAATTCAAGACTAGATTTCAAAGAATTGTCTTAGACTCAGGCTTGAATACCATTGTCCTCCACAACAAAGAAAGAAAGGTGCGGGGTAAGACCTGATTACTAGAAGATGGTCAGGAAAAGTACAGTAAACAAGAGCAAGGTTTGTTGTGTAGATTTAAGTCAATGCTTTCTTCACTGATATGGAGAAAGCATCATCCCTAGTGATTTAGTGAGCCCTCTCTTCCTGGTACAGACAGGGAGACATACTTACACATGAAGGTTTCCTTTATAGATGTAAATTTCTCTTACAAAAGGGTAACTTAGGTTTTCAAAGTGTTTCCTGTGTCTGCAGTTTCTTAAAATACCAGCTCAAAATAATCCTTATGCCAAAGAGGCATATTTGGGGATGGCCTATTCTGTTCTCCTACAGTCGTATTTTGGTATAGTGTGTCCTGAACCCCATCAAAGTATTAAGTTAATTTGAATGCCTTTTTTCCTCAGTTTAAAGAGTTGCTGTAAGATTTGAGAGGTATGAGTGGGCCAACTCCTAACTGAGATGTTTTAGCCACTGATTTAGGGTAAAAGAGGGTTTTCTCTTGGCTCCCACTGGTTTTGAGTTTCACTACTTTCAGAACTTTAAATGAAGTGTTACCATAAAGAAGGTATGAATTACTTAATCTATACATAAGAGGCAGTCTCATTAGCTCACATTCACACCTCCTGGGTCATATCATGGTCATCAATTATACCTAAGCGATATTGCAAGGGACAATCTCACTACTCTGTGAAATATATTTCTGTCTTACAGGATCTTGGTCTCAGAATATAAGCAATGACCTTCACGAGCAACAGCCCAGTCCATTCTTTCAGATGGTTAGAAGGAGACATCTTAAGGTTGGTAACATTAAGTCAATATTATTCAATCATTTCGGCTATCCTGTCAACCTCTCTGTTCCCAACACTTCATTTCAAGTTTACAGCACCACCACAAGTCCAGCCTTTCCATTTCCCGCTCAGGATATATTTTTTATCCCCCCTCAGGAGCACTTCTGACCTGGCATCTTCTCAATAGTCAGCCTCACACCCCAGGTAAGAAAGGGAAATTCCAAGACTGAGGTCCCCCGGCCATCTAGGAAGCACCCAGAAGACAACGATTAGCTGACACTTTGGACTTCAGGCAGTTCTGCTCCTTGTAACAACTGTCATTCGAGAGGTGATTTTACAAGCAGCCACTGTTGTCAAGTGGAAATAAATTTTTAGTAATAAGAATAACAGCAGTGGACAGATACTTTGGCTCTCCTGGAACAGCCATCCAGGGATATTCCAGCCTTACAGTTCTATCAGTTGAAGCAAAAGTTGATGTTCCCACCTCACTAGGGAGCATTTTAGCCCTTAATCTCTTTAACAAGCATCAGAGGACTTGAGGACCAAATGATCACTGAGGACCTGGCCATTGCCAGGGAGCCTGTGAATGAGCGACCACCGAGGAATTGAGGCCCTTTTCTATGTCTCTGTTTTTCTCACTTGTCTTTCTTTCCAACTTTCTATAGGTGCAGTAAATCTGAACGCATAATTCTCAGAAACCATAACTCACACTTTCTCTAGGTGCCAAACAATCTTAGAATGCTAAGATGCTTTCAATAATCTACTCTCTCTTCTCATCTTCAGGCTCTGGCATTGATCAAGAAAAGCAGAGACTACTTTGTCTGCTCTCCTCAACATTGTTCATGCATTATCAGGAATTACCTGTGAGCGGAGAAATTCTTCCAAGCACACAATATAAATTTATATATCTTTATACACCTAATATACTGATTATTCCTGAATCCACATGCAATTTGAAAGAGAACGTAATGCAAGCAAAAGCTGAATTAATTTTAGCCTGATTTTTTCCATGAAATAGGGACTTATAAATCACTCCCTGTGTCAAATTCTGCCCGTTTTCCCTGATTCAATAATCACTCTCTTAGTGACTTGAGAGATCTAAACTAGACACTTGTATCTACCACGGGCCCTGTCTGGGTTACTTATTTAATTCAACTGAGAATTTGGGGTGGTATGTTCTCTTAATTCACCAATGACCTATTTTAAATTAATGTTTCAGAACCAATTTCTTCTTAAAATATTGAATTTGATATAAATACAATGCAGTAAGAAGTAATTCTTCATTCTGGCTTAACATTATTTTTGTGCTAACTATTCCTGTAAGAAAACAAATTCTCAAATGATCTCAAGCTTCACAGACATATTTCTATCTGTACGTTTACTTCAAAAGATGATCAAGTCTACAGTTTCATGTTCATAGTTTAAATTAACAGCAAAAAGAAATCCCTAGGCGAATCCAAAAACCCCAACTATTTTGAATTAAAGCTAAAATCATGAAAATCAGTTATAATTACAAATTATGTCTGACTTTCAAACCATCTCTAATGCACAGATGTAATGTAGCAATAAATTGTGTATCTCAAAAGATCACTACCTTGCCTTTAAGCAGAAAAACAGGGCTTTTTAAAGGGGGAGCTTTGGCAGTTGGGCTCAGGTCTATGTGATCAGTGTCACATATCGTGTCTTGAGGCTATTGTTGTTTAACTATAGTTGGTGGTTTTGGGAGACCTTATCTCCAGTGACAATGATCTTGTGACCCTTGTCTGGACAATTCTGTTGAGTCATCTCCTGTGGTTTAAGATACTAGAAAACAAACAGCAAAGAACATTTTTCTGCCCCTTTGATTACTGGTCTCAGGAAGGAAAGCAGGTTTTAATTCCCAAAAAAGGTAGGGGGTTTTAAAGAGACAACTCGTAAAACATTTTGTGGCCATTTTTTCAGAACTCCTCTGTTACAATTGTTAAAAAGAGCCTGGCACTACCCCCCTCTTGCATCCTCTCCACCATGTGATCTGCACACGCCAGCTGCCCTTTACCTTCTGCCATGAGTGGAAGCAGCCTGAGGCCCTCACCAGAAGCCTCCAGCATCTTCCAGGCAGCAGAATTGTAAACCAAATAAATTTACTTTCTTTATAAATTACCCAGCCTCAGGCATTCCTTTATAGCAACCCTAAATGGACTAAGACACTGCCCGCAAATGTTTGATCCTGGCTTGTCGAAGTTGTTTGAAGAGGAGGTTACAGTTCAGTTTTTTGTGTTTTCTTTCCCTGAAAGTATGGTCTTTTGCCTGAAAGAAAGTATGACTACTAGACAATCAAACGTATACAGGTATAGGAAAAAAATTGTAAAAGACTTTGAAATGGACCAAAAATATTACAAGGTGTCTTCAATGGAGAACCAAGCATTGTCTAATATATCCTTTCAGGTTATTTGATTGTACAAGGCCTCTCTGCTTTTCGTTGACTTTGAGCTGTCTTATAACTCCAGAAGTTATAGATAACTAATAGTAATGCAAACAATTCTTGTCTATAGACATAAAAATAAATTTTTTTCTCTGAAAATATACAATTGCTTTTCCTCCCCGACTGTGAAATGAGCCAGTTTTGCAGCTATTTGTAAATTTATTGCAGCATTACTTGCCTGGTTCTTTGAATTCTCCTTTGAACCAGCAGTAACATCTTACTGGTTCCCTCATTAATTAATGATTTAAATAAAATCTCTAACATGTGTTCATTTTATATCTGAGAATCATCATTATATTCTATTTTTAAAATTATCCTTTAATGCAAGGAATCCAGAGGCCAGTACACAATTGTTTTTTGCTTTCCTCCTTGAGGACTACATGCGGTCCACCTCAGGTGGGCATCAAAGAGCCCCCAGCTCTGGTCTCTGTCCTTATTCACCCCCCACCCTCACCTCTAAAGTCTCCTCAGTGCTTTTAGCCATTAACCCTTACTATAGATTCTCAGACAGCCAGCTTCACCTGAAGGAAGGAGAGAATATTCTGATTCTTAAGTTCCCTCTTCATAGAACAGCACAAGAAAAATAAATCATTCTGTTGCTAGGATTGATGACCCATCAGATTGAAAACCCAGTGTGTTATACTAACTCCAATAGTCAAAAAAGCCCTCCAAGAAAGGCGGGGGGGAGGTGCTACAAATCTATTTTGCCACTCTGTTTTGCCTTTCTTCTCTTACTAAAATGGTGTGTTGCTAATTTGTCTTTCCATTAATGAGGATGGTTTCTATCGATCCACTCTGCTCTTTCATTTCATCTCTTTCATGGCTTGAAACCAGTTTAGTTCATTAATTGAGCATTTACTATAATGGAGGCATTGTTTTATTCGCCGGGAATTCACAGAGCTCAAAGAGCTCACAGTTTTGAGAGGGTCACCTTCACATAAATGAATATTTATAATACAATGTAGTCATGCAACACTTAATAAACCTGTACATTTTCTGTCATGAGGGATATGTCCAGCCTGTGGCTAGTTAATATAAGTAAAAGCTCAATAAAGCACTCAAGCCTAGGGTCCTTGACTTCCCTGTCATTAAGTTTGAATAAACTCAATCATCTTCAAAACAGAGCCTATCTGAATACAAAATAGGAGATTGGATATCTCGGATGGCTAGTTCTCAAGTTACTACTCACCACACAAAAAACGTCAATGCTTGCTTTGGCTTTCAAATTCACAATTCGTGAAACACAGAGTCAAGAAGGCTATCTCGATGAGCATGTAAGTGATTGGGACACTCTGCATTCAGACTTGACTTTGGGGAGCTGCTTTGCTTGGGGGGTGCCTTTCCAGAGTAAAATAGATAATTCACTTCCCTGACCTCTAAGAGGCATGCAGAATTTGTCGCGTTTTGTAAGTAAGTTTTAAAGTGCCTGCTAGACCTCCTTCCCTTTTCAGCTGCACAGGCCTCACTAAGCTTTTAAACTTTCTATTTCATTACAGTACAAACAACTCCACAAGCAGGCCTCCTGCCTCTGCCCCCAGGCTATGCAGAATTATTCATACTCAAGGTCTAAAGAGAACATCAGCATGAAGGAAAAACAGACTAAGGAGTGAAAACAAATTAGCAACCCAAACAGCCCTCTCCCTGCCTGTCACTGGAAGGCCTTTGGTGTCTCCTTCCAGAGTCAAGGGGTCTTCTGAGTAGAAGATTAAACGATACATTTTCAGGGCTCAGAGAACAGACACTCTGTGAAATGTATATTCACCCAAGGCAACCAGAACAAGCTATGCATATGAAGAACCAGGGTGTGCCTTAAGCCCGCCTGAGTTTCCAAAGCCGGATCAGCCTGGTGTGGGTGTTTTCGTATTTTGCACCCACTGGGCACAAGTCTTTCATACTTTCCTTCATGTTTGAGTAGGAAAAAAAAAGGACAAAAAGAAAGAAAAGAAGGATAAGCCACTACGCTATCTCTGGGAATGTTGTTAACCTTACCTTAAAAGCAGTTATTCTCAACCAAGGTGATTTCGCCCCACAAAAAAAGCATTTGGCAATGTCTGAAGATATTTTTGATTGTCACAGCTGGGGGTGGGAGGTGCTACTGGCCTCTAGAGGAGGAGGATGCTGAACATCCTACACCGCCCTACCAACAAAGAATTATCTGTTCTAAAATGTCAATAGTGCTAAGGTTGAGAAATCCTACCTTAAAGAAATTAAGCAGTGAAAATAGAATTTTAAGAAAGTTCTTGTCTCTCTCTCTCTCTCTCTGTATGTATGTGTCTCTGTCTCTGTCTCTCTCTGTATGTATGTATGTGTCTCTGTCTCTCTCTGTCTTTGTCTCTGTCTCTCTCACACCACAAACGTGCACACACACGTGCAGCTGGCTTCATGGGCATGAAACCTGTGCAGATAGATGCACAGGGTCCCACACTCAGAACTGGATAGAATCATCTGCTGTCACCATCTTGAAATTCTCAATAATTTTGAAAAAGAGGCCCCATATTTTCGTTTTGCCCCGGGACCCGCAAGTTCCATAGCTGGTCCTGTATGCAAACGCGTGTGCACGACGTAGACTCAGCCATTTAGTGGAGCAGAACCGCATGTTCTCCATTGCACTCCCTGTTAGCCCCAAATATTCCACTGCCTCATAGTAGTGCATGTTCTTGATCCGTTTTTGAAACCCCTTTTTGGGTTATGGCAGAGCTAAAGCCAGAAAGTACACCCGTGTCATGGATTTTAAAGTGCCTGCGTAGTTTCTTCTTGCCCATCAAACTGTCTAGAAATCCCTGCAGGGCACCAAGTGGCAGTCAGTGCGACACAGACAAACGTTTTCTCAAAGACCCTGGAAAGAAGCTGCAGAGGGATTTCTTCCCTGCAAGGGCAATAAGACTCTGCTCTGATAACCCTTACAGAGATAACAAAATAATCCAGGACCAGGCTCTTGGTATCTGTAATCAAAATCCACTTTCACATCTATCCTCTTCTTGCAAATCTTTTTCATACAATGCTCTGGATTAACAAACCCATGAATATGCTCAAAATCTCCTCTTAAAAACCCAGTGAGGTAGGAAGCATCCCTTTGCTTCTTATGAATCATTTTTAATCTACTCCAGTAAGTCAATCAGTAACAATGTATGGAGCAGTTGTGAAGGGGTGTGAGACCCCATCCACAAAGAATCTTGTTCTCTCTTCCAAATGGATCCCCGAAAGTGTCCTGTTCATGGGGAAACACGCACCTCTGGATGCACCAGAAGCTGCGCCTAAGCGGCTTATCTGTGATGCTTACGTGAAAAAAACAACAGGAATAACAATGAATTCGGTTTTTGAGTACTCTACAAGCATGAGAAAACCACGCTGGAGGATCCAGGGCCCGGTGACGGGGAACTGTGTGGCGTGTCTCTGCTGCCATCTTCTGATGGGCCGCCCAGCACGCACGTCCGTCAGCACCCGCCTCTCGGAGTCCCCTGAGCGCTTTAGAATTGCACTTACAAAGTAAATGAGCTTTTAAAAAAAACATTAAAGCACAAATCATAGTCGCTGCCATACTAGTAAACAGTTGAGAACATCAATAATAATTTCCAAGTTTGCAGGCAATCCAACTTAAAAGGGTACGCACGGCGCAGAATTCATCCCCGCGGTCTGTGAGCAGGAGGCCTTGCCTGGGCAGCGGGACTCTCCAGAGACCCGGGCAAGGGCTGTGGGGAAGTCCAAGGGGGAAAGTCAACAGGCTCTGATCCTAACAGCCTGCACTCGTTGCAAGTTTTTGTTTGTTTCTATGAAGGAAAAAGGCCAAAGCTCTGAGCCTGCTTTTACAGGCGAAGTAGAAATACCGTTAATGTCCCTTAGGCGTCACCTGAGATACGTTCAGTTCTCCTTTTCCTTTTATTCATGACAACACAGACAGATTTGCAACAACGATGATGATGGTGATGATATTGATTCCACAAGACTTTATTTTACTCATGGCTGTGTTCCCATGACTACAACAGTGGTTCACAGCAGGTGCTCAAGAGATGCATGCTTAAAGGAATGGTCATAGCTATCATTTATTGATGATATAGTTTATGCCAAGTCATTTACAATTCCTATCTCATTTAGTCTTTATAATAACCTGAGAGGTATGTATTATTATCCAGCTGTCACTGATGGAAAGAGTGACCATCAGCAGACTTGGCAAATGGCCAGACCAACCAGAGAGAAAATTCCTGTTGAGTTGAATGACATGTAGCCCAAGGAGAGGTGGCTACATAATAATATTAATAATAAACATCAGTTCTTGAGAAATTACTGTGTGCCAGGACATAGCATGATCTTATTGACTCCTAACAAAGGTTCAGTAAGATAAATCTTACTGAGTATTGCCATTTCACAGATGAAAGCCAAAAAGGTCAAGCAATTTGCCCAAGTTAGGAAGTGGAGAGCTAGGATCCCCAGGACTGCCTCACAGACCCAGCTTCTCCTGCGCTCATATCTCGCCTTGCATGACATATGCTGGGCTGTCCTCCTTCCTCTCATGTTGTTACCCATGAGAATAACAACAGCGTGTGTTAACTCCCATGTGGAATGCCCACCGATGGACTAAGTGTGAGGCATTTCCTCCCCAAATATTTAGCAGCCTGGATACAGCATGGAAAGAGAGTTGAGGTGGAGACCTGAGAGATCAGTTTGGATAATTTACAGGAATGGAGTCTCCTAAACACCATGACGAAGGTCAGAAGATGGTCAGCTGTAAGAAGAAGGCATGGAACCACAGGCACAAACCCACCTCCTCCGCCGTCCTGTAAATACTGCAAATACTCCCATAGTCAAGCAAAACTCCTGGAAAATAAAAATTTGTACACAAATGTTCATAGCAGCGTTATTCATAATAGCCAAAAAGTGAAAACGACCTTGCTATGGAATGAATGTTTGTGACCTTCCAAAATCCACATGTTGAAGCCCTAATAATCCCCAGTGTGATGACACTTGAAGATGGGGCCTTTGGCAGGTAATTAGGTCATGAGGGTGGAGCTCTTATGAATGGGATTAGTGCCCTTACAAGAAGAGACATGAGAAGGATGATCTCTCTCTCTCCGCCATGTGAGGACACAGCATGAAGATGCCCCTCTGCAAGAGCTTCCTCAACAGGAACTGAGTCAGTCGGCACCTTGATTTCAGACTTCCAACCTCTGGAACTGTGAGAAATAAATGTCTGTTGTTTAAGCCACTCAGGCCACAGCATTTGTTACGGCAGCCCAAGCAGACTAAGACAAACCCAAATGCCCATCAACTGATGACGGGTAAATGAAATGTGATATACCCACACAATGAAACATTACTCCACAATACAAAGGAATGAAATAATGATACACGCTGCAATGTGGATGAACCTTAAAGACAGACACTATGTTGTATGATTCCTATGTACAAATATCCACAAACACAAATCTACAGAGATAGACGCTGCATCTGTGGCCGCCCAGGGTTTGGGGTGAGGAGGGGGACACATGTAAAGAGTGAGGGGGGAATGGACTGCTAAAGGGCACAGAGTTTCTTTTCAGGTGACAAAATATTCTAAAACTGATTGTGATGACAGTTGCCCAATTCAATGGATATATTGAAAATCATTGAATTATACACTTTAAATAGGTGAATTGCACAGTATGTGAATTATACCTCAATAAAGCTGTTATCAAATAAACAATATTCTATACTTGCTTAGAAAGGAAATGAATTCTTTAATTATTGGGGTGGAAACTCATGGTATTTCTTCAAAACTGACCCAGCCTCTTCCCCAGTCATCCTCATCCCAGCAAACAGCACCACACTCTTCCAAAGCAGGAAAACAGCAAGTCGTCCTTGATTCCTCCTCTTCTTGCATCCACCCCCCAACCTGCAGATCCATCAGCAACTCTCGTCCATTACATCTCCAAAGAACCCTCAGACTTTGCCCATTTATCTCACCCTCACTGCCCCACCCCGGTCCAAACCACCACTCTCTCTTACTCCCGAGAGTGCTCCCATTCTTGGCAAACTCCCATCCAGTCCCAATAAATAACAAGAGCTGTTGTCAGCTCATGGCTCTCCCTGGCACAGCCCCCTTCCCTGGTTGCCCACTGCAGGGACTAAAGACCCACCCTCCCTGTGGCCTCAGCCCCACTGCTGTGACCCTTATGACCCTCCAGGCACACCATTCTCCCCTCTGCCCTCGGTTATGCCAACGCCTTTGTCACCTCCAGGCCTTTGCCCTTGTTGTTCGCTCTGACTGGGCCACTCTTCCTTCAAATGTTGCATGACTGGCTGTCACTCACCCTTTAGGTCTCAGCTGAGACCTCCGCTCTCGAAGAGGACGCTGCTGACCGCACTATGCAGAGGGGTCCAACCACTTCCACCAGATCTCAGCCGGTGCTTATTGTTAGAGTATTTACTGTAAATTGTAGTGACCTTGTTTATTTATCTGCTCTGGTCTTACTTGCCTTATCCATTAGGAACTAGTTTTTTATTGTATTGTATTGTATATTTTAGAGACAAGGCCTGGCTCTGTTGCCCAGGCTGGAGTGCACTGGTGCAACCATAGCTCACAGCAACCTCAAACTCTTGGGCTTAAGCCATCTTTCTGTCTCAGCCTCCCAAGTAGCTGGGACTACAGGTGCATGCCACCATGCTCAGCCAATTTTTTAAGATTTTTTGTAGGAATAGGGTCTCACTTTATTGCCCAGGCTGGTCTCAAACTCCTGGCCTCAAGCAATCCTCCCACTGCGGCCTCCCAAATCCCCTCCTGGGATTATAGCAGGATTCCACCCAAGGAACTAGTTTTAATGTTTTCCTTTTTATTCAAACACTTACCATAAACACTTCTTGTGAATGAAAGAGTGAATGAAAGTCTATAGAAACTCCTACCTTTTGAGATTGGTTAGAGAAGAATCCAGCAAAGGAGACTGAAAAGGAGCTATTACTGAACTGAAACAGTAACAATAGCATACAAAACAAAGGTAATATTTGTAACTTTTTATACAATGTATATTCGTAATATTGGATATAGTACAGTTAATTTCTCCAATTTTCATCCTATTTTGAATTCAACATGTTGGGATTTCCCTCACAACATTCTAAAGGGATGTTTATAAATTTGTTCTGCTTTGCGTGCAGATAATATGAATTAATGAGGCAGTTTTCTTCTGGGCATCATTCTCCATCCAAAAGCTGGATGGTTTTCCAAAATTAAATGTCTCAGAGTCCTTGAGTCACCTTTCCCAACTCATGACTCACAGAGGCTAGCAATTCATGCATATTCTTCCAAAACTTTTACATTTGCAGAAAAAGAATACAGTGTTGTAGAATCAATTCTTTCCGGATTTCAGTGAGAAAGATTACCCACACTTCAATTAAATGAGGTGCAGGGAGTGAAGGATGGGGGAAATGAAGTCGCTGGGCAGATGTCCTGAGGATTCAGATCTACAGCAGCCCGAGTTCTTGTTTTTCATTCCTCTACCGGGCCGAACTGTGCTGTCTCAAGAGTCTCGCTCAGGAGGCCTGGAGATCTGTATGTTTGCAACTCCAAAGGCATCTGACATAAAGTCAGGGTTGAAAAACACCGTTGTAGACCGGGCACTGTGAAAAGATAGGGTCATGGGGCTACAAAGATGACCAGGATTTGGTGCTACCCTGGAGGAACTGTTCACATCTGGGGGGCAGGGACACAGTAATGTAAACATGTATTTCAATGCAACAGCAGAAACACTCTGAGCACTTTGCTATGGCAGCACAGAGATAGCACTGCCTCCAAGACTGAGTCATATTTGTTCTGGAAGGATCAGGGAACTTTGAGGACTAAAATGGAGCAAAAAATCTCCATTTTTATTTGCGATTTTCTACGTTTCCTAATAACATTCAGTGACCTGCCTTTTGAGAGAGGCATCCCCTCTACCACCCATTAACAGATCACTGAGAGTCTGAAACTGGTCCTAACTGGCCCATGTTCTTGAGTGCTTGGTTTGCTGAAAGAATAATAATGAAAGGAAGTTGAAAGGACCCCAGAAGTTTCATCAAATGGCATCCCATACTACATCTTATGAGAAGGAAGACCAACTCATGTTGTCTGTGGCTCGAGCTGTGGGGTTGCCTGGAGCTATTACACAAGGGATCACGGACTTTAATAAAAACGAGGAGTAGTAGATAATGTTAAAGATAGAAGGTGACTAATTATAGAGAATAGGAGTTAGTGCAGCTTTGGTTTTCAAATATTCGGGTTCTGTGAATGAGGTGAGGTGTCCAGGGAAATTCCTAAAGGGGAATTTCCAGGTTGGAAATGCAAGCTGGAGAGGACTTTGTACTTTCTTTGTCATTTACAGCATCCAATCATGTGCCAGTTTATAGCTTCTAAGGGATCGCAAACATATTCTGATAGTTTTTGAGTTCCTTTGTATTAAATAGAATAAAATAACTAAATAGGCACACATTTACAACATGCACAGCTATTACAAATCTAGCGGTAGCTAAATCTAGTAATAAATTGTTCTCTCTTTAGAATACCCCTGCAAATATATTGCAAAAGCTCTTGAAAATGTATATGTAAGTCTGGTCTTCAAAGGAGGATATAGTTTTCAGATATGCACAGCTCTGCTAGAAATCCAGTTGAAGAGTAGTGTCATAGAAATGCTTTTTGGAAGTAAGGGTCTGAATCAGACTGTACAACTAGCTGCTTAATTTATCTGATCCACAATTCTACTATCTATACAATGAAGATAGTAAAACGTGCCTAAAACAAAAATTAAGTAGCCGATTATGTAAAATTTGGTCATTTTTAAAAGGATGGGTATACAGAGCACAGTTCACTACCAATCTGCCCACTTTTGTGTTAAAAATTTGCCAAAGTAAAGTTCTTTTTTAGAGTAGAAAAACCTGTAATGACACTAACAACCTGGAAGGCAGTAAAGACAGTCATCACACATATCTCAAATTATGATTCCCAAATAAATACCGAAGACAAAACCAGTTTGGTATGCCACAGAACTAGAGAACCAAGTCAGCCTGAGAGGAACTTGAACTTTTCCTTGGGCAGAAACTCAGAGGTCCAAAAGACGATCTTATTTGCAAACCTCTAGCCTGAGTTATTTAACCTTTCTTCTTTATGAAACATCTACACCTTTTCATCTTTCCGTTTTCTGCCAATTGTCAAATGTTTTCCAGAAAAAGACAACCTCTGAAATTTATCAAAAAATATTTTAAAACCCTCTAAATCAATTATTAAATAAGAGAAAAATAGACAGAATTTTGTATATTAGCTCAGGCTTTTAAAAACTGTCTCGGTGGAGACTGGGTGGAAATCTTGGAGCTGAGCGACAACAGAGTGGGACAACAGCGGCATCTAGTGTTCAATCAGAATCCTGCAAAGCCCCTGGATGGAGACAGGCGGAGCGGCTTGTTATTGTAAGATGCAAATCAGTTACACTTACCAACAGACTGAGATCATTGAGCCGCACCCACTTCGGCGATTATAGTGCTGCTTCTACAGATGTTTACAGGAAAAGGACACAGGCTGTCCTGATTCCAGAGAGACGGAACATCAAGTGTCATTGGAGCCCATCTCTGCCCCATTTCAGCCTCCCCTCGACCCAAGCTCAAAGACAGGATTATGTGCCTCAGGAGTCCTAGAAGGACAGAAGTCTTCCAGAGCAAACGGAATAGGTCGTGTTAATTTCAGGAAATAATCCTGGTTTTTCATAAGCTTTTTCCTAATTGTTCTGAACTCTTCAGTGAATAGTGAATTCGGGGTGGGGGTAGGGGTTCTATTTAATCTACTACAATCTATAAATGAGGTGTGATTTGGGATCTGTGTAAGCCAGTGATTTTCACCATTTTTTCCCCATCGGTGGAATCCTTTAGGGGAAAACATGAAATATTACTTGAACTAACAATGTTACAAAGAATAGATAAATATAGATAAGATATAGCTGCTCTCTTTAAAGGAGGGCTGGTGTAGAAAAACTAGATTCCCAGCCACTTAACCTTGTGGAACCCTACTCTTCTCTGGCCCTTCCTCGCCTCACCCTCCTGCCCCTTACACCCATCACCTGAGCCCCAAGCCCCACCTGCAGCTCCTGAGGCTCCCCTGTAGAGCCCTGGGTCCTAACACAAGCCTTTCAAATTTGGATCTGTTTTCTTTAGGTGAAAATTGACAGATAGTCAGCCGCAAACCTGGGCAAAGCCTGTAGGTCCTTCAATATAAAGATGTAAAGCTACAAAAAGCAGGTTTAGCTGCGTTTTTCCAATCGAAAAGATGAGCCGCACTTGTTTTCTGTAATCAAGATGGTGCCCACCCTTACCCTCACCCCTTTGCAGCTGCACCACATCGTTGGATGAGGATGACAACAGATCCTTTGGGAAACTCTCTGATGTTCTTTTGGGAGATTTTATACCCTCCTGGTCCTTCCTGAGGGCTACCCACCTGTCTGCCCGTAGGTGCAAGTAACTTGGTGACAATGTCAGCAAAATTCTGGAGGTTCACTGGAAGAGAGTCAACGGTCAATATCTCAAGGCCGGTTTTCCAGGTGCCACATCCCCCTCACAGTCCCATCCTTCAGGCCTGCCTCTGACGTTTTCCTAACACTTTGTACCTTGGGGTTTTCTTCCTAACTATTCACTTCTTCATCCACTAGGAGAGCATAACTGAGCATCTTCCAAACTATTCAAATGCAAAGACCAGCTTTTTATGGTTGGAAAGGACTTGTTCCCCTAGATTATAAAAATAACAGCATCTTCTAAACAACAACAACAAAAAATTGGAAGCCACCCTTTACGGCTGAAA
>NW_012149252.1:458061-460162 GCF_000956105.1 Propithecus coquereli | reverse complement strand
CCAAGAGGAGTCTGGGGACACATGACAACTAAATGCAGTGTGGCATTCTGATGGGATCCTGGAACAGAGAAGGGGTATTAAGTAAAAATTAAGAAAATATGAATAAAGTGTGGACTTTAATTAATAATAAGGTATCAATACTGGTTCCCTAGAAGTGGCAAACACCATGCGCATGTGAGACGTTAATATGGGAAACTTGGCGTGAGGTATATGAAAACTTTCTGTGCCAATTTATCTATATATGAGTCTAAAACTATTTTAAAATAGAAAGTCTATTAAATACATATTAAACACATATTTTCAGGCCTTATGCTAGTCCAACAGAATCAGACTATCTTGAGTGGGACACAGGCACCTGTATCTCTAGCAAGATTCCCCAGGCTTGAAAGTTACTAGTTTAGGTTTAACTGCAACTCCTATTATACCTGAAAGGCAAGACTCTTCCAGCCACCTGTTCAGCTACCAAAGAGGAAGGTGCAGAACCCTCAACAGAGAGGGAGGTTCAGGATACCTAAAGTAGGTATTCAGCTTCTAGAACAAAGCTGCCAGTTCCTTTGCCATGTGTATTTTATTGAAACAAAATGTCTTTGGATAGAAATCACCAGTTCAATGTTTTACCCAAAAATTGGATTTGAATCTCGTGCAGTCATGATACTAATAAAGTTACCTCTAATATCTGGACTGCGTTTGTGCACTTCTGTCATTAACAACGTGAAATATTTGATGGTTTGATTTTTCTTACATATTGGCCCCTACTATTACCACCTTATCTCTTGGAGTAAAAGAGTGACAAAACCAATATTTATAAAAGTTTTCCATGGCTCTATAGAAATTTTTCATCAGGCTTGAAAGACCTAAGTAACTATTTTTCTGTAACAGATTTCTGATATGAATACACAAAAATGCTACCATTCATTTCTTGAATTAAGATCTGTCAAGGTCAAATTGCATTGCAAAATGTAGCACCAACATGCGGCACCAGAGGAAGAGAACATGGGGAAGTGGAAAGAAAATTGAACTAGAGATCAGAGTTGTAGGTAGTAGATCACGTTGCAGTTACTTACGAGCTATGTGACTTTGGAGAAGTAACCTGAATCCAATATCCACATTAGCAAAATGAGTAGTGTAGAACAGATGACTTGTAAGATCCATCTGGAATTTTGCTGTGGAATTTTGACTATGGAATCTCAAAGTCCCAAGTTAGTCTTGCACCCAATATCACAGTGTTAAGACTTGTATTTGTAAACTCAAAAGAATTCATAACGAATATAATTCAGTAACTAATCATAAAATGTAAATGCAAAATTTGAGTAGTCTTAATCCTCGAGAATTATATCCTATAACATGAATTAAAGAGACTCAGCCAGTATCAAAGGCTATTTAAAGATGCCTTTCAGTCCATTTGGCCTCTGTTACAGATGCTGTCATGTGAGACAGTGAGGGACCCAAGGATAAAAGCTGACAGCTAGTAGAGAAAAGAAAAGCCCCATAAAACAGATGTTTTAAACATGAAGCAGGTGTTGATGTTTATTTATACCTGACTGCCGCATAGATTGACATTGTTAAAATTTCAATGTAGGAATGAAAACAAATAGACAAGTCACAAAAGAAATAAAAGTGGTAAACAAGCATATGGAATAATGTTCAACCTAACTAATAGATATGCAAATTAAATCAACAAGAAGGTAGCATTTTTTTCTTTGCCAATTTTTTTACTAGTATATATTCCAGTGTTGACAAAGATAGAGTGAAACTATATTCTCATACATCATTGCTAAGTGATAGCATAAATTAGTACAGGCCTTTTGGAAAATATGTGATGATGTGCATAAAGAATGATTTAAATATTCATGGATTTTGAATCTGTAGTTCCACTCAAAGCACAGGACAAAGCAATATGCATAAAGATGTTCACTGCAGAGAAAAATTGGAAACAACCTCGAAATGTCCAAAAACAGATGAAAGATTGTAAAGTTTGTTACATCCACTTGATTAAATATTATGCGGCTTCATAAAAATTATATTCTCAGGGGCTACTTAGTAAAACAAAATGTTTATGACCTGTGAAATGTGGTAAACTATCACTTCGTGTACATATCTT
>NW_012149252.1:453950-458011 GCF_000956105.1 Propithecus coquereli | reverse complement strand
TGGTTGGAAAGGACTTGTTCCCCTAGATTATAAAAATAACAGCATCTTCTAAACAACAACAACAAAAAATTGGAAGCCACCCTTTACGGCTGAAAAGTCATTCGTGTGGTTTATCAGACAGTAAAATGAGAAGATTCCCCTCAGTCTCCTTCACTTGGTAAACAATGTGACGGAGGTTCATTCTCACTCAAAGCTTGTTAATGATCGTTAATGCTGAGCAACTGCTGCAAGACAGCCTTTCTTCCCCACACTGCATCTCAGGATCTCAGCCTCAGCACTGTTAGTAATTCTTTGTTTGGGGGGCGGGTGCCGTCCTATGCATTGCAGGATGTTTAGCAGCATCCCTGGCCTCTACCCACTAGATGCCAATTGCTTCCCCCCGCCCCTGAGTTGTCACGACTCAGAATGTCTCCAGACACAGGCAAATGTCCCCTGAGGGGCAAATTGCTCCCCTTTCCTGTTGAAAATCACTGCTTCATATAAATTAATTATATAATTCTTGCAAAAATCCCTATGAATTAGATATTATTGTTTCTCCCATTTTACAGTTGAGGAAACCAAAGCACAAAAGGTTGTGTAAATTTCCCAACTTTATAACTCATTTTAGACCCCAGCAGTCCCACTCCAGACTCAGTGTTCTCAACTGCTCTCCATATCCTCCTCTAAATTCCTAGCCCCAGTTTATTAAACAGGATCAGCAAAACTCCTGAAAGAGCTGGTCATTTCCCTGTACTGCCACTGTCTTGTGAGGACTTCCTGCTTCTTCCCGGGGGGCCTGTACAGTAAACAAGAGTCAGATTACATCCCTTTCAACTTTGCCCTCATGTGTGAAACTGTGTCTCCGAACATTTCAGCTGGCAGGTTACTATAAAGTTTTAAAAGAAATCAAAACAAAATTTCTCTAGCTTCATCTCAACTCTCTGTGGAATTCCACCTTTCTACCTTTAAATTCCTTCCAAAATCTCTAGGTTCTTTATTTACTCAAGGACAACAGGCAGAGCCACTGCAGGTGGGATCTTAGTGAGTGCTGTCTGCATTGATCACTTTCCATATATTAGTTCATTTAAATCTCTTAACAAGTATTTTACCCTTTTAACTATAGAGGAAACTGAGGATTAATGTGGTTAAGTAACTTGCCTGAGATCGCTCACATCATTAGTGAGAGTTCTCCGGAAAGAGAGAGACAGAGAGAGCCTCTAAAGAATTAGCTTATGTGATTGTGGGGTGGCAAACCCAAACTCCATAGGGCAAGTCAGCAGGCTGGAGACTTAGGTAAGAACTGATATTAGAATCTCGAGTCCAAATTCTGCAGGACAGCAGGCTAGAAACATAGGCAGGATTGCCATGTTGCAGTCTTGAGGAGAATTCCTTCTTCTTCGGGAAACTTCAATCTTTGCTCTTCAGGCCTTCAACTGATTGGATGAGGCCCACCCACGTTACGGAGGGTGATCTGCTTTGCTCGGAGTCTACTGATTTAAACATGAATTACACCTATGAAATATCTGCACAGCAAATGTCTAGACTGGTATTTGCCCAAACAACTAGACACCGCAGCTTAGCCAAATTGACACATAAAATTAACATCACACCCACCTCGTTAGCGACAAGGCTGAGATCTGAATGGCAAAGCCTGTGCTTTTAACCACTAAGATAAACTTTCCCCTTGGCCACCCGTGGTGTCACCAATCTTTGCAGCAACCAACACACTATGATGGCCCTTGCTGTAGAGGACGCCAACAATTCACAGAAGACCCTTATGCACTGTCAAAGCCACTGGTGCCAAGACAGCAGGCAACTTCGGTATCTGAGGGGACATAGGAAATACCTTGGTTAGTCATTCCCTGTTCTTTTTGTGTCCTACTTTTGGAGTCAAATGTGAGCCCACAGTGGCAAAGGTGAAGGAAAACATCAGTGACAAACCAGTGCCAGGCTCACAACATCTCCCCGCCATCATTGGTCCTTTGTTCTTGAATGAAATTCTGCCTCTTGATTCTCTCTTCCCTCAGGACACAAGCTTTCCCATTGATTCATTCCCCCAGCCACTATTTACTCAATATCTTCCATACACCAGCCACTGCACTAGGCACTGGGAATAACAGAATAATGAGCAAAAATAGATGCAGGGCCCATCTGCTTCATGGAGCTTGTGGTTTATGGAGAAGACGGCCATTAATCTAACAATCATACATATAGACACAAGATGGCGGCTGTGTCGAGAACCATAGAGGAAAACCGTATAATGTTATAAGATTATGTATATTGTGGGAGCAGAGATGCCGAGCTAGTCTGGGGAGTTGGGGAAAGGCTTTGAGGAACTTATGTTGAACTGAAATGTAAAGAACTAAAGAATGAATAGCAGATAGTAGCAGTAACCAGCTAAGAGGGAGATGGGAGTGCAGGTAGTTGAAGAATGTTCCAAAGAAAGAACAACAGGTGCCTAGGCCACGACTTGTGAAGAGGGAGCAAAGCATATCGACACGCTAAGGGAAGGCCATGGTAACTGGATGCAGAGTGGGTCTGAAGAGATGAGCAAGGTCCAAATTTTGTAGAACCTCATGTGCATGTTTAGGACTTTGGTCTTTTTGTTAAGATATTGCTTTAAGCAGGAGGGGACATGACTCTATTTGCATTTTTAGAAGATCACTTTTTCTATGAAAAAAATAGACAGGAAAGATGAAGAAAGGGTATGAAAGTATTTATAAAATATAAATGCACAGTGGCAACACTGACACAGATGCTGCCGGTTGCCCACCCAATAGCCATTTTCCCCTTCTTGTTTGCTCACAGGATTCTGTTTTTGTTCAAGGTGGTTATGTACCCAGTTAAAAGTACTCACCTTCCCAGCCTCTGCTTTGGTCGCGGTCATGGTTGGCCTAGTGACCCAGTTCTAGCCAATCATATTTTATAAATGGAACTCTTTTTTAAAGTGACAGGCACAACTAGTGTGACCTTAGATCCTTCACCCTTACACCTTTGCCTTCCCTGAATGTGGATGCTATGTCTGGAGGTGTAGAAGCCCTGTTGGAGACTTGAGGATTTAGGTCACAAGTTGAGGATGAGGAGTAGGAAGTGAGATATTTCCCAGATTACACAGTTGATCCATGGACTTCCCGTTGTATAAGACAAATAAGCCCCACGTGTGTAGGATTTCTATTACCCACAGTTGAACCCGATCCTTACTTCACCCACTGATCCCTCAGACATCTTCAGACATTTCTGAATGCTCAAGTGGACACAACATCCAGTCTGCCTCCAAACGTGCTCCAGAGATCACCTGCATCAAAACATCCTGGAGCCGGGGATGTGAGAGCTGCGTAGTCTCGCAGCCAGAGTTGATCTCAGGTGATCAAGGTCAACGTCATCGTACTAAGTCATGTTGATAACATGCACCCTTGATATGATGTCATGAAAATGACACCTTACCTCTGTGGTCTTCCGCCCAGCCTAATCACAAGAAAAATATCAGACAAATCCCAATTGTACATTTTACAAAATATCTGACCAGTACTCCTTAAAAGCGTGGATAGTCCGAGACATAACATGCCCGAGAGGAGTCTGGGGACACATGACAACTAAATGCAGTGTGGCATTCTGATGGGATCCTGGAACAGAGAAAGGGTATTAAGTAAAAATTAAGAAAATATGAATAAAGTGTGGACTTTAATTAATAATAAGGTATCAATACTGGTTCCCTAGAAGTGGCAAACACCATGCGCATGTGAGACGTTAATATGGGAAACTTGGCGTGAGGTATATGAAAACTTTCTGTGCCAATTTATCTATATATGAGTCTAAAACTATTTTAAAATAGAAAGTCTATTAAATACATATTAAACACATATTTTCAGGCCTTATGCTAGTCCAACAGAATCAGACTATCTTGAGTGGGACACAGGCACCTGTATCTCTAGCAAGATTCCCCAGGCTTGAAAGTTACTAGTTTAGGTTTAACTGCAACTCCTATTATACCTGAAAGGCAAGACTCTTCCAGCCACCTGTTCAGCTACCAAAGAGGAAGGTGCAGAACCTTCAACAGAGAGGGAGGTTCAGGATACCTAAAG
>NW_012149252.1:449367-451810 GCF_000956105.1 Propithecus coquereli | reverse complement strand
GTAATCTCCAGCAACAAGAAGAAGGTGAAGGCCATATATTTTCTCCCCCATAATCTTGCAACCAGGTGGTATGTTGCAATGCAAGAAAGACTTAGCCCAAATTCTTCTAAACATACAACCATTATCAGCCAGAAATTCTACATTTGCTTCCCGTAATCCCAGATAACTCCCCCATTTCTGTTCTCAAAAACATAATACTGAAATAAAAGTCTGAATGAAACTTGAGTGAAAGTTTCATTCTTAGGCAGACACAATATTCTGATAACAAGATCAGACAGCATATTGTCAGGTCCACGCAGTAGAACATATGGGGTAAAGAACCAATGGGGCTCTAGGCCTCAAGCACTGCCATGTTTAACAGATTTTTAACGCTTTGTTCCTGAGAAGATGATGGAGACCAGTTTTTCTAGATAGCCTCTTATCTTGCCTACTACTCATTTCATAAATGGAAAAATACTCTTAACATCCTTTGTGCGACTTAATGAACTTTCTGGTGTAAATTTTGATGAAGATAATTGAAATGATGAAACAACCACCTCTGGAAAGTAGATTCCTGATTAGGATACTTCAAATGCTAATGCTAACTACACACCTCTAGAATAATGATAAAGTTCAGTTACACATATACATATTGAACACTACTAATGCTAAAAAATTTTCAAAGTAAATTGCTACCTAAAAACTACAGCCATTGTTTTTTTAAAAAGTATGGTCTATAGGTCTATGCTTTCTCTAGCTGTTATAAATGTCATAATTTTATTTTTGGATTTCTAATTCTGTTCTCTTCAAATTTATTACCCCTGAATACTTAGAATATAGATGAGAGGCGATATCAAATAAATCCCATTTGGCTAACAAGCGATCCACGAGCAAGACCCAAGCTAAAACCTGATTCCCTGACCTAATTCTCCACAACCCCCAATGTTCTAAACCCATACATTAAGTGACTTGAAAATTGGAAACCCAAGTGTCCGTCTGTAGTGTGTCAAAACAGAAGATGGAAAAATATTCTGCAAGCTAAAAACGCCTGTTGAAACATTGTAAATAGAAAGTTCAAAGTGCTACCAGTCTCTGAGCCTTACCCCTTGCTGTACCCGTTGATAGGTCCAGCTGTCATTCCCACAGGGTATTGGAGAAGGCAGGCAGCATTTAAGGTGTCCACAAAAGCTTGTGCCTGGGTCCAAATGTGTATTATTTTTTCTGCGGTGCAACAATGGGAGGGAATTACATTAACATCTCTCCATGTGAGATCAAAGGAAAGAGGTCGGCTCTAAAATTTTTGACTAAACTTTTCAGGGTCTTCAAAAAACCTGCCAAGGCTTGCCCAGCACTGTTTAAGGTCTGGCATAGAAAAAGGAACATGTATTCTGGTGATGCCCCCCTGGCCCATGGTCACCTCCTGCCAGCTCCCTAGGCTGGTGTCACCCAATGTCTGGCAACTGCTTGAATCTGCAGGGCCTGAGTGGCCCTCTACCACCCCAGTTAGGGGTAGCCGCCGTCAGCCACACGGAGGGAGGTTATGCACCTGTAACTCACTGAGAAACTGCAGAAGCGGCAAGAAACAAGAATGTGCTTACCCCAGAGTATGACATGACAGCCAAGTCAAGGCCTATACGCCGTGTCCTGCTCTGGTTGCCATAGAGATGTCACCGGCCTCCAAGTGGAGGTTTTTTAGGTTCTTGGTGATCATTGGAAGAATTTTAGGACACACCACACATATGCCAAAAGCAAGATTTTATTGAAAGCAAAAGTGAAAGTACATTCTCAAGAGAAGAGGGCATGCTCGAAAAGAGTAGCTGCCCCAAAAAGAAGGGGTATTTTGCTTTTTGATGTCTCACTAGTTGAGGGGAGGAATATTCAAGGGTAGGTATTATTCTGACTACGACTTTGAATAGTAATTTCTAGAATTGGATTTGCTCCCATTTTTATAGTTTATATAATTGTTTTGGAACTGTCATGGTGATGTTAAGGGCACAGAACTTTTAAAACCACAATGTAAATGATATTGTAATGGGCCAAAGTTTATGTAAAGTGGCCTAGTCAGCTGACAAGCCGGTTGAAGCCAGTTTTTATCTGTGGATATCAGTCCCTCTTAGTTAGACTTTAACACCTGTACTCATTCTGCCAGCCCCTGTATCCAGCTTCCAGCCTGGTAGCCCAGCTAGTTTTTGTCTGAGGGTTATTTTAACACCTGTACCCATTCTGTAGTCCCCTGTATCCGATCTCAGCTCAGTCTCCTACTCTAACAAAAGTGGCTGGTCATTGTCATTCTGCACATGGTTGTGATTTGGAAATTATGAGAGTACACTCCTTTCTATGCAACATATTTCTTGTGACATTAGTAATAAAAAGTGATAAATGAATAATACAATGGAATTTAATCCAATGGAAAGGAAGCCAGGTTTGTGCCATGATCCTGCTCTGATCATCGGAAAGTTACTGG
>NW_012149252.1:446321-448181 GCF_000956105.1 Propithecus coquereli | reverse complement strand
GTATATGAAAGCCTCTGATTTGTGTGTATTGATTTTGTATCCTGAAACTTTACTGAATTCACTTATCAGTTCCAGTAGCCTCTTGGTTGAATCCTTGGGGTTAAGCAATGTGTATTTTAATAGATAAATGCTCTGGACTATTATACTTTTTTTTTTCCTACCAAAAGCTCTATTTCCATTTAGTCCAAGGCTTGGGACAGGACTCCAGGGTGGGTAAAAAGCTGCCTGGTGGCTGGCAGGAGAGGCTCAGGCAGAAGCCCTGATACTTTGAGAGGGGCTCCTCAGAGGTCGCCGGGCTTGGTGGGCGCCCAGTCGTGCTGGAGAGTGAGCCCAGCCCAGCCTGGGGGCCCGCCGGCTTGCGGGGGTGGCCAGGTGGTCGCCCCTCTTCTTGATGAGTTTCACTTCCGCACCTAGGAAGTGACTCTCCAGGAAGTCACAGAGACCAGGGTCTGTGCTGGCCGAACCCGGGGCATGAAGATCCAAAAGCTCCTGGTTCGGGCTCTTCTCCAGGGCCACGGCGGCTTCCACCGCGTCCCGGATCGTGCCCGCTCACCCTGAGATGGCTCCTGACGCCCTGGAAGAGGGCGCGGCTGCTTCTGCATCTTCCAGGGACGCCCGGCGCCCTCGCACCTGTCCTCAGCCAGGTCGCGGAAGAAGCGGCCCACGCCTTCCACAGCCACGTCGTCGCGACCAAAATCACAGCGCAGAGAGAGGTGGGTGCGGGAGGCCCGCAGGTGCAAACTGACCGGGGTTCGGGGGGTGACGGCTGCCTGCACCTGGTGGAATAATTCTGACGGATCCGGGAGCCCGTGGTTGGTCGGCAACAAGGAGCTAACCACGGAAAACGGTGTCGCTGGCTCCAGGAGCAGGCGATGGCGGGGAAGAGGGTCCCGGAGACGTCAAGCAGAGAGGAGACAGGGAGCAGTTGGAGGCTGGAAGAAAGAGTCCCCGGGTCTGTTCCGTGCAAACACTGTTGAAGCCAAGAGACACCCACCGGCCCGCCGGACGCGCTGCCTGATTATACTTAAACATAACATAGAATCACCTTGAATGTGATAGCTGTAAATGCAGACTGGGATATTCTATTGATGATTCAGATACCGTCACAATTGGGTTCCCTGGGGAAAAGTTTCTGAAAAGGAGATTGGCATGCAAGAAGTTTATTAACAAACGCCTGTGGAGGAGAGAGGGCAGGCAGGGTCAGGGAGAGGAAGCAGTTTTACTGAGAGGTAGTCACAACAGCCTCAACCCAATCTAATGGGGAGCTCTGGAGCTGGGGTAACCCTTCACACCTCTGCATCAAGTACCTAGTCACTAAATGTAGGATTCCCCCAGGGAGAGGAGTATGCTTGGCAAGGCAGCTCTCACCAGCTGATGGCAATTCCCAGAGGGGACTCAGCCAGTCCTGCTAAGGGAATGAGCACGGCCATCTCCAAAGGGGCAGAGGTGAGCAGCGCACCGCAGCATCCACTGTAGGCCACCCCACTTGTGCTGCTCAGATTCACCGGCTTCTTATGGCCAGTTCTGGGAGAGTCTTCTCCAGGACTTTGGTTTATTTATTTTCCCAAAGAAAATTACATGAAGAAGGTGAATAGGACAACCTATAGCCCCACCGTCACAGCTGGTCTCCAGGCAACGCTAATGCTCATCACCTCTCTTCTAGATTCCTGCCGTGGACTCCTCAAAACTGTCAAGGTCACCAAAAGCAAGGAAAGCCTGAGAAACTTTCAGAGCCAAGAGGAGCTCAAAGGAACATGATGACTAAATGTGGTATGGTGTTCTGGATGGGATTCTGGAACAACAATAACAAAAAAAAAGATGTTAGGTATAAACTAAGGATATCAGGATAACTACGAACTT
>NW_012149252.1:434121-434496 GCF_000956105.1 Propithecus coquereli | reverse complement strand
AACAACATGGATCTCTTCTAAGAAATATTTTAAACATTGCATATACTGCCAAAAAATCTAATCAGAATATGAAAATTTTAAATTCACAGTCCCCTGGACAGACTGAATACAAGTTAGTTTTTAACCTGAAGTCAGAAGTGCAAAGTCTATAAAAATAAAAATATTGCCACTGTTCTCAGCAATCTCCTGATAAATCCTATAAATCCTTAAAGCCTTTTCAACAAATAAACCACAGTCTCTTGACAAGCTCCTTGCTTAGGTGGCAAGTAACTTTTGAAGCTGGACTTCTCAACCTGTGGACAGAAGCAAGCTGCATGGGCATCACTGCTCCACTTTGAAAATCATCTTCAGAGCATAAGAAAGTCCAGCAATGAC
>NW_012149252.1:430387-434071 GCF_000956105.1 Propithecus coquereli | reverse complement strand
TTTTAAAATAACAGGGAAAAAATGCTGTTGCTGTTTAACCTTATGACTTGGTATGTCTGACAAAACAAAATTCATGATGGGCAGATTTTGCCATGTGATTATTTGATCTTCCATGGTCAGATGCCCCATCTCTACTACAGCCCAGTAGCAAGTCAGAAGTACATCCTTTGCCAAGACCTCCCATGCATCTGCCACTGTACTCATCCGATCTAATGTCATTGATATGGAGAACCAATATGATATTCTGCAGACTGTACTGATGGTCCAAGTCCCTTTGGGCTATAATAGAGGGTGGGAGAGTTTACATAGCTCTGGAGCAATGTAAATATATGTATATTTATACCCACCATATGTACTCCTGTCCATCCCAACTGAATAGTTTCTGATCTACTTTTCTGATGGGTATGGAAAGAACACATTTGTCAGATCAATGGCCACATACCACATAGTTGAGACTGTCTTAATCTATTCTAGCCAAGATCCCACATCTGGTATAGCAGCTGCAATCAGGGTTACTACTTGCTTGAGTTTTCAATAGTCCACTTTCACCCTCGAGTGTCTAGTTTTTATAGGAGTCATAGTGAATTAAGTGGAATTAAGATAAGATCAATATCCCCATATCATTTAAATCTTCAAGGGTACCACTAATCTCTGCATTCCTCAGGGGTGGAATATGGATTTTGGGTTACTATCTTGGCCAGGGTTTGGGGCGATTTCAGAGGCTTCCACTTGGCTTTCTTATTAAGATAGTTTTTAACACACAGGCCAAGAAACAAATAGTGCTTCTGCCAACTCCCAAGTATGTTCAGCCCAATTATTTATTCTGAAAGTGGGGAGATGATCATTGAGTAGACCCATAAATTCAACAGACCTACTGTGAGGAAGACCTGGGGAAGAACTCCATATAGTATCTGAATCCCATATGCCTCACTCTAAAGATGGCTTATAATGATACTCTGGCCCTGAGTTTCAATGTCAACTTGGACCTTGTGTTCCATGGTCCTCAGGATGTTTGTGTATTTCCTTCCCCAGTGTCCAGTTATACAAGTAAATAACTACAGGGGCATCACTGCCATCTATACCTGCAGTGGTGTTTCAAAGACCTTCTTCTTGGGGATTCAGCCTTTCCTCCAGTCAGTAGTTTCTGGGTTTGAAAAAGAGCAAAGGTCTGGAAACTTGGCAAAAGATCATAACCTTTTATTATGGTAGCTGTGCCCCATCTCCCAGTCATCCATCCTTAAGATCTGTTGATGGTACAGCTTGAACAGTAACTCACTGTTTGCTATCTATTTTGCCTCCAGAGATGCCATGTTCCATTAACCATCTCCAAAGCTCTCTGCAGGTGTCCTTCAGACCTGGCCACTCATGGTTATCATGTCCACTTTGCTCCTGGTAGTGCAGCACTGCCACTGGGTCGGTCTCTATTCTTCTGTGCCCACGGCCATCAGGGAGCCGCCTTCGGCAGTACCTGGCCTCCAGAGCTACCACTGAGCTTCTCGGTGAAGCTGGTGCCCCTCACCTGTGTGTTCCTTATCACTTTGGTCAATGTGTCCTTCTTCGTGCCCCCCCCCCCACCTTCAGGAAACACAAATCCTTTATTGTTCTGTGAAAAAATATCTGTGAAGTATGAAACCAGGCTTTTGACCTGCTAGTTACAGGGTTTTCCCCTGATGCACATTAAAATAAGTAACTATTAAAAACTTCCATCCATCTACCACCTGAAAGCAACCTGCATACACAGATGAACCTTTGAGAAGTATTAAAGTAGTCAACAGGGAGATAATTAAAAAGTAGGAAAACCCTCTAGCCTCCTATGCATGTGTGGCTCCTGATCCTTCTGCGCACATTGTGACTTCTGAAGTGGCCACCTCGGTCACGGTGGGCCTCCCTCACACACTGTAGCATCCGCTAGACTTGAGCACACGTCTCACTTCTGAGTGGCTTTAGGATGATGGGAGGTCCTTAAATCCATTGTGCTTCAGCTTCTCTGTCCTTTAAAGGATTATGGAAAAAATATCTGTTCCTTCTTATTTGTCAGAAATATTGGTCATTAAATATGAAATATCCAGTTTCAAATCAAAAGTTTAGTTTATATCTCAAACAAGAAGCAGTGCAATTAATCAAAGTCAGCGCCTAAACTATCGCCATAGTTTTGCCATCTTAACAGTGGCTTGTTTACGCCAGCAGCAAAGAAGCCTGGAGAGCAAGAGGCAATGAAATAATGACAGGCGTTTTCCATAGCTTGATAGGAACTGAATATTTTTCCTGCAAGAAGTGGTCCAAAGCCTCTAAGAAATGGTAGTCAGTTGGTGCAAGGTCTAGTGAGTATGGTGGATGACAGAGAGTTTCCAAGTCCAGCTGCTATAGTTTGAGCAGCATTGTTTGTGCAACATGTGGTCCAGTGTTGTCTTGCAAGAGGATTGGCCTGTCTTTGTTGACCAGTCTCGGCTACGTAATCACAAACATCCTCATCATTTTGTCCAATTGGTTGTAGCAGATATTGTCTGTAATCAACTGACCAAGTTTCATGAAGCTGTAGTGGATAATACCAGCACTGAACCACCAAACAGACACCATTAGCTTTTTTTGATGAACATTCGGTTTTGGACTATGTTTTGGCACTTCGTCTCTATCCAACCATTGTGCCAAACGCTTGCAATTGTCAAAAAGAATTCATTTTTCATCACACCATAACAATACAGTATAAAAAGAGTTCACCTTTGTGTCATGATAGCAAAGAAAGGCAAGCTTTGACATGATTTCTCTTCTGACACTCGTTTAATTCATGCAGTACCCTTCTATCCAGCTTCTTTACCTTGCCGATTTGTTTCAAATGGTCCAATATTATAGGAATAGTAACACCAAACTTTGCTGCTATTCACACATAGGTTGAGATGGATTTGCTTCCACTACAGCTTTCAGCTCATCATTATCCACCTTGGTCTCAGGTCACCCACGTGGCTCATTTTCAAGATCAATATCACCAAAACAGAATTTCTCAAACCATCAACATACTGTGTGTTCATTAGCCACATCCTTCCCAAACACTTCGTTGATATTTTGAGCTATCTGTGCTGCATTGCTTCCACGACAGAACTCATATTTGAAAATAACACGAATTTTTGACTTATCCATGGTTTCACAAAAATTACTCTAAAAAAATTTGACAGATAATCACAAGCCAAACCATGCATTTGAAAGAATGAGGATGTACCTTCACAATAAAAAATAAAACAAGAAGTGTCAAAGTAAAATGAGATATCAACTGTCAAACCTAACGAAATCAGATATTTCATACTTAATAAGCTAAATCTAACACATGCCTAGCACAGTGGCTCATACTGTAATCCTAGCACTTTGAGAGGCCGAGGTGGGAGGATCACTTGAGGCCAGGAGTTCAAGACCAGCATGAGCAATATGGCAAGACCCCGTCTCTACAAAAAATTTAAAAATTAGCCAGGTGTGTTGGTGCATACCTGGAGGTGAGGCTGGAGGATTGCTTGAGCCCAGGAGTTTGAGGTTGCAGTCAACTTTGATGACACCACTGCACACTAGCCTAGGCAACAGAGTGAGAGTGAGACCCTGACAGAAAGGAAGGAAGGAAGGAAGGAAGGAAGGAAGGAAGGAAGGAAGGAAGGAAGGAAGGAAGGAAAGAAAGAAAGAAAGAAAGAAAGAAAGAAAGAA
>NW_012149252.1:426086-429267 GCF_000956105.1 Propithecus coquereli | reverse complement strand
GCACTCCTAGTTATTTCTATTATCTGCTATGTCTACACTTGTGAATAATCATAACTGATACTTAAAATGATGCCTTGTCACCCTCCAAGGTTCTGCAGGTTCTTCCAAATCAAAGAGAGGCCACATAATGCCTAGTATTATTTGGGGGGTTAGCCTACATTTTATAATAATTATTTTAAAATTGGTAATCCATCTTTGGGCTCAATGATAGCTCTACTCTATAAATAATATTTATTAACTAGAATATTCCACTCTCTCAACAGAATTAATGTTCAGAGTTTATTGTACAACCAAAGCTAAAACTGAGGCGATGGGCTCTTGGAATGTAATCACCCATGATGAACCGTCCCACTGACCAACTCTTCAACTTTCTTTCTAGATGTAGGATCACCAGCGTGTTTCAATGCAACCTGAACATTTCAGAGAGGAGGGTCCTCATGAAGATCTTATATTTTTGTGGGATTCAGAGTCATTGTTCACTTAGCACTCCTATTTGCTCACTCTCTTCTACGTGCAATTGTTGAACTTGGGTTGGCTGTTGAGCCCTGGTGGAAGAATTCCCATCCTGCCTCAGAGCCTCTCCTTTAGGGACTTGGAAATGGAAGGTAGCACAGTTCCTTCTGGCCATCTGCCGGGCATGGGATGCCAGGTTGCTTGGGGTAAGTTCGACTAGCAATTTTAAAGAACTCTTCTGCAGCATCAAGAGCAATGAGACGGTCCTGCCAAAAAAATAGAACAAAACAAATAAATGTGGCCAAGATGGGAACACAGACATGTCAACGGGAAAATCAATCTAACGACAACAAAACTCACCTTGGAAATCATAAGGAGAGAGTAAAACATTTATTAACTTCTCAACAAATTCACAGACACACCTTAATCCTTTATTTACATTATCCAAAAACATTGCACCTGTCTTAGAGTCCATTCAAATTATTTTTCAGTCTTAGATTATATAAACGATACTTCTCATCTCTTGGACCTACAAATGGTTCAAAAAGCAGACTATACAATAGAATCAGCTGAAAAATACAGTCTCGAGCCAGAACCCAAGCCTCAGTGAGTCTAGGTGCAATCCAGAAATCTGAGTCTTTAAAGCTCTTCAGATGATTCTGATGCACAAGAAACCAGTGCATATAATGCCAGCATCACCCGCCACCTCATACTGCGGCACTGCTGCTTGTATTGGAATGGGGAATATAGTAATTCCACATTTAACATCATCGATAGATTCTTAGAAACTGCAACTTTAAGCCAAAGGACATATAACAAAACCAATTATTTTTTCCTCATTAACGTTATAACAACACGTTATTCAAAGACCTGCTGTATATTGTTTCACTTAAAATCACAGTCTCCAAGAACCTATCGATGCCGTTAAGCGAGGACTTACTGAATGTGGACTAATAGAAAAGGCAAAATGTAAAGCAAAATTAGGGCAGTTGACAAAAGGCATCCACTTACCACAACAAAGAGATATCTCTCTGAGAGCTCCCAACTTGTTGGAAAGATATTGGTCTCTTCAGCCAGTTTTAGCAACATCTCTCGAGCTTTCCTTGTGTTTTTGGAATCACTGATGGTGCTGAGTTTAGTCACTGCCAACAAAGAGTCTGCTTCCTTTTGGAACCCTAAAGTAGAAAAATTTGCCCCTCATGTAAAGTAGTCCCAAGGTAACGACTGTCCTGCAATATGGTCCCTGCAGGAGATTAAGAAGGGACCCCAATGTGGATTCTGTACGAACATCAGAAAACTGAAGCCAAAGGCACTACTCCATGTACTGCTGTCCAGCTGAATGTGACTCGTGGGGTCTTTAAATTCTCTTGATGTTTTTGCTTATTTAACTTTCTTTGTTACTTTTTCATTTGGAGCCTCAGATACTCATCCACTGGCTGCTTGCTACCATTACTTTGGTTTGAAGCCTTCTTTCCTGTCCTCCGTACTCTTCACTTTCTCCCGTTCCCAGAACTCCTACCTGCCTCCCAATCTGCAAAGTGGTCCTCTCCAGGATCTACTTCTCCAAGCCCATATTTCCTAGCTCAGGGTAATGTGGTCAGCTGCTGAAATTTACTTACCCAAAGGCGTAAAAGACTCAAAGACTTAAACCTGCTTAGAGTAGTTTACATTATAAGAAGGAGACTATTAGCTCACAACAATATTGAGTGAGCAAGGAGGGCAGAGGTCCCATCCTATCCCATTGTATCCCAACTAAGGCAACAGGGGCTAGCAATGTTGCACCCCATGTTCGAAAAGTCATGACGCCAGGGTGTCATGTTCTGTTTCCAAGCAGAAGGATTAAGGACTTCAAAGTTTAACCAATTCATTTTCTAAACATTAAAACAAGCTTATTTTCTGGCATGGGAGCCATGTTTACTGCATCACAATCCTGGTAGAATTAAGAAAAACCATTGCCATTAACCACTAACAATTAGGGTAGATTATCTCCTTTAATGTCATATGTATTTTTCCAACGTTGAAGCTTTTCTTTCTTTCACATCTTCTTAAATCTACACTGAGTTTTCCTGTTTAATTCTCCCAACCTGCCTCATCCTATAAAGCTATTATTAATTGGCCAATCACCCTCATCTAATTCAATCAATGTACAGTGCCAGAAAAGTAAATGGTAATGCCCACAGGACTGCACTGCCCTGCGTTGCCCTATACTGGGGACAGATGGAGTAACACATGGCAGAGTGTGTCCCCAAGACATACATGGGCTGGTGACAACAGAAGTATCAGATGTTTATGCTTGAGGATATAAGGGCAAGATTGGAAAAATAATTAGTCCACAGTAGCCTTAATTAGTAAATTACCGACATTCCTTTTATAAAAACCATGGTGGAGTAACTGAAGAGTAATGATCACAACTAGTTATTTTTACCATTTCATAATCTCTTTCAGACTCACCTAAATCTTCTAAAATGCGTTTCCATCTGTTTCTCACTTCCCTTCGAATCTGCCGCAAGGTATAGATATCATAGTTGAGTTTCTGCCACTCCTGTAGGAAAATAAAAATTCGGTTTTATTCATACCTTTTGGCCTAAACCTCCATCTCATTCCTAAACTTCATGTTGCTTAAACATGTGGTTCCTCTTTCATTAATCTTCAAAGCATGCCTAAAAGAAGAGAAGGAGCTGGATTCAATAAAGTTGATAGGAATATACTATCAGCTGCCATTTCTGGA
>NW_012149252.1:412278-423895 GCF_000956105.1 Propithecus coquereli | reverse complement strand
AGTTCCTCAAAGAATGTCACAAGGTCTCACACTGATAAGGCAGTATCATCTGCAGCGGGGCAACATGGCAGGGATTAAAGGTGAAAGAGAGAATCCAAATAATGTTAAAACTATAACTTTGAATGTTAAATATCAAAATTTAAATATTTATCTTCTCATGTATCCTTTTAATTAGTTCTTTATACATAACAAGTTCTGTTTTAAAAACTTTCTAAAAAAAAAAGAATTTCTGTCTCTTCTGTTGTTACAATAAAGTAGACCTAGGAATCCCAAGGCAGTTGATACCTAGCCAGTGTTTCTGTCCACCATATCTCAGCACTGATCTGTTATATTTATATTCCTTTGATAGGGTGAATCTGTCAAGAATTCAGCAGAACTATTAAAAGGTTATCATTCTGGAAAATTCCTTATCAGTCTTATGTGTTTCATGTTGGCCCCAATATAGAACTTAAATCTTTTAGGAGCATTAGAATCTTCATCAAGATAAACGTTCCTTTAAAATGTTATGAAAATTTGTTTTTAAAGAGCCTTGTCAATATAAAACAGTCATTTTATAGAGCATACCTTTTCGTCTTTCTTAGCAAAGACATTAGCCACATAGCTACCCTAATGTACAGCTTAGAAGAACATCATTCTAAATGCTCAATTTAAGACTCAAGTTATACGATACTTTGACTCCTCTAACTGCAAATGTTTCAGTGATACCATTATTTTCCTACTAAGTTCCTTTCAAGGCTTGCCTTGCTCATGGCTGGTTAAGAAAAATCAATTTGGCTGCCATTCACAAATGTTTATAGACACCATTTTGAAAAAGAAAAGCTAGCAAAACAAAGTGTGTTTTGTTACGATTGCATCTTAGATCTTGTATCTGAGGATATGCCATCAACAGGGCATGGATTTTCAGTGTTTTCTAGAAGTCAGGAAGTGGCGAATTTGAGTACTCTTTCCTGGTCTTCCTTTTCTGACCAAAGCATGTATGCACACGCATGTGCACAAGTGTGCGGTGACTAGAGTCAGGGACAGAAACATGCAACCCTGGCCTCATCTTTAGCATCACGTTAAAGCATCCTTATCTCATCCCCCCCAGACTGTATAAGTTGTGGAGAAAAAAACTCAAGAATTGCCGTTTTCATTGGATGGGCGTTATTGTACTTCACTGGCATTCAATACAGCATATTGGGTCCAGGTTTGGATCCCAGCTCCATTATTTATTAACAGCCTGACTTTGGGGAAGTTCTTAACCTCATTGTGTCTCAATTACCTCATCTCCAATATGGGGATAATAAAACTACTTCACCTCACTGGTTTATTGTGAGGTTCAAATGAGTTAATGCAAGCCCTCAGAATGGAGGTTGGTGAACATTCTTCTCCAAATCAGTGCAGGCACAGTTAAGAAACAATCCTCCAAGACGCAGAATTATTTCTACTATGAGGATGGAAGACACGATACAATACATATGTAGTATCCCATTTGTGAGCACCTCCAGAAGACAAATTTTTCTACTCTTAGCACCAGATATGATTTTATTTTTCCTAAAAATTGTTTCATCTTTCTGGACATTGTGAATTTTGCAAGTCATCAGTTTCCACTCTTACATGAAAATTTAAAGTCCTTTCATGGAAAATATATAGGATTTGGCAATCCTTTTTTAATTCCTACCATTTCTGGTTATGTTTTATGTCTTTATTCATACATTTTTTCTCTTTATTTTTCACTTACTTCTAGTTTGTGCTATCTTACTATATTTTCACATAGTTTACCTTAACTCCTTTTAGATAAAAAGATGACAGTAGAAACAAAATATTAGAGCCACATTGTGCTTATCCTCAATGAAAATGACCCTGCTTTCTGGACTTAATGAAAAGTGACCAGACTCTTAGTCAGACTTCATTAGAGAATCACACTATCTGCAGATGAGTTGCTTCCTATGTTCACAGAATCTTAAATTATGAAACAAACCACTAGGTGGCTTCATTAACTTGCAATTAAAGGTCTCTAATAATTTTTCTTTTAGCTCCTAAGTCTGATGCCTCAGACCCTCTTCTCTCCAAGTGTAGCCAAATCTCTATTTTTCAGAGACCCACCCACCATTGGATTATCCAGGCTTTGGACATTTTTTAAACCTTTCCTCTACTGCTGTCCATCTATCAGTCATTTTGGTATTCCTAAATATCAACACTGAATGTTACACAAATTCATTCAGTGTCTGCTACTCTAATAAAACACTTGATGGGGAAGCAACATATAGCTAACAATCGATATGAGATTTAAAGATCTGCTAAGGATGGATGCATAGCTGGCCCATCTTTGGATCCCACCTTCTCCTACTGTGGCTTGAGGACAACTTGCACATGATAGGTGCTTTTCGAAATTAGTAGAATGAAACTGTAGATCTCATACATCCATATTATTACTATCTTCTTTCGACCAAACAATTATGGATAGTCATATATAAAAGTATCTGGAGGTTTTGTGCAAAATTTAAAGCTCTAAAACCAGTAGAAGCTTGGGTAGGATTTTAACTAAGAATGGCATTTGATAAAATAAATGGTAAGAAAAGAATGTGAATTCCTCTTACACATATGACCCTAAAGAATAGAATCTAAAGGCAGCAAATGAGAAATGGTGATGTACAAACTCTTATCCAATTATTTGTCTCCATAGCTAAAAAAACCAACTCCCCCTACTCCCCGGTATTAGAGAAGAGCAAGTCCTCTGATGTCCTCCTACAATTTTTAAGTTGTAATAATTTACTTTTTTAAGCTTGAGGCAAATAATTTGAAGACAACAAAGAATGTTAAATATTCTTCACAAGTGATGTCGATCCTAATAGACATCAGAAGATAAAGTCTTATTTTCTAAAAGAATATTTTATTTCCCTATAATTTCTGAAATAATATACTGTGGTCAATGTGAAGCTGTGGCCCCAAACTTTAACAATGAGTAAATCAGCAAAGGTGTAGCAAAAGAAATAATACAGATCTAATTTCATAAGATACCTGGGAACCAAGTCAAATTGAAAAATATAATTGAAAATGAATTCCTGAAGACACTGACAGCTGAATTCTTGAGGCTGTTCTCCTCTCCAACTGTCGGCCAAATCAGATTAGAACTGGAGATAAGAAGGTTGAGGCAACAACATGAAAGGCAGAAAAACCTCAATGTCCTGCCACCATCAACAGCCAGTTCTCCTCCAGCTTTCGACCCGTGAGCTGGCCTTGACCTTGAGTCCTGACTTAAGCTCCTCAGATCACTTTCTCACGCACAAAATTAAGAGCATTTGATTCTTTAACCAACAGTTCCCCACTACACCCACACCCTGGCGATCACCACTCTACTCTCTGTTTCTATGAGTTTGACTATTTTAGGTTCCATATATAAGTGAGATCATGCAGTATTTGTCTTTCTGTGTCTGGCTTATTTCCTTCAGCACAGTAATCTCTAGGTTCACCCACGTTGTCACAAATGGCAGGAATGGATATGGCCTACAGAGGATGTCATGTTAATGGCTCTGCCTAGACCCCAATCTTTCTGTCCCAAGAGCGTCTAGGCAATGACACAGATATACCAGCAGCCCCTATCTGTGTGCAGGGCTGACTCTATGGTGCCTTCCCTGAATTCTGTCTAGCAGAGCAGAGTCTCTTATTCTCACAAGACTGCTGTTATAACAGAGGAAAGAGGTGGCTTGTATCCAATTGGCTGGTTTCGTCCAAAGACCCAAGAGAGAGGAGTCTAAGTATAATTGGCTTAACCATTTGATGCCCTTATAAAGACATGTTGAATGCTTCTGGCTGGATCTAATGATCAGTTCAAAGTTAACTTTGGATTCATAATAACTTTGAGCCAAAATCTATTCACCATCTGAAACCTAAGCATTAAGATGACCTTATCTTTTGTCTTTCTTGGATGTTCAGAGGAAGATGTTCATACCCAGGCTGAAAGGGTCCTTATTACAGTTGATCGGCACAAAAGAACCAACCAGAAAGGTCTTTCTCAAATGTTATAGAAGACACTTTGGTGAACTTATGTAACTTGTCCCATGCCCAACTGCCAGTGGCAGTTAAGCCAGAATTCAAATCTAAGAGCATCTAATTCCAAAGTGTATATACCATTTTTAAAAAAGAAAGAAACAGAAAAGAATGACTACTTATTGTTGCTTCCCCAAACCCAGCCTCTTTTTTCTTACAGATTTATTGTTTGTTTAAGTTAGGTAATATATTCACGTGATTCACACTTTGAAGAGTACTAAAGGCTCTGTCCTGTAGCCACTGGTGTCCTCTCTACAGGTAATTAATGTTACTGATTTTTTTCTACCTTCTTCCATTTTTTTTTCCCCAAAATGGCAGGATACTGTACCTTGCACTTGTCACTTAATATGTTTTAGCAATCATTTTGTATTAGAATATAAGATTTTGGCTCCTTCTTTAATTTTGACCATCTGGTATAAATAGAAACAGAATAAACATTTGTTTTATAGAAAATGGGTCCCCCCTAAATTGCAATATTTTCCTAAATGTGCCTTAAAACTAGAATATTCCTCAAGACTTTTTGTTTCCTCATCATTCTTTCCAATATCACCTTGAAAAGTATTAAGCATCCAAGTATATCATGCACTATATACAACCCTTTGGGAATTTCCACATGAAAGAAGGACACGATACAACCGGGACGATAACAAAACTACATTACAAAAATTAAACACATCTAAATCAGGGAGCTACAAATTGTACAGTAAATACTTTAGTATAGTAAAATGAATTCTTTGAACATGGTAACTTATCTCTTTCCTTTCAGTTTTCACCAATTCACATCATCTTATGCTACTTTCTACTTAAAACAAAGAGGGATTCTCTAAAAGAAAAATCATATTGACTGCTTCTACAGTTTAGTTTTCTCACATTTTGAAGGTAGTGGGAAATATCAGATAAGTAGGAGAAAGACACGTAATACAAGGTGGGAATCTGGATTGTAACATGCATCTAAGACATCCTCTCATGTGTGCCTTTCACAGAGGAATTCGAGATGGATACAGCAGACTAGGGTAGTTCCGCAGCTATTGAGGAGTCCTCAAAGCTGTGGATGTCAGTCTGGAGAAAGGTCTCCAGTCGTGCACCATGGGGGCTCAATTTCAAGGCATGTCATCATTTTTACCAGTGACGTGGTGAAGTCAAAGATCACAAAAGTAGGAAGAATTATGAATACATGCAATGAGAATATATAACATACTGAAACATATAACAAATAAGGCCTGTGAAGTATAAAATCCGAAGGTCAAAAATTCATGAGGAATAAATTAAAATACATCCTACTTTTAGGCTGAAAAAAATCAACACAGCCAAAGCACCAGATGCAGGGACCTGCCTACACAGCAGGTCATGTGAAAGAGAGGCCCAGGGTTTGGATAAACCAAAAGCTTCAAATCCATCCAACATATGGCATTCAGTCTGCATTTATTGGGCACCTAGTCTGTGCCAAGCACAGCACTGGGCTTACAGAGAATGAATAGCACAAGGATCTTAAAAAGGAATGAAAACATAGCCCCCAAAAATCATGTAATATTATACTGCATTCATACAAGCATTGCCTAAAAGGAAGCAGCAATCAATGTTCTCTTCACAGAACACCTGGGGAAACTGCCTTTCAAGGGATTTTTGTCAAAAGGCACGCAGCCAGGGAGAAAGCAACTAAGATGATGCAGTGCTTGGAAACTGTGCCATGGTGACCCAGCTGGCAGATCTGGGAATTAGAGGACGTTGAAGGATATGATAAACATCCTTCAAACTTAAGCAGTGCTTTATAGAAGAAGGATTCCTTTTTTCTTTTTCTAAATTGCAGAGCTCCAAAATGCAGAACTAAGACTAACAGGTGGAAGTCACAAGAAAGATCAATGTGAGGAGGAACTTTCTACTTGGAATGAAAGCTCTGTAAGATAATGACTGGAATGCTAACGTATAAGTCCTATATTTCAGATAAAAATATACAATATCATTTCTAATTTCTAGAAATCTAACTTCTATAATTTCTCCAGGCTCTTTCATATATTTTTCTATTGCCTGACAAAGTCCAAAAAGGATTTAAAGGCATTTGCAAAAAATAGATAGATAATAGATAAATAAATGACGATAAGTAAACAGGTAATGTTCCTAGAGCATTTACTACTTCCCAGGCACTGCTCGCTAAGCTCCTTACATATATTTACTCCACTAATCCTCATAACGTGATGTGTTACCCTACGAAATGGATACTATTATAATCCATCTTACGAATGAGGAAACTGAGGCTCAAAGAGGTTAGGTAACTTGCCCAGGTATGCACAGTAGTAGGTGAGGAGCTGGGGTTTCAAACCTAGGCAGCCCGGCTGTGCGGCCAACATGCCTTTGAGAGCAGGAAGGGAGCGGGTGGGCCGGGCAGGAAGGGAGGAAAAGAAGCAGAGGGAGAGAGAGCAGCTGATCAGAGACGAGGCCAACCTGAAGCCGTAGCAGCTGCATCTGAGAAACCGGGAAGACACAACTGAAGTCTGGGGAGAAATCAGAACTTTCTTAGAGGCCAAGTATTCCCAGTGTCTAGGCAAGAATGCTGCCAAATACAAGAACATTATTCTAAAGCAGCGATTCCCTGGGACATAGCGCTCCAGGTCTTCTCTAGAGACTTCAGTTCTGCTCTTCCTCCCGAAAGACAGTGAAGGGCAAGCCCAACGCCCCACCTTGGCCATCCCTTCCTCCTCCGCCTCGCCACTTTGCCTCCACTTCCGCTCTGGGGCAGTCAGACAAGGCAAACCCTTCCCTTGGAGAAGCAGCGGTGGGGAGGGAGGTGAACCTGCAGAGGTCTAGATTCTAAGGACCGAGGAGAAAAGGCAAATGTGGACTGAGCCGTGCTTGTCTGCAACAGGGAGGGCAGTGAGGCTCCCCCATATTTTCTGCAACTAGGCTTCAGGACTGAGAGACCCCTGGGGAGGGGGCCCCCTCTGCTCTCTCCCTGGAGGCCCCACCTCTCATCTGAAGAGGAAGCCTTTCCTTGGAAGACTCCCTGGAGAGCTTGCACCCTTCCTCTCCCGTGCTTGCGAGATCACAGGGTTACAAGAATGCCCGATTCAGAGCCCAACAGAGCCTCCTACAGAGCAGCAAACCACAGTTTCACTCACTCACATGACGGGCTTCCTCCTGCCTGAGTTCATCAGCCGGCACATTTGAACAGACACCCAAATGCTTGACCCATATGCCAAACCCAAGAGAAAGAGGATTTTGTAAGGGACTAGCTCACTTTTCTCACTGTGACAGCTGGCTTCACTGATGCAGGCGGCCACCGCACCCTTCCCTTCCCTTCACCTCCTGGAGCTGCGACCATTTTCCATCCCTCCCTTCACCTGCCAAGTGGCTTAAAGGGGGAGTCCCCACCGCCGAGCTCACCTCCTCTCATCCCCTCGTCACCAGCCCCTGGCCCTCTGCCTTCTTCAGGACTTGTGCTCTCCCCACCCTCCCATCCCACTAGCAAATCTAGGGGGGCTTCACAGTCCTTTCCCAAGACCCTCACCTTCCTAAATCATTAATCCCGGTGGCTGTTCTCTTCTCCACACAGCTTTCCAGGTTTCTATGGGAAAGGGAAAAAGGAATGAGCATGTATCGTGCCGACACAGTACCGCAGGCAGCGAGTCTTCCGCCTTCCGGTGGATTGGGCATTAGTACCCCTGTATTGCAGAGGGGAGGTTCAGGATCTTGCCCACAGTCAAAGTCAGTAGCAGGCCTGAGATTTGGGATCTGTTACCCCTAAGTGCATCCTCCAGCCGATCCTCCTCACTTGCTCCTCTCTTCCTTTGCTGCTTCTCCCTCCTTTGTCTCTTCCTCCTCGCAGTTCTTTTCTGAGGTTCTGTCTTGGGCCCTCTTCTCATCTCTACCTCCCTAGATAATTTTCCCTAACGCCTCAACTCCTGTTGTCACTAGTTTCCTGTTGGTGACTTCCAAGTCTCCTTCTTTGGTCCTGTCCCCAAGCCTCAGCTCCAGGTCTCAGTGTCCGCCTTTCTGCTGGATGTCTCCAGTGGGTGGGCCACTGACACGTGGACGAGCCCTGTCAGGCTGCTCCTCCATCCTCCACCAAGCCAGCTCCATCTCCGCTCATGTCGCCTTCACCCCGCCTTCAAATCAGGCACCTCGTCCTGCTGACTCTCCCTCTGCACAAGATTCCTCCTCTTTCCTATTTCCACCGCCTGCGCCTTAATTGTCCTGAACGGCTGCAAAGAGCTGAATTCCCCAATCTTCTCCCAACCAGCTATCTTCCTAAAAATGAGATTAGGTCACTTCCCTCCCCCAAACTTCAGTGGCTCCCACTTTACTCTCAATCCCGAACAGGCTACCCACGATCTGACCTTTCTGGTCTTGTTGCCAATGACGTCCCTGACACTTGGGACCGCCACTCCATCCTCTAGCCCACCCTGAACCTGTGTACCTTTGCCCATGTTCACTCATGTCCCCATTCCTCTGTGACTTATATCCTACTCATGCTTCGAGGCTCAGCTCAAATGCATTCACCTCTAAGAAGCCTCCACCTTTCTTACCACCTTTCTCAATTGCCTTTTCCTTTGAACTTCCGCAGCCCCTTTGTGAAAACTGATGTAGAATTATTTACTATGCAGATATTGTTATACGATAGGTATTTATAATGTCTCCTTCACTGCTGGAGTGTAGGCTACTTGGACAGCCGTGTCCTGCCCAGCCCTTTGCACACTGCAGGTCCTCCGACGGGTTTGCCGAACTCAGCTGCACAGGATGACGCATACAAAAGCCACGTTCTGCCGGTAGTGGAGTCCCTATTTTCAATCTAGAAAGTAGCACTAAATCTTATCATGAAAAGCCACTTGGGCTGCAATCCATGCCGATTCTGAATGAGATAGGTTTATATAATAAAGATATTTTGATTCTGATATTTTCGGAAAACAGAATAATTCAAGAAAGGTGATATAAAAACAAAATGATCCATTCACTTCTTCCATCCCGTGCCTGATCAAGCATTCGATATTTGAAAAGTACTTTCTGGATATGTCTCTTTAAATCATAACTACTGAGGGTGCGTTGTGCGGCAGGCACTGTCCCAGGCACCCCATGTGTCATCTATGGATCTCTTTCTGGAGGGTGTTACGTGAGGCTCTGGGTCTGGGAGGTTAAATGTCTCAGCCGAGATCTCCTAGCTGCTAAGCGAGGAACCTAAAATTTGACCTCAAATCTGTCTGACCCCAAAGCCCATGCTCTTTTTACTACTCTAAGCTGCCACTCGATTAGGCCCACATTTAGCCCACTGTATCATCTTTCCCAGTCACCAATGGGGAGACTGGGACACAAAGACAGAAATGCAACATAACGTTCAGGAACTTTCTTTCCAAACGTGTCCTCTGGCGTGCTGGGTCCATTCTCCAGCTGCCCTCACCAGCAGCCTCCACACCGCCCCGTAGCAGGAAGAAGGTCAATGCCAAGAGATCCCTGTGCAAGGTGCAGGCTGGAGAGACTTGGCAGGAAACAGGGTGGACGGTCGATTATGCAGAGGAAGCTCGGAGCTTCCTTTAAACATACCTGGGTTTGGACAGTGTCAGGCCACCTGCCTGGGAGGGCATCCTCTTTCAGCGCTATCAAAGCCTGTTCTCCCCTTCCTCCAGGCATGGTGTGCAAGTGGGAAAGACAGGATTGTATTTCACTGTTCCTAGACAGCTGGTGCACTCATTAGCTGTCTGCCCCCACGTCAGCCCAAATGGCAAAAGATCAAATGACAGAGCGGAGAAACCCAGTGTATTAGAGGACGAGCATCAGACTAGATGAACCCCCGGCTGGCAGGGAGGGAGGCCAGGAGGGGATTGTGCCCAGGGAGGCACTTAGGTCTGTGGGAGCTCCAGGACTCGGAGGGGCCCTCAGCAGCTACCAGTGTGGGTTGGCTTTATTGCTTCAGCCTGGACATCTCATCACCCTGGAGCACGCGCTCTAAGAAAGGGAACCAGAGCCAATGGAAATGAGCATTTTAACCTGGGTAGGTCAAACTCTGATGTGGCATCTCTCTCTAAGCCTCATCGGATATACCTATCCAGTGAGGTGAGAACCAGCTTCTGGTGAGAGATCCGCATCTGGGTCTCTTCCTTCCTGACCTTCTAGAGCTATCAAATTGCCCTTTTCCTCTGAATCCCAGGGGCATACGGGTCTTGGAGGAGTTCACGATGCCTCCATGCCTAAGGCCAACCTGCTGCTCTGACCACTATGCCCTGAGGCCCCCTCCAGATGCTCTGTTACTTAAAAGATTAACATGGTGAAATCTCAGTGCAGCTCATACCACGCAGACCCTCAAACCCCAAATATTAATCTCATCCTGGAGTTACTGCTTGGAGCACTATGGAGCAGCCTGTGCACACTCTGGATGCTAATGCAGTCCCACTGCCTTTTGCCATACTCCTCTGTGTGATCCCGAATCAGAGCTAGAGTTTTGACCTGAAACCAGTCAAACACGAAGGCTGAGTCGTGCTTGTCCAACTCTTGCAGTTTATTTTTATTCCACAGCTCTGCTTGAGTTCTGGAAACAGAATTCTTTGCAGCCAGAGGCCCCTGACCTAATTCTTTATCTGGTTTTAACCAGATTAAGCCAAGGATAGCTCCCTAGCTCCCGCTGCCAAAGAAGTGTGCCAGCAAAGCCACAGAAAGGGGCTAAGCAACGAGAGTCCAGCTAGTATTCTCTAATTTGAGGGGCTCCAGCCCACGTATGGCTTTAGGGTTAGAAAGGCCAAACCGAGGCTGTGATTTTGCTGATGCTGACTTCCAGTGGGAGGAACTGGGGCTTGGAGTCTTCCATGTGACATTGTTATTCCTGAGCAACTAGTTGGAACCAACTCAGGGTTCTGGGGCTCCGGTCACTGCAGGGAAGAGGGACAATGAGTCGCTGTCACCAAAGGCAAAAGATAATATGACTATATTCCTGCTCATGAAGAGGAAAGAAGGACTTAAACTTGTAACTTAAATTTCTAAGTGAGGCAAAAACAGTGAGTTCATTCGATCACTTTAAGTATGTACCATTGAGGAAGGCCGCTTCTTCAAAGTGGTGACCCAAGTTTAGATTTAACAATGGATTGTCTGAACCCAGGGTCTAGAAGACATCTCAAAGATCAGGCGATTTACTAGCAGCCCCTAGACCTGCACCGGCCGACACAGCACCGCTAGCCACACGTGGCCACTGAGCACTTGAAGTGTGGCTGTCCAAACTGGGATGGGCTGTACGTGTAAAATATATATCAAATTTTTGAAGACTTAAAAAAAAAAGAATGTAAAATCTTTCATTAAGAGTTTTTATACTGGCTGAGCACGGTGGCTCACGCCTGTAATCCTAGCACTCTGGGAAGCCAAGGAGGGAGGATTTCTTGAGCTCAGGAGTTCAAGACCAGCCTGAGCAAGAGCGAGACTCTGACTCTACTAAAAACAGAAAAAATTAGCCGGGTGTCATGGTGGGTGCCTGTAATCCCAGCTAATCGGGAGGCTGAGGCAGGAGGATCGCTTGAGCACAGGAGTTTGAGGTTGCTGTCAGCTAGGCTGACGCCACGGCACTCTAGTCCAGGCAACTGAGCCAGACTCTCAAAAAAAAAACAAAGAGTTTTTATGT
>NW_012149252.1:375458-411222 GCF_000956105.1 Propithecus coquereli | reverse complement strand
ACAAGGACAGGAATCCCAGCCGAGCTGAGGCCATCTGAAGAGGGTGGGGGGAAGGCATTGGTTGGAGATAGGCAGGGGGCACAGGGGAAGAAGGATGGAAAAAGGGAAATTAGGAAGTTATCGTTATTTTTTTTTTTATTTAATCAACAACCCCAGACATCTGACCATTTTTCATTCTTTCACCCAAAAACCTCTTATTGTGGTGGTAACTCTTTTTGTAATTACTCTTCCAGGAAATCTTATCACCACTGACTCTACTTATAATTGCTCTTCCTTTACTTGAAAGCTGTCAGGTTGACTATGTCTGCTTGGCACTGAATCATTCCAGTCCTTTTCTTCGTCACATCGTAGGAGGTAGGAGTGTAAGCAACAGGTCTGTGATCCATTCATTCACCTAAAGGGAGTGTGTGTGGTGGGGGATGGACACCCCCAGGAAAAAGGAAAGAAGGCAGGTGACCCTAATTTCCTCATCAACTGAACCTCCAGATAATCAGACTAATGATCTTCACTAGGAGGAGGAAACCTTATCTACAGGCTGCCCTTAGCAGGATGTCTCTGGCCAAAGGATTTCTTAGAATCATGACATACCAAATCTTTGAGGCATGGCTCCCTGAAGAATGTCATGTGTACTACAAAATAATGAGGGGTATAAAATGGAGCTTTTGTGTAACTTAAATGCTTTGCACTGTGTACCTTACTTAGACCTATCTAGCATTCTGAGTCCAGAGAAAAAAGGGGGGTTCTAGGGAGATATCCTCAATGTCCCAGACCTCTCTGCTTCATCTGAGCCCCTCGATTGCCTGCATCTTTGGAATTATCAGTAAAGCTTGATACTGGATAAGATTTGTGATCCATGTGAATCTGACTTGATGATGTGCTTTTTTGCTCACCTCACCCCCACGATTTGATATCTACTTTCCAATTTTTCCATATTTTCACTGTCTATCCTAGACCCTCTCTAAATTACCTAAATCCTTTTTTAAGACATGGAGCCGCAAACTAACCCACTTCCCTAATCGTGACAAGCACATCAAGAGCACAGTGTGTCCCCATGAACAAACCCAGTCACACGGACCCTTTCATAAGAGGACAGGATGCTCGCTCTGTTGCCTGTCAATGGCAAGAGGGCTCCTTGAGCAGCAGCTGGGAGTTATTATTTAAATTCAAGCCTTGCAAAACATTTTCCTGTACAATTCTAGTATCTCATTGGCTGTCCATTTTTACTCTCCCAGACTCTTCAACTGAGCCTGCAGACGCTGCCTCCCCCACCCGAGTGTTTGGGATTTTTCTCTTAGGAAGCCTAAAGCGCGATCTGATGGCACAAGCCTTGAGGCAAAATGATCACTTAAGCCGAAGCAGTCCTGGAACTGTCTGGAAACTCACTGGTTAATACACTTGGTTATAATTATAGTCTTTCCTGGCTATTATAGGCACAGGAATGACTCCTTGCCAAGCCAATTAGGAAGCTGCCTAGTGAGTCCTGAATTCAGCAGCCATTTGCAGTTCTCAAGACCTTTGTCCCGTCGGTCATCGGCCTGCCTCCATATCAACATGGTAGGCTTTAACGAGTCCAAATAAAGCCCTTAACACGATTCCTGTGGCTTTAAAATCCCAGAAGGTAGAGGAAAAACGGTGGTATGGCGCTAATCCAAAACAGGGTAACATATTTATGATGTTAACACATTTGAAAATAACAGTGCATTTTTTAATAGGTCACTGTATAGTCGTTTTTCAAAAGAAAAAGAAATCATCAGTAAATAAAAAATGTTTTACACCCATAAATGAAAAAGCTAGAAGATTCTCTGAGTTTCCAAACAGGGTCTCTTTTTCCTAAGTATCATAAATCAGTGGGCACAGGAAGCCCGCCTCAAAGGGGTAGCTTATGTGTCCTTTTTTATAAAAAATTAAATGCACACAACCATTTGGGCCAAGTCTACTCAGCACCAAACAAAAGGCAAAGCTTGGGTGGCCTCAAGTAGAGGCCAGCAAACTTTTTATGTAAAGAGCCAGATAGTAAGTATTTTAGGATTCTGTTACAACTACTCGACTTCGGCACTGTAGCACAAAAGCATCCACAGACAATATAAAACCAAATGGGTCCAGGCACAGTGGCTCACCCTGTAATCCCAGCACTTTGGGAGGCTGAGGCAGGAGGCTCGTTTGAGCCCAGGAGTTCAAGACCAGCCTGGGCAATAGTGAGACCTCATCTCTACAAAAAATAGAAATTTTATGAAAGATACGGGTTTCCTAAGTCAGGGCTTCTCTTCTGTCATGCAGCCTACTGTGTGTGCATCCTTTGTTCCTGTTCACCTTTCTGTGTGGAAACTGGGGCTCACAGACATGGCATAAAAAAGGCTGATCAGGGAGTCTTGTGACTTTTGCCAGCACCCATGAAATTGGCAGAAGAACTTGTTAGCTTGTAAGGGGGTTAAAATCTCAGATGCTTCGCAATTCCTGACACCCTTAAATAGTTTCTGTACTGGCATTGTGGTGACTGAGATCTTGATCATGGTTCAGTGCTTGGGCATATGTGTGTATCTTCCATAAAATTTCTATTTTTTGTAGAGATGAGGTCTCACTATTGTCCGGGCTGGTCTTGAACTCCTGGGCTCAAGCGAGCCTCCTGCCTCAGCCTCCCAAAGTGCTGGGATTACAGGGTGAGCCACTGTGCCTGGACCCATTTGGTTTTATATTGTCTGTGGATGCTTTTGTGCTACAGTGCCAAAGTCGAGTAGTTGTAACAGAGTCCTAAAATACTTACTATCCGGTTCTTTACATAAAAAGTTTGCTGGCCTCTACTTGAGGCCACCCAAGCTTTGCCTTTTGTTTGGTGCTTAGTAGACTTAGCCCAAATGGATGTGTGCATTTAATTTTTTATAAAAAAGGACATGTTAAGCATTTTTCTGTTATCTCTGGAACTTTTCCCTGCCCCCATCAATGAAATCTAGCAGGAAGCCAATAAAATGAAAGCTTCTCTGGATGCCTTAGAGGTAGGAGCCTAGATTTACCCGTCTTAGGCAGCTTCCCCAGGCATCTTTGTAGAAGCCGCCCAACACAGTTTCAAAACCACTATGTTGAGCTACTAAAGGCCCCTTTAAAATTCAAATCTGGTGTCTGGGGAGAATAAAATATTAAACTCTTATCAGAGATAGATTATTTATGTTGTAGCAAAGAAATTAATTTACTAGTTATTAATAGGTCAGGACAAATTAGTTTGTCAAAGGACCGGGATCCAGTTTTAAATAAGTTTTGATCACAGTTTGTGGAGAGCAAGGCTAGGAGAGAGGGCACCGCAGCAGGGGGCATTCAGGCAGGGCTGGAAGTGGAGGGGGAATGCTAGAGGGTAGCACTGAGAGGATAGTAGATGCTAAATAAAATCACTTTTGAACTACTTGGTTTCCTTGGTCATTAGGGTGCCTTCAAGGTGCCCCATTAGCCTTGCTTGGGGCCAGGCAGAGGGAGAAAAGCACCCTTCTTTCATGTGTGTTTTACGTTGGTGTTCTGTGTGATACGGCATTTGAAAAAATTACTTTCCTGGTGAAACAAGGTTGAAAGCTCATCTTTTTCACTCCCTTACCTGGAGCTCTGGCAATGGTGTTAAAAAGTAAAACAGATGCTTATTTCCTAGAGCGCAAGGAGGAAGGTGGTTCAGCAGAAAAGGATTCTTGGAGTTCAGGCCCAACTCCACTATAACATATTTTTTAAGATTTACCTTTTATATTTTATTTTGTTTTAAAATTTTTTAAATTTTTCTGGATACATAATAGTTGTACACATTTACTGTTTCTTGACTCTACTGCTAATTTGCTGTGTGACCTTTGGCTGACCCCTCAACCTCTCTGGGCCTGTTTTCTCATCTGACAGAAGGAAGGTATGGAGGACGTGATCTCGGAAGTTCCCATTTAGAGGTGTATGCACTGTGGAGCAGGGATGTGGCTTTTAACCCAAGAAATATTAAATATTGTATTTCTATGTGTTTGCCTTTTAAGAAGCCAGACCTCATTCCTGCCTTTTGAGCAGGATGTATATAGTAGGTCTGGAGTAGAAGTTGGGGGCATTTTTGAGAGCAAAAGATGTGGATTTAATTCTTCCATGCTATCTTTCCCTTCACATTAAGGACAAACTCTGATCCCCAGATCAAATCCAGTTTGCCAACTGTTTTTATTAGAACACAGTCATGCCCCCTTTTTCTCCTCTGGAGACAGGGTCTCACTCTGTTGTCCAGGGGATCAGAGTGGGATGATAGCTCATTGTAGCCTCGAACCCCTGGGCTCAAGCGATCCTCCTACTTCGGCCTCCTGAGTGGCTGGGACTACAGGTGCACACCATCAGTACAGCCTTCAGGCCCTTCAGGACCCGGTCCCTGTAGTCTCTCCAGTGTCTCTCGGCACCGCTCCTTCCCTTGCTGGCTCTGTGCAGCCACACTGCCCTTTTTGCTGTTCCTGGCATGCACCACGCTCATTCCTGCCTCAGAGCCTTTGCATCTGCTGTTCCCTCTGCCTGGAACGCCCTTCACAAGGCTCACTCCCTCACCTCATTCAGGACTCCCTAGCCCAGAGTTACTTTCTTACCACTTGCAATGTCTTATTTTTCTTCAAGGTGCTTATTACTACCTGACATTATATTATATTTATTTGCTTATTTGTTGTGTCCCCTCAGTAGAATGCAAGCTCCCTGAGGGTAAGTCCTTTATGTGCTGCTATACTAAAGAAATAACTGTTTTTGATCTTATCAATGGCATGCCTACATTATGGGTCAAATTCAGTCCCCCCAAAATTTGTATGTTGTTGCCCTAACCCCTAATACCTCAGAATGTGACCGTATTTGGAAATAGAGTCTTTACAGAAGGAATTGAGTTAATATGAGGTCATTAGGGTGGGTCTTCACCCCATAGGACTGGTGTCCTTACAAGAAGGGGCATTGGGACACAGACACGCACCGAAGGAGGACGATGTGAAGGCACAGGGAGAAGACGGCCATCTCCAAGCCAATGACGGGGCCTGGAGCCCTCAGAGGGAATCGACCCTTAACCTCAGACTTCCAGCCTCTAGAACCATGAGAGAACAGATGATTTCAGTTGCAAAAGCCGCCCGGTTCGTGGTACTTTGGTACGTCAGCCCTAGCAAACTAATACACCCACAAGATGAATGTATTTTTTATTTGGAACTCACGAAATGAAGCAAATAAATCCATCTGTGAACTATGAGTTTTCCCACTTTGAGATTGTCAATGAAAGGACGATGACCGAAGCCTCTTCTAACAAAAGTTTCTCACTGCCCTGTACAGCCATCAGGGCAGAACAGCAGCGTGGAGAGGGCATGGGCTCTGGGTCTGAGTCCCTGTTCCACCCCCGACTAACAAGTCATTCAGCCTCTGTGACCTCAGTTTCACCAACTGTAAAACAGGGGACACTCGTCCTGCCCGTGCCACAGGCTTGTGAAGTGGGAATGTTACGTGTGAAAACGATCTGTAAAGAAAGGCGCTGTGAAAATATTAATTACTAGGATACGATAAGCACAGCGTCACGCTGCCACGATGGGTTAAAAACCAACAGTGTCAACTGCTATCCACGCTTGGAGGCTGGAGTCCAGTAGAAAACCATCATTCTGAAACATTTCAGCATGTGCTCTCTCTGGTTTCTATTCACCCACAGGTGCTTTTTATTCCCCAAACATCACTTCAAAACACATAAAAAAGATAAATACCATGTCATGGATTAAAGTATTAAGGTGAGGACTGAGGAGTCAAGGAAATGCTAGTTCCTCTAGATCTACAGTCCCCAACCCTCGGGCCTCAGACCAGTACCAGTCTCTTAGGAAACGGGCCACACAGCTGGAAGTGAGCGGAGATCGACGAAGGGAAGCTTCATCTGTATTTACAGTCGCTCCGTATAAGCTCCGCCTCCTGTCAGATCAGCGGTGACATTAGATTCTCACAGGAACAGTGAACCCTACTGCAAGCTGCACATGTGAGGAGGGATCTAGGCTCCTTATGGGAATGCTCCTTATGCGGCTCCTTATGGGAATCTAACGCCTGGTGATCTGAGGTGGAGCCGAGGCGGTGATGCTAGCGCTGGGGAGCGGCTGCAAATACAGATTATCATTAGCGGAGAGGTTTGACTGTACAATAAATGTAATGTGCTTGAATCATCCCCAAAACTTCCCCCCAAGCCCCGATCCATGCAAAAATTGTCTTGCGTGGAAACTGGTCCTTGATGCCACAAAGGCTGGGGACTGCTGCTCTAGAAGACCAGATCTTACCCTGCGTCAGGCGAGAAGTTCACATAAAGGCAGGCACAGACGGTGGAGGTGAAAACGTCCCGCAAGGATGGCTCGCAGGAGCAGAGGCTCTGCTTGCTGCCCTCCCCTCCCTGGCAGTTTTACACAGCCCTGCTCTCAACTTCCTGCAGCTGGAAGAAGAGCCCAAAGGAACTGAAAGCAGCAGAAACAAGGGAACAAGAAAAGACCTTTGGAAACTAGGGCAGAGGAACAGGTGGCATGTATGAGGACAGAGTTTCAACATCAGCCAAGGATCTGCCAGCGAGGAGGGTGATGGTTTCTCAAACACCGTGCCTCGCCTGGCCCGTCGGAGGGGAAAGACATTCTGGGCACCCACAGTTAGGTGTCCACATTCTCCTATCACGCAACTCAAACATGTGTCAGACACTGACCGCCCACTCACACCCACTCACGCCAGGGTCCACTCCCTGAACGTTTTAGTCCTTGATCCCACAAGATCGTTGGGGACAAGAAGCCGTCTGACTCCCCTGGTGCCACGGCCTCTACCCTCAGGACCCAGGCTCCTTCCCAGGAGTACTGGATCCCAGGGCTCCCCAGCGTTTCCCAGGTGATGAGGCTGCTCCAAATCTAATTCAGGAAAAACTGCAGCAACATTATCCACAATTGTATCTGGAAGTCCAGCAAGAAAGCACTGAGCCGAATTGGCCTCTTTGTTCAGAAAACTTCTCCTCTCCCTCACATTTCACCGATTACAATGACTTTGGGTTCACAGGTTCCTCTTTCAAAATTGCAAAGCAGGTTAAATTCATCAGCCTCTCACACCCCACACTGAATTCTTCTGGTTTTCTCCTAATACCTGCTTTTTAAAACTCTCAGTTAAGCTAAGCCTACATAGAGTAAATGGACATTTAACTTGGCAAAAAGATGGGAGAAAAAATTTGAGAGTGGGGGTACATGACGGGAGAGCCAGACTTGGCAAGGAGCCAACTGAAGGCAGCATAGCCAGAAGGCAGCATGACAAGGGCCCTGGAGGCTGGAGGACCCCGGGAGAGGGGCCCACCAGGAGCTAAGAGGGAAGCCCAGGACGGCAGGCACAATGGTTCTGCACGCAAAGGCTGCCCACCTTGCTGGTCACAAATACATCTTTGGGTAGCCTGGTCCTACTCCAAAGCCCATGCCTTCCGAACTTCTGCCTGGAGAAGCAAACAGATAATGGCGCACTAGCATGTACTGTAGTCACTCCCCATTAGAAGAAATACGGACACTTTGCCGCTTTAGACAGATGACGGCACATGCGCCACAGGACTACGAAGAGTATTTTTTGAATGTATTTTCACAGACTGCCAAGGTTGGATTCAAAGACTGGATGCCCTGTCTGGTCCCTAGTCTAGATGTCTCTCCCTTCTCACAAACTGTTGCCATTCCCACTCCTAGCTATCCTCAGAGTCCCCAAAACTTTAAGTGATTGCTGGGAAAGAGGCAGGAGCAAATGGATAAAAGGCCACGTCGCTGAGGCATGTCCTGGCCTTATCAACACATCTGCTTGCTGTGGATTTTATCTCCATCACTTGGGCTTGTTTTTAAAACTTTCTGGTAAACTCACCAAGACTGGCCAAAAAAAAAAAAAAAAAACCTAGAACAGTAAAGGACATTCTGTTGTATAATGGAACAAAAAATATTTTGGTTGTGCTATGAAAGGCTGAGTGCCTCTCTGATGACCTGCCTGATACCTGGGCCTGGTTAACTGGCAAGGGCACCTGGACCTTCTGGTTCTTTGTTGAAAAATGTGATTCCACAGCCAAGACTGGCAACCTATGGCTCCAACACACACTTCCCGCACGCTTGTGGCCTCCTACCGCAAAACACATTATTTATAGAAGAAGGAACGAGGCTAATTTGGACACAGGTCCACTGAAAATTGCCCCAACTTAATTGCTTTAATAACAACAATGACAACAGCAAATTGGTAAAAGAGCTTGAGTGTGACTTCACCTCACCTAATTTGTTATTAAGCATGCCTATTATTTCCAGAGGGTGTGCCCAGCTCGTATTCGTTAGCTGTGTGGCCTGCCCTTTAGATTGCAGAACTATAAAGGGACACACTCCTGGGCTGTAAATAGCATGATCACGTGTGAGGATTATGTAATAACAGGTATCCAGGGACCTGGCACCCAAATGGAAGGGTTGTTTCATATCTAGAAAAACACAGTCTCCTTCCAGAACACTGGGGACGTAAGTCTGAGAAGCAGCAGGTCTGACCCGGTCAGAACTGGGCAGGTGCTCCCGTCTCCCCACATGTCCAATCAAAGCCAGAAAAAAGCCAGCGGTTCTTACTACGGAGGACTCCTCAGAATCCTCCACCAGCCCCCAGCCCAGCTGCACTCACGTCAGGAAGTCTCCGTGCGTCAGTGTCAGGGCTCCCTGCGCGATGAAAAGCCATTTTCGTTAATTCTAAGTGGAGCCAGTGCAACCGAAGGAAGGGGCAGGGGCAAGGGTGGAGGTGAGGGTGGAGGGTGACAAAGCCAACAGTAAGGTCTGCTGATGCGCACGTGAACTCTCAGGCTGCGGGAGGGGAAGAGGGCTCCAGCCTGGGGTATAGGGAGAATCTTGCAACGCTGAAGAGAGATTAATACATGCTGACGGATGGCTTCGTGCACTTTCTGCCTCCGTCCACTTGGCAGGATTCCTCAAAGCCTGCTCCAGCTCCTCCTAAACACACACACACACACCACACACACACACACACACACACACACACACACACACACACACACTCTCTCTCATTCTCTCTCTCTCTCTCCACCTCCCCTATCTCCAGCACGCCCACAGTAAAACAAAGCAAAATAGTTTAGAAAGACCTGGGGAAACAGTCACCACAAAATGTGTTGTGAAATAATAGGGAGAAAACTGTATTTTATATGAAGTAAATGTATATGAAAATGTATATGAAATAAATATATCTGAATTGTGTTCAAACAGCACAGAGAACTATAAAGTTAAAGCAAAGCCTCCTTCCCTCCACCTACTTCTAACAAGTTCATCATAACTTTCCACAAATCTTATGCCTGCATATTAGCATATACATGCTTCTACACAAATGGGATAACACCATACAGACCGCTTAGCAACAGAGCACACCCATCTTTCCAAGTCAGTACTTATAAAGCCTATCTCACTATTTTTCAAGCTACATAGCATTCATTATTATAGCTATTCATGATATATTTAACTGGTACTTTCAGTGGATAGTTTTATTTCCAGGTTTTTACTTTCGAAAACAATACTGCAAAGCACATATATCTTTGTTTAACAGTGTGAGAATATTGATAGGGTAGATTGATAACAGCAAAACTGCTGGGTGAGTCAATTTAATTTAGTCTCGAAATTTAGGCTATTCCGCCTTAAGAAGAACCTCAGTCCAGTGACCACGGCCTAAATGACTGCTAAGGGGCTGTTGTGATCCCAAGGAATTCCACTCTGGGGCAACCACTTCCCACGGGCCCAGCCAAGGGGAAAGGTAAATCTTGACTGAGCGCTGCCCCAGTCCATTCAGGCAGAGATTCCTCAAAGCTTAATAACTTCGTAGGTTTCTGTGCCCTTGGTCAGCTTTATATGTTAAATAATGAATCAAGAAAAGGAATGAGCCATCAGTTGGAAAAGAGTATTTCTATGGGCTACAGAGATGACATCGTTATCTGATTGGGAAGATAGTTACGAAGTCTCATGGAAAAAAATGAGGCAGTAGGACCCTGTGTCCTCACTGAGCCTTAGTAGCGCATTAAGTTCTATCTGTGTGTTTTACTCAGATTACAATTTCTAGAGATCCCTACCCCCCATTCCATCCCATGCCCCTTGCCTTCCACACCTAGTCTGTTGGTCGTTCAAGTATCTGCCTAGCCTTTCCAAGTTGAGCCTTTATTTGAAATACATCCCTTGCTCTCAGCCCAGATTCATCCAACATTACATTATTCTAGATTTCCCTTGATTCCAAATTCTGCTGTCTGCCCTCCCAAATGCCTCCCTGTCTCCAGTGCCTGCGGCTAGTTCATCTGGGGATGATGTTCAGGAATCTCCATCTGCCACCATTAAGAGACAGGAGGCCTTAACCAAATGACATGAATAACTTCATACTAGAGATGAAAGCACCACGTTATCACATCTTCAGGATGAGGGTAGTTGGTATCGTATACATAAAGTACTTAAAGCAGCATCTGGAATACAGTAGGTGCTCCATAAATATCAGTTGCCACTGTTCTTATTGTCTGATTCCTTTTCACCAAGCCACCTTCTTGTATGGTCACTGGCTTCCCTTACAGATTTGATTACAGGGGAGAGACTATACTGACCAGTCAAGTTTATGGCCTACCGGAGGATTGTATGCATTTGGGTTTACATGGCAGTCTCTTGAGAATTTGGTCAGTTAGCAAAACCCCCTGTGATGGTTAATTTTACATGTCAACTTGGCTGTGCCATGGTGCCCAGATAATCAGTCAAATATTATTCTAATATTTCCATGAAGGTGTTTTTGAATGAGATTAACATTTAAATCTGAGGATTTTGAGTAAAGCAGATTACCCTCCATGATGTGAGTGGGCCTCGGGCCTCATGCCATCAGTTGAAGGCCTTAACAGACCAAAGACTGACCTCCCCCACAAAGGAATTTTGCCAGCAGACTACCTTTTGACTTGAACTGCAACTCTTCCCTGGGTCTCCAGCCTACCAACCTCTCCCACTAGATTTTGAACTTGCCAGGCCTCCACAATCATGTGAGCCAATTCCTCAAAATAAATCCCTATCTGTATAATCTGTCTATCTTTCTATCTGTCTACACCTCCTATTGGATGTGTTCCCTGTTCTCTGGAGAACCCTGACTAATACACCCACTAAGTAAGTTCAAATAGCTTTAGCCCTGAGAAAATCAAGTTCAGAGATCTGCACAGCTGATCACCAGACCTTGAGCAGAAACACCCCCCACGGTATTGCAAGCCTGTGAGCTTTGCATGAGCAATCAGTTGACCAGCCTCCTTTTCTGACATGTCTATCGTGTTTCCCTAAGAATAGCTGTAACACCGGAAATGGGCCCATACTATGACGAAAGGAGAAGCTCTAATGTATGGTAATATCAACCAGCTCGTTCTCATGCTGAATTGGGAGGTGGGGGATCTAGGAAAAACAGAAAAGAATTTTCTTCATCGTTAACACAAAATTAACATCAAGACTAAAAAATATTAGCTTTCAGGTGTATGAAGAACTGACAACATTCTAATTTCAAATCGAACCTGCTTGATTTAACATTATACACATAATTTTTAATAAAATTAACTGATTAATAGATACATCAGGCAGAATTTGAGCTTTTGTTAAAACATGTCCTGTGTATGAGAACAGCCTAGATACAGCTGAAATTAGTGATCACACATTGCAGTTTTCTTAAGAGGGAAATAAATTGAACAGTGTCTTACATTTTTTCTAAAACTTTCTATGCCTATAAGCTTATTTTATCACCTGATTATTCCTGTTCACATTTAAAATAAAGGACAAACAAAACTATTCCACTCTCTGCCCTAAGTCCACAGAACCTTGTCGCTTTCCTTCTCCTCTCTATAATCAACAGCATTAGACCCAAGTAATGAGTCCATTTCTGCTTGGTCACTATTGACAAAGAACAGTCACTTAACTTCTCTGGCTCTCTTGCTTTCTTTATCTTTTAAAATAAATAGTTCATTTATCTCAAAAGACTGCTGTGCGAAGCCAGGTAATGCACAGAGGAGGTGCTGTGTGGCAGGCAAGCATCTCTGATGATCTCTAGGAAAAAACAAAGCCAACTGAGTAGCTCACTGGAGGCTTCCCTTGGTATTAATCCCTGGTGTTTCACACTTACAGGGAGTCAATTGTAGTTTTTAAAAAATAAAACTTCCGAGGCAGCTTCATGTTTCTTCTTAGGCCCAGCTGGTTTATGCAAGTTGTGAAAAACTGATGGAAAGAGCCAATGCCTATCAGCAAATCATCCCGCACACGCCTGCCAATAAGTATGTGGCTTTCCTGCTGGAAGTTTCGACCATCACAAGCACGGCAACGCAGGAAACGCACAGGCGTGGCAATCTGTGGCTGCGACAGTGAGATGCTGGGTGTGGAGAAAGCTGGCCAGTGTCCTGCCCTTTGGCCACAGGCACTTCACGCTCCTGGAGGTTGCCAAATTGCTGTCCATCCTTTCTATTGCACTGACCTGGCAGGACACACGAAGTACGTTATCTTTGGTTTTCTGTGTCTCCAGGGGAAGGAGGTGAAGGAAAGAACAGGAAAGAACAGTAAAAGAAGGAGGTCTGGCCATGACATCCTAGTATACGGAAGCCCAGAGAATAGCAGAATTCAGGTACACAAGCTCCCCAGCCTTCAGTTCTTTCCTTCCCCTTCCATGGCCAAGCAGTTTGGAGGGGGCCCTGCCGAGCTCAGCCTCTTCTGGGTTTACATCCCTAATGCTGAGATTGAGTGGTGGGGGCTGGCCCAGGGTTTCAATGAGTCTACTCTATGCAAGTGTGAAAACTAATCAGTTTGGAGCCATCAGCTGTTTTCTTGTGCAATCTGGAGGTTAAGAAAGGTGATAGAAACTACAAGTGTTGGCAAGGATGTAGAGAAACTGGAATTCTTACACATGGCTGGTGGGAGTGTAAAATGGTGCAGCCCCTGTGGAAAACAGTATGGTGGTTTCTCAAAAAAATTAAATACAGAATTATCATATGATCCAACAATTCCACTTCTAGGTATATGCCCCAAAGAACTGAAAGCAGGACTCAAACAGATATTTGTACTCTTATGTTTATAGCAGCATTACTCACAAAAGCCAAAAGGTAGAAGCAACCAAGTGCCCACCAACCAATGAATGGATAAACAAAATGTGGTATATACACACAATGGAATATTATTCAGCTTTAAAAAGGAAGAAAATTCAGACGGTTGCTACAGTATGAATGAACCTTGAAGGCATTATATTAAGTGAAGCGAATTAGTTACAAAAGGACAAATATTGCATGATTCCATGTATATAAGGTACCTAAAGTGGTCAAATTCCTAGAGACAGAAAGTAGAAAGGGGTTTCTAGGAGCTGGAGAGAGAAGGGAATGGGGACTTATTGTTTAACGGGTACAGCATTTTAGTTTGGGAAGATGAAAAAGTTCTGAAGATGGATGGTGATAATAGTTGCCCAACAATATGAATGTACTTAATGCCACTGAATTGTACCACTTAACTTAAAATGGTAAATTTTGTTATGTATACCTTATAATTAAAAAAGAAAGTGATTATACATCCCAGCTTGTCTAGGGTGGTCCCAGGGGACACTTTTGGCCTGGCATACTTAATATTAGTGCCCCCCTTTTCCTCTCAGGTAAGACCTTAAGTGACTGTGTCCCTAAGTGGACAACAAACAGTATAAACACTCTAAAGTTAAATAACTATTCAGTGTCATGTAGCTAGAATACAGCAAAGGTATGACTCTTATCCACAAAGTTACCTGATTCCAAAGCCCATGTTCTTCGCCACTGCACACCTAACTGAATTTCTTTTTTTTTTTTTTTTGAGACAGAGTCTCACTGTGTTGCCCGGGCTAGAGTGCCGTGGCGTCATCCTAGCTCACAGCAACCTCAAACTCCTGGGCTCAAGCGATCCTGCCTGCCTCAGCCTCCCAAGTAGCTGGGACTACAGGCATGCGCTGCCATGCCCGGCTAGTTTTTTCTGTATATTTTTAGTTGTCCAATTAATTTCTTTCTATTTTTAGTAGAGACGGGGTCTCGCTCTTGCTCAGGCTGGTTTCGAACTCCTGAGCTCAAACAATCCGCCCGCCTCGGCCTCCCAGAGAGCTAGGATTACAGGCGTGAGCCACCACGCCCGGCCCTAACTGAATTTCTAACGATGTTCCCCCACCTGTATATCAAGTTTGCCAATATTTAACGTCTCAACTCTGCTGGCTCTCGCTGGAGCACTGACTTGCTACCTACTTAGTAAGAAACATTGATTCTCTTGCTGCTGATCTCCAAAAATGCTTTTATATTTTTTAAAGGGGAGGGTGAGCAAAAAATAGAAAGAAACATCACAGACAGATAAACAGAAGGTCTTCTGGTATAATCCAGTGGATTTTAGTATCCAGAATGGTGCAACAGCCTCAGGGACATGTTATAGGCAGTGCCCAACACAGGTTGATACAAACACCAAAATCGGTCACTCTGCGATTCAGCTGGTACAAGGTGAGCAATGATGAGCAAACACACGGACCAGAGTGTCTACTCGAGACAGGGAGCCAACATGCATTTAGGAACTTTGCCTTTGACCAAAAAGGTTCTACTGAAGCTTTTTCTAAACTCACTAGAGAAACTGGAGTAGTGTTTCAAGTCACACAGGTTTCTGGCTCACACAGACCTGAGCTGCGATTCCAATCCTCCCAGTCATTTCCTCCAACACCTTGTACCCCGATGACTGAAAGTCTTTAATCGTATGAGTCAAAATGCTTCCTTCATAAGGCTACTGTAAGAATTCAGTATTTGTCTGGAGAGCATGTAGCACGCTGCTTAGCATCCAGCATAATACTCAGTAACTATTATTACCTAGAAAACAGAGGGTAAGAATCCCTGATTCTCGGATCCTAATAACCTTTCATATACTCGCCAAATTCTCTAAACCCAAATAGTTACTAGCAAAGTAAAATAAAGAATAAATGCCTTCAATAATGCAGATAATCCAGACCTCGAAGAAGGAGGCCTTTGAAGGAATCCAGTATTATCTATAGAATTGCCTCAATTTTCCACTGTTATTTTGCTCCTCCAGGGTTGGTGTGAAACTTTCAGTCCTATTTCCAATGGTAGCCAATGTTCACCCACTTGCAGAGAAATCAGACGGCCCTGAAACACAGGGCCTTGTCCACGTCACGGAGACCTGCTGAGACAGTAATGCAGAGCCAGCCTGGAATATCCAGTTCTCTGAGTGTTTAGGATTCCGGGGCTGGTCCATGATCATGATGATGTTCAACTCCTGTTCCCCACCTTCACGCTCTCCCACCAGAGACTCCAATCAGCTCTGCTGTGTAGCCTCTTTCTGTATTCAAGACATGATCGGCTAAGCATGTAATCCAGCCCCTGGGAAGGCCTGTTGCTATTTTAAACATTTTATAGAAACTGTTTACAATGCCTAGCAGCACTCTGGCAGCAGGTGATCTTGATGCACAGGAAGAACAAACATACTGTACATTTATGGTTTTGCCTCTGCAGTTCTATTTTTTTCCTTTTATTTTCAGTTGACATGTAATAATTGTATGAAATATTGCCTCTGTAGTTTCAAAAAATAATATTTAGCTGTTCCCCAGGGCCCTGCAGAGGGTGGTTTTCACGGGATCACTCCAGCCACACAGGCATCTGGTGGTCATGTGGTGCCTGCTGATGAGAAAATCCTGCCTCTCCCAGTGATCAGTGGGCAGGCACTGGTCTTGAGAACTGCACGCATTCTGGAGCATGCAGTTACTCGGTAGCTATAAAAATGAGCACAGAATTTCTATCACTCATTATGCCAAATAAACATCACCTATTTTTGTACCAAAACAATGCTCGAAAGTGTTTATGGGAATAATCTGATATTTAGCATATATTTTCTTGATCAAAAGTTGTGAAAGCTTTTTTTTTTAGCAGAGTGAAAACATGGAAGGTACGTACAAATTCATAAAGGAATTGTTGCCGAACCATTGGAAGGGGCATCAAACAACACAGGTCAGAGAACACCAAACAAAGGGAAGAAGGGATGGAATGAAGCAGAATAAAACATTCTGGAGCTGTTATAATAAAACAGAAGCCTGGGGAATAGGTCTTACCCAGCTGGGAAAAGTGTGTTGTGCCTGGGAACATTTCCTGAAACGTGGTCACCGTCCTCAAACCAAACACTGCTCTCATCCCACTGACATGAAAATGCCTTTCATATGCATTGGTATCAACAAATCACAGAGACAGGCTCTGGGTAGACTTTGCTTATGCATTTTGAAATCTAAATTTCATCACACACAGTATCTGTTCCTCTATCACGATTTCCATCATGATACACATTACATTATACGTCTCTGCATTCATGAAGCCCAGATTCAAATCCTGGCTCCAAATTCCACAGCTGTGTGGCCGTGGATAAGTTGATTAAAATGGAAATAATAATGGTACCTACTTCACTGAGTTGTTAAGAGGACATAGTTAATATACGCAAAGTAGTTAGAACAGTGCTTGGCACTGTTTTAGTTATTGTAAATATCTTGGAGGATAAGATCACTCAGTATGATTACAATTATTACTAAATAAATAAATAAGCTACATCCATATATCATTAACAATTAAGCTTTTTAGAACAGAGTGTGTTATATAAAGTACAACTAGCTTAATGAGAATGAACATAAGGGTAATGATTTAGTTACATGATTTTGAGGTTGTTTACTATTTCTTAGTCAAACATAAAATACTTTATGGCATCATTCAAAGATAAAAGCAATAATTTTTCCACTACTTGGAGGTCTGCAAATGTATCATTCTTCCACTAAAAAGTCTTTTTTCCATCAGCTTTTTTTTTTCTTGGAGACAGGGTGTTGCCCTGTCGCCCAGGCTGGAGTGCAGTGGCACAATCGTAGCTTACTGCAGCCTCAAATTCCTGGGCTCGAGAGATTCTCCTGCCTTAACCTCCCAAGTAGCTAGGACTACAGGCACATGCCACCACACTGGCTAACTTTTTTTTTTTATTTTTCGTAGCAATAGGGTCTCACTATTGCTACTCAGGCTGGTCTCAAACTCTTGGTCTCAAGTGATCCTTCCACCTTGGCCTCCCAACGTGCTAGAATTACAAGCATGAGTCTCCATCAGCTCTTGAAGGTTTGTGTAAATGAAAGTGGATTCTGTCTATAAAATTTAAATAATGTTACTTTTTATATTTTTTTGACACTACAAGCTACTTGACACCTTTGTTTCATTATTTGCTCTCCTATATCCTTTCTTTTCTGACTTGTTTTCGATTTGGAACACCATAAATTTAGCCTTAACAAACCAGCTTCAGGTTTATATGGGAAAGTAGGGAGTACACACAGTTTTGAAGTTCTGAAGTATTTTTCATTACTCAGAGAATTCCAAATATGGACATTCCTAGGTCTTCTGTACTGTAGCTACACATGGAAAAACATTATGTTCAGTTTTCCTTAATACCTTGCTTAGCTTCTAAACTGTATCATACAAAAATATCTAGGGTTCCTTGTTCATTAGTACATAGAATTGGATTTTCTTTCAAAACGAAAATCCTTTGTTCTATTAAAATCTGTACCAATTTTATCCTGTGTGGAAAAGAAAACAAGCAATAGTAATAGATACAGAACTTGTTCAAACTTAAAACAACCTCCACTAGCTTCCCACCTTTACCTTCTAGACCATTTTTCAATCATCCCAGACAAAACAACAGTAATAAGTAGCAGTCATCCTCACTATAAATGTCCTTATGTATCAGTAGCCCATAAACATATTTTATCTAGCTGACACATTTTTAAATGTGAGTTATCATTTTAAAAACTGGACATTTGATATAAAAATTTGGATTTTCTGCTTCTTATTAAAAATCGCAAGTTCCCTCATTTGTAGGACCACATTCTCAACATGGCAAACGGTTATCTGGAGCTGAACAGCTGCTCCCCTTCGAGGCAGTGTGAGTTTCCAGTGCGAGTGAGTATGGGGGGAAGGGGTGCTCATCGTGCCCATTGATGTTACTGCCTAATCCCAGGAGGGATCTGAGATCGCAACCTCTGTTCTCCACCCTGAAGTGCTTTTCCTAGTTTGCTCCAAGGATGAAGTGCCATCATGATTCCAGCATTTTAAATCCACCTACTTCGATCCAACAGTTCTGCTCCTAAAGAAACTATGGAAGAGCAGACACGTACATATGGATGTCCACTGTAGCATTGCTTCTCACAGCAAATCAGCCTATCAGTAGGGGCTGGCTGAAGAAATAAGTGATGGCAAATCCCTGCAAGAAAACGCTAGAGAGTTCCCAAAAGCAATAGGGTACATCTAAGCATATCGAAATCGGAATATGTCCAAAATATATTAAGCAGAAAAAAGCAAAGCAGAGAAAATATGTAATCCATGATCTGATCTATGGGGAAAATGACTAGATATATTAATATATGCATGCAGTTCAAAATTTTAGAAGAAGATAGAAGCAACTTTTTTAACCATATTACTTTTATATTTAAAAGGAAGCACTATGAATAGGGATATTTCAAATCATTTCATAATAATTATCACCAGTCTTCATGTTATTTATTTGGTTGCCTGTCCTGGTAATAGAGTTCCTCCACAGTCAAGCTTGACTCCATTTCTTGGGCAAGGAGAAGAAAAAGCCTCTAGATGGCCCCTCACACCAGGCCCAAGGACCAGTCCAGAAAAGACACAAAGGGCCACTGTGGAAGCTGTGCTTACTGAGAGTGCTTTGGAGCTCATGTTGCCTCCCCTGCTCTCTTTTGAAAAGTAGAGAGAAGCAAGGCAGAAAGGCAGGCACTCCTCCGGGGAGAGCTCTCAGGCCCAGCTCCAAACGCCTTTTCAAGCCCCTTCCACATTTTCATGGGGCCCTAGTGTCAGAGAGAAAGAGAGAGAGAAAGAAAGATGCTATACATTATTTCCCTGTTGCTGTTACTGCTTTGGGCAGGATTGGGAAAAAAGAGGAAGAAAAGAAAAGAACTAGTTCCATTTACACCAGCAGAAACTCTAATTGGTCAACACAATACAAGAGTGTAAGAATTTGCTCTTCCCATTAAAGGAAAAACAAGGCCACGCATTCCACGTGCTCAGGAAGGATAGCCAAGGAGTGCTATTCTCGGCAGAGGCTTGGTCATTAGAGGGATGCTACACATCAACAGCCACCAAGGGACTCTCCAGCCCACCCTGCCCTGGGCCTCAAGGACCAGGGGCAACTATCAGCCCTTCCCCCACCCTGTGATTTCCCACCTCTATCCCTTCAAAGGCATCCAAGTCGCACCAGAATAAAAGGACCAGGACACACAGCACTTCTAGAAGTTATCACCTCCTGCTAGAATATGTTTTTTAGAGAAAATAGTTAGCAATTACTTAGCAAAAATCAAGAAACTTAGATAGGGAATAGAGGAGCCCCATGGGGCCATCCTTCCCACTACACACACCGGTACTTTTTCCAGAGCCAGAGCCTGGGGTGCTGTCTCCCTGCTCTTCTCCATGACTATCAAGTACAAAGAAGCATGTAGTGTGTATCCAACACATGCGTCCACTCAGAGCTAACTGATCAACACAGAAGCCAGAAAAGCTAGGTGGCATGATTTGGAAAATGATTCTTGTATTCTACATAGTACTCTAATACTACCTCCGAAAGAGAGGAGAAAAAACACAATCCTCTTGGCTGTTTTCTCTTAACTTATACAGTTCTCTCCTTTTTATATTCAGTGTTCTCATATCCATAACTTTGGATTTAGAGGCCTTACAAGGGTTCAAGCCTTATGACAAGACTGATCTTAAATATGGTGTATCCACTGCTGTCTGACCAATATGCACAATTTAAGAAGCTTTAAACAGGAAAAAAAAAAAAAAAAAACTAACTCAGGCCTCACAAATTCAGAATTAGTGATAACACAAAGCTCTCTCCACACTTCGGTCTGAATCATCTGACTGCAGCTTGCTAAACAACTGGAAGGCTTAGAGATGGACTGTTTAAGCCATTTAAGACACTAAACTAGCTTCACACCCTTCGACAGCATTGCCTTGCGTGTAATTTGAACCATTCAGGTAATAATTAGAAATGAGTCGTATCTGTGTACGAAGCAGGTCAATCAAGACTAGCTATAATTAGCAACTAGTGATAATAGATGCTGCTAAAATATCTGCTCTTCACTTCGAATATCTCGTCCTTCATTCTTTTTGTTATTTCGAGCTGGTCTTCTCCGGAATTGCCATTTTTCAGTACACGGCGCCATCTGCACACAGCGAGATGTCAAACGTGCTTACCTCTGAGTCTTTGGACTGCTGATTACGAATGACTATCAAATTGTACAGGATTCTGTCGTCATCTGCTTCCGTGTGGGACACATCATGGGGGATACTCCATAAATTCTTTTCATCATCTCTTGCCAGAGTTGCTCCGAATGAGGAATATGGATTGCCGTCACTATGGCATAAAAAAAGGGAGGATGAGGGGTTTTTGTTATAAAATGTTAATAACATAGGTATGCAACATACAATATAAAAATATATAATGTAGTCTATAAATACATATTTATATAAGAAAGGTCTGAATTGTCTTTAATAATTAAGCACACCACAATAGAACAGTGAAAATAAACCAAAAATAAATAAAGAAATGTTACTTTAAAAAGAGCAGAGAACAGAGGTACCTAGGCACCTGGGCAGAGGTAATCGCTACAGTTAAACATAAAATTCAGCACCGAGTTCCCCAGCAGCTAAGACAAAACAAGAAATCCAACGGGAAACAGAATTCTTATGTGATTAAAAGAAGAAAACAACACGAAGAAAAGAACTTTTTACTGGCTGTGATTTCAAGGAGGCACAGCAAACTTAGAGGAAAATGATATGTAATATCTATCAAATTTCTTACACCAAGAAAATTAAGTAAAAATATGCATATCCAAATATTTTCAATAAGCAATGCAAGATGCTGAGCATGAATTTCAGTGGTCCCGTTTTGGAAATCTATTTTATGATTTATCCTTCATAAGGTAGCACCTGTGTTTGGGCTCACGGAGGGGTCCATGACAGGGAAGCACATCTAGGACATGCCTGCACACAGCCCCACACAGCTTCTGTGGGAAGGGCAGGTAGGGCCATGCTGGCGCTATTTACCTCTAATAATATGTATGAAGCACTGACTACACGTTAATCACAGGGCTCAATAAAACTGTGAGCAAAACAGACGCGATTCCTGTCCTTGGACCTCAGTAGAGTCTCGTATGGGAAACACTTTAATGAACAATCACTGACTACATAATAAAAACTGAGATAAGCGCCATAAAGGGGGAGCTCAGGGAGCTGTGAGAGCACATGCGAGAGGCTGATAGAAAATCCTAGAGGAGGTGGGCATCAGAGAGGTGCTGTGACGAGGAGGTGCTTCAGCTTTAAGTTGAAAGACAGGAACAGAGTTGTAGGCAAAGGAAACGACACGCTTAGAGGCCAGGGTGGGATGAAATGGGGTGTGCGCCACTGGGCATTGGCCAGAGCAAGGAAGGGAAGCTGGGGCGGTAGCTTGGGGCTGGACACCCACGGCTTTGTGGGCTGTGTTTTCTACCATTCTTCTATTGTGGTCTATGTTCCTAAACGCACGGTGAGGCTGGGAAGGGTCTTGAGCAGGACCATGAGGTGACGCGAACAGTATTACATCTTTAAAGGCTTACATCTGGCTAGTGTGGAGAATGCATTACAGGGAGCAAGAGTAGATTGGGGGGATTCATTGAGATGCGGTTGAGGCAATTGGGGTGAGAAAGGACAGTATGAGGATGAGAATGATGGTGCGGAGCTGAAGACAAGTGCACTCTTCAGGACTATGGAAGCTACAGTCCAGGGGATTTGGGGGTGAACTAAGCGGGGATGTGGAGGACCACAAGGAGGTGGTGGCAGAAGTGAACGACCACTCTGGCTCTGGCTTATTTACCCGCATGATGACAGATGCCATGCTCAGAGGCGGAGCTGCGATGCCCCATGGCCACAGCTGGTGAACACACCTGCAGGTGTGCCATGAGGGCACAGAGGACAGGCAGAAGCAGACTGCACCGGGAAGGAGGGTAAGAGTGACAGCTGGGCTGACGGAAACGTTAAAACGTCAATGAACACCAGATACTCAGAAGTTGGCACCAAGGAAATCTCGCAACAGGAAGCAAAGTGCCAGTCACCAGGTTGGGGTTCAGCAGCAGGAACCTGTCCAGCAGGGGAGAGGCTCCAGTGCTGGTGATGGGGTACAGGTCAGGCTGCCAACCATGGCCTCAGATTTGTGAAGACAATCAGGGCCCACTTGTAAAACTTGGGGTGAAAAGTGGGGGCAGGGTGCTGCAACCACAGCTGACAAGAGGCCAGCTACCTGCATCCACACAGGATTAGAGACTGGATGCTCAACAGTGCTCCTCGAATCCCTCCGGCTGTGGGTCAGAGGTGTAGGGTCTGGGACTGGGCAGAGTAATCAGTCTTATGGAGAAAGGAGCGACCTATGGAAAATGAGACCCGGCTCAGCCACACTCTTCTGAGAACCGCATCATTTTCACTCGGGCTGACTGACACCATACAGGCTGGAATAGAGACAGCCCCACAGGCTGGCTCTTAAGAATGATGAGCTAAGGCCGGGCATGGTGGCTCACACTTGTAATCCTAGCACTCTGGGAGGCAGAGGCGGGAGGATCCCTTGAGCCCAGGAGTTTGAGGTTGCTGTGAGCTGTGATGACGCCACAGCACTCTATCCAGGGTGACAGAGTGAGACTCTGTCTCAAAAAAAAAAAAAAAAAGAATGATAAGCCAGTGAAAGAGCAGGCAAATGATGCCGTGGTGCCCAGCCCATGCAGGCAGTACTGAGCATGCCATATTCATCCATTATTCTGCTGTTTGTTTACTCAACAAACATGGGATGGATGCCTGCTGAATACTGAGCACTGGGCTGGGTGCTTTGGGGACGTGAAGATAAATAGGACATCCTCTCGGCCTCCAACATGACTACGATGCAATGACGTAAGTACAACTTTTTTATTAATAAAAGTACACAGAATGTTGGAGGGGCAGAGAGGAAGAAGTGGTAAATTTTGTGGGATGAGAAGGAAGTTCAGGAAGGGTTTCATGGAGAGACAACATCTAGCCTGACCTGAGGACTTCACGGGCTTTCTCTGGGAAGAGAAGTGAGGGGTCGTCTCGAGCAGGAGCAGCGTGCGGCGGCTCCAAGGGCCCACAGGCTGGGGACCCCAAGTATTCCTGCCTGATGACAGCACGTGGTGCACAGAGCAAGGGAAATGGGGGGACATGAAGAAGAAAAGGTAGTTTGGGGACAGACCAAAGATAGTGCCAGAGTCCAGGCTTCATTCTGTGAACTGTGATGAGCTGTCAAAGGGATTTTGAGCCTTGTCAGGTCTGGCCTTTACAGAAACAACTCTGGATGAAGAGGGAGCAAGGAGATGGTTTAGGAGGTTGTTAAGTCAATTGTCACATGAGAGCAGGTGTGGTTTGCACGCCATGCTCCTTGAGGTCTCAGGGCCATGGCGGGGCAGGAGTGGAGGAGATGGGCTGTCCTGGCTGGAGAAAGGAAGAAGCCCACAAACTAACCACAGCCAGAGCAGCTGCTCTACGACCATCTTCTTTCTTAGAGCTACAGGGAAGATTCTTCAGGCATAGGAGAGGTGGGGATCTATTGCTAAACAAATAGATACATAATTGTAAATGTCTCAGAATAGTGATTAGGATGAAAGAAAGCAAGACTGAGAGCCAGGGAAATAGCGGTGAGAGTGGAAGAGTGAGGCCCGACTCCAGCAGGACCTATTCCTGGGGGCGGCATGGAGGTGCCAAAGAGAGGGCTCAAAGACCATCTGTGAGGGTGACGCCTTTAACTGGGACATGTGGGGTGGAAACCAAGGCTGACCTTTCAGCTTGCAGGACGTTCAGGGAAATGCCAGGGATCTGGGCTTAGGGGCAAAGACGGGGCAGAGATCCAGATGTGGAGAAAAGGACATGCATTTCATGGCACCATGGGTGCCCATCAGATCAGGGGCACAGACTGAGACCCAGGAGTGAGGAAAGACCTTAGGGGAACAGGAGAGTGGAGAGAACAGGTGAGTCAAGTGGACAGCAGGTGGACACCGGAGGGGTGTCAATAAGATGAAGGACACAGACTCCAATTCCTTTTTGCAGCCAATGATAAACCACCACTGTATCATATAATACATTCAGCGCCTAAACCAAGGGTGCCACATCCTCTCCCTGGTGTTATACAATCACCCGAGGTGGGAAGGGTGGGTGTCATTAGCCCACCTTGCAGATAGGGACAAGCTGCGTGGCTTCTCCTGGGCCAGGCAGCCAGCTGACAGTCCTCCCTGCACGAGGTCCCTGATGGTGAGTCTCGGAGCACCCATGTGTCATTCCACTCGATACCCAAATGCCCTGCCTGGGATGCACCACGGTGAGCTCGGATAACGACCATGTGTGTGGATGCTCCCTGTGCAAACCAGCAGATGCCCCAGCTTCTCGCAGACACAGCACCCTCCACCCGACCGGGGGCACAGCTTCCACCAGCAGCTGTGACCATGACTGCTGACATGGCAGATGCTCCTTGGGGACAATGAAACCCTAGTACTTTCCTGACACCAGGCTTTCATCTTTCCCCACATTTGTTTCATTTTTATAAGTCTTGTCTCCTCGACGGGTTGGTAAGTTGCTGGAAGGCAAGGATCATACCCAGCATTTCTTCCCCTCCCCAGATCACCACGCAGGGTCTGGCACGGAGCAGTTGCTTTAAAAGTACTTGTTGAGTGGAAGAAACTGTGCTGTGATCCCAATCTGCCGAAGGAAACCCAGACATAACTCATTGTCACCACTTTTAAAAATTTCCCTAAAGAAGGAGGTTTAGAAATGAGCCAGTATCTACCTGAATAATCAGTAAAAGTAAGATTTGACCATCAATAATCTAGCCACTTTTTGCTTTACTAAACCACAATTTCTTTTCCTGTTCTGAGAAGGTTATCATATTTGAGAAGATTTTCCTGTTTTGAGAAGCTGTCTCCCTGGCCAGTCCCCCAACCTCTCACAACCTCTGTCTCTCTTTCTCTGTCTCTATCTCTATCTCTCCTCTCTCCAGCTGTCTTTATCTCTGTCTCTCTTGCTCTCCTATCTCCTCTCTCTAGCTATCTCTGTATCTCTCTGTCTCTCTCTGCTCTCTCTCTCCCTCTCCCCGCTCCCTCAAACACACACACACACACACACACACACACACACACACACACACACACACACACATGCTTCCAGCCAATGTAAAACACTAGCCACTAGTGCATCCTTAATCTACAAACTGGAGTGAAGCTCTACAGGAAGGTCGCTCCCCGGCCTGTTTAGAAGCGCTCATGTCTCTAGACAGGTAAGTGCCCCCAGAGTTCTCCCCACATCCAGCCTGCCCTAATTAGCTATGGTATTCCGCTGGTGTCCTCTGACGACCCTCCAACTCTGCCTCTGATGAGCCTCACTGATACTCAGGGGACCATAAAACAGGGACAAGAACCAACTGCTCCGGCCTGCAAGAGCAGTGCCTCCCAGCAGCAGGGTTTTGCTACAAGCTCGTGGGCCTCCCGGCACGGTCTGACCCACTTGTCACTACGGGGCAGCCTCCCGCCTGCAGCCTCCCTTCCCCCAGGACCTTGCTCCCACCAGGGTCTTCTCACTCAGTACTCACAAGTCAGGTTTCATCGGGGCACAGGAAAGGTGGGTTCTACTATTAAAGTAAAAAACTAAGAATTTTTTCAAAATACTGGTCAAGGGGAAAATGCAGGAGGGTTGTGAGCTCACTCAGCAGCATCGGTGGTACCCGTGACAGCCACTAGGCCCTGCAACCCGGGTCCTGCACTGCCCCCACCCCAGCCTGCTCTCACTCCTGCTCTGCCACCCAGTCAGGACACCAGCCACTTTGGTTTAAAACTTTGGACCCTTCAGGCGGAGAGACCAGGACAGAGAAAAGCCTGCAGCAAGCAGCCTGTGGAGAAGCAGCTTGGGCACCTCCATGTATCCCCGACCATGAAAGGGCGTGTAAAGAGAATTCAGTGCAAAGGCCCTGAGGTCTGGGCTGGAGAAGCCCTGGGAGGAGGGAGGGAGGAAGAGGCTGCAAGTTGGGAGCTTCTCTTTCTCTCCCTCCCCCATATAATGATTCCTAAAAGGTTCTAAGGAAAGCGAGAGTGACTGTTTTGCCCCTGGCCACCATCTGCTGCTGATGAATATTTTATGAACTTCAGGCATTTGAGAAGTGGCTCTGATGTTACATGCTAAGCAGAAGCTGCTTTTACTCTCAAATGGTAGGGTGAGAAAAGTCTCAGATTTCACTGCTAATCCCACCCAGGGGCACAAGACCCAGTTGATCTGGAGTCTTTAATTTCAACGTGATCTATAGCAAAAAGGAGACTCAAGGTTTGGAAGTACTAACCTCTGTGCCTGGGGATGTGGTTGCAAAGCGCTAGTGGGCATCATAGCTATTCACCAAGAGGTCCCCGGGATTCCTCACTGCCAACAAGGCCTGCACGTAAAAGATTTCGGGAGGCCCCACTAAATGCTGTGCACAAAGCCTGGCTGCTGGCACTCGCAGTTCCTGTGGCTTTACTGCTGTCCCACAGGCCGTGTGTCACCTTAAGACAGAAGCTCTGAAAAATCTCCAGTAAACAGTAACCCAAGGTCTAGGAAAACAGACCTCAGAGGCTGTTCCAGCCCCTTGACTGCTCAAGGCCTCTTTGTCTGACTCCCCACTACAGCCCCCTGGCTTCCAGACCTTCCCCGTCCCTGGGAAAGAGCAGGTGAAACAAAGACCTTTTCCCTCTCCATCCTTGCCTTCCTTCCCTCCTTCCTGCCTGCCTGCCTCCTGTCCTTCTCCCTCCCTCCTTTCCTCTTCTCCTTTCCTCTTTCTTTCTTTCCCTCTCTTCTTTCTTCCTTCCCCCTCCTTCTCCTTTCTTTCTCCCTGTCCCCTTTTTCTTTCTCTCTCCTCTCCCTTTCCTTCTCTCTCTCTCCTTCCTTCCTTCTTTCGTTCTTTCTCTCTTTACTGCTTCCAGGACAGACACTCTGGCTCCTGTCCCTTACCTGGTTGATCCAATGTTTAAACATTCCTTATCCCCCAGTTTCAACAGTGTGCTGTTCATTCTGGAGCTTCTCTTAGCACTTAACCTGTAGGCTCATGACTCCTTCAGCATCAGAGATACGCCTACCTCGACGTGAAGGACGAAGAGCACAGGGCAGCCCTCTCTGGCTCACACCCCTCTCTGACCTGCTCCTACCTTTTCAGCTTCCCACCCTCAGGGTTGAGGCAGAGCCCCGTGCGATCCTGTCCCATCATCTGAACTCTGCTCCCAAGGCTTGAAGAGGGTCCTGATGGGTGCCCTGTGAGGCAGACGGGGCAGCCATGGCTTTTATCTTGTCCAACTGAGAAAAAGCTGGGCTCAGGAAGATGAGACTCGGTCCTTGGTCTCTTCCCTGCTTACACTCACTCCTGGTGGTTTCATCCAGTCTTGTGTCTTTCGATATCGACATGAGGAAGATTCCCAAACGCATACCTGTCTCCCTGGCTCAGACTTCTCTCCCAAATTTCAGACTTTCCATCTCCGCTTGGATGTCTAACAGACCATACAAGCTCCAGGTGGTCCCAACGGAGCACCTGATCTTCCCACTAACCTCAACCACCAGCAGGCTCCCTGCTCAGATGACGGCCACGCCACCTCTCCCATCACTCGGGCCAAGACCCTGGAAGTCAGCCCCAACTCCCTCTCCCCTGCACTCTATCCATCAGAAAATCCTATCTGCTCTATGTTCTAAACATATCCACCTCTACCACCACACCCGGAGCCAAGGTTTCTCATGTGTTGCACAAGAATTCCTGTAATTTTTTTTCACTTTTCTACTTCTTTCTCCTGTTGCCTCCCACCAATTCTATTCTTAACACAACAGCCAAAGTGGTTCTTCTAATGTGTAAATCAGATCATGTCATCCCTCAGCTCAAAACCCTCCCGTGGCTCCCATTTGACCTTGAGTACAAGCCAAAGTCCTGCAGTGGTCCACAGGCCGGCCGTGACACCCCGGCCACTCTGGCCTCTCTGCTGTTCCCTGAGCCCACCAGTCACACCCTGACCTCAGAGTGTGAGCCCTGCACCGGCCGACCCATATGCCTATAATGTTTCCTCCAGATATCTATTTGCCTCACTCCTTCCCATCCTTCAAAGCTTTCTTTAAACACCACCTCCTCACTGAGGCCTGCCCTGACCAATCTACTTACAATTGCAAACATGCCCCCTTCCCTGCTCTACCTTTTCTGTTTCCTATACAGCCATTTATCTCCTGGCATACTTACTATGTTTACTGTTTATTGTGCCCCTACCCCCAACACCACCACTAGGATAGAAGCCCCATGAGGACAGGGATCTGTATCTGTTGTGCTCAGTGATCTATTTCAAGGGCTTAGAGCAGTGCCTGGCACACAGTGGGTGATCAATAAGTGTTTGCTGAATGAACTCGTTTTCCCAAGTTCACAGGGCTCTGAACTGTAGAGATGAGGCTGGAATCTCTGTCTTTGGACTCATAGACAAGCTCTTAACATTTCCAGCTGTTTAAATGTGTGAAGGTCGGGCGTGCGGTCTTGTGGGAGGAAGCAGATGATGGGCACGTCGGCTCATGCCAGATGACGATCAGGACTATGAAGAAACGCACAGTGAATAAGGGAGAGGGGTCAGGGAAGAACTTACTGCTACACTGGCTTCAAGCAGAGATCTGAGAAAAGTAAGGGAGCTATCCATGCAGGTAACCAGAGGAAGAATATTCTAGGTATGGAGGACAGGAAGCACAAAGGCCCTGAGATAGGGGTGTGTTTGGTGCATCTGAGGGACCAGGTGGAGGCCAGTATGGCTGAAGGATGAACCATTAATTTCTCCTCCTGCGCTGACTTTGAAGTCTAAATCATGCCAAATAGCTCCCAACTGGAAACCACCCAACAGTCCACCAGCAGTAGGGTGGGTGAACAAAATGGAATATACTACAAAGCAATAAAAGAACTAAGCTACACATGGCAACATGGATGAATCTCACCAAGTGGGGCAAACAAAGTGAGTCATATGAGAACATACAGTTTGATCTCATTTATGTGAAGTTAAAAGCAGGCAAAACTAAAGTACATCTTTAAGGTGCATACATACGTGGTAAAGCTGGAGAGAAAAACAAGGAAATGACTATCACAAAGGTCTATATGTGATCAGGAAGCAGATAAGGGGCTGGCAATAGCTACCTCTTGCCCTGGGAGGTGGTTACAGGAGTATTCACTTTACACTTGTTCTTTACACAGTACGTACTTCTGTATGTTTGTTGTCTGTGATAGCACACATACAAACACAGGTTTTCAGAAGTTTTTTTTTTTTTTTTTTTTAAGGCTAAGTAAGAAGTAATTCAGGACACTGTCAAACATTTCAGGGGCTCTTTAAGATATACACACTGTCTTTGGATACACACTGTCTCACCAAAATTATTTTCTAAAGGGGCACAAAAGCATAGAGTACATGGTATATACTGGGCACAAAACAAACATTTATTAACCAGACTAAAAAGGACTTCAGTCATTAACAGAATATACTATTTTACCCAACACTTAAGCAGAACTTTTTAAACAAAGGTGCAGTGATACAATCACTTCAAGCTATCTAGAGAATAAAAAGTTTCAGGAAACCTAGATCACATGAGGTGTAAGAGAAAGAAATTTCATCTTCTAGGGAACTTCCAGTGTCACTAAGACTGACTAATGCAAGTCACAAAAAGAGAACAGGGATACTGTGGGTTGCCTGAGAAGAAAACCTTTAAAAGTCATCCTTGTGACTTTTGAACAGTTGACTTCCTATCAAGCACTCAGCTTCTACTGTTGGGCCTGAGGCCCTGTTCGAGGAACAGCACCCATGGCCCTCTGACCCTCCCCCATCTCCTCTGTCTTTCAAGAAGGAAAAAGTGCCAAGCGTGGAAGGGGATTCTTTCAGCAAGGGGCACCTTCCTACAGTAAAAGCCCTTTGTGTCCCTGTGTCTGGCCCCAGGGCTACCGGCTTTGTAGACTGCAGGTTTCTGCAGGGATGAGGTGTGCCAACTCCACCCAATCTGCTCAGAGACCTGGCTCCAGGAAACCCAACGGCATGTTGTGGGGGAAAAGTCAGGCCATCTGGGCCCCAGTCTGAGAGATGTCACTGACACTAACACATTCACCAACATTTTTTAAGAGCCCTTCCAAAGATAGAAGATGATTTGATCAGCTCAAAGGTCATGTGAGTCCACACTGAAATGAAAAACTCCACAAATGTAAAAGATTATTGTACTTCTAGAGCTGGTGGTGATCCCCTTTTAAATGTTGCGAGCCCTCCCTTACCCCCATCCTTCTTTCCCACTGGCACCTGGTTTCTCCAGCCTCAATACAGGAAAATGTGTTTCTTCAGAAAGTCTCATACTTCAAACACATTCTAGCACACGGCACATAATCGGCTAGTTACACACGTCTCTGTGTGCTAGAAGGGCTCTGCTCGTTCCACGGCATCGAAATATAACAGGATGTGAATCCCAGCTCAGCCATGTGTGTCTTTGAGCAAGTTACTCAACTTCTCTGTGCCTCAGTTTCTTCAACTGCCTAGTGGGGATTACGGATGCAATTACAGTCAACCCTCATTATTCGCAGATTCTGCACTTGCAAATTCTCCCACGCACTAAGATTTACCTGTAACCTCAAAATCAATACTAGTGATGTTTTCAAGGTCATTCGTGAAAATGCACAGGGTGGCAAAAAATCTAGAGCTGCCTAAGGTGCACATGCGCAGCCAAGGTCAAACTGGCAGCGCTCTGCCTTCCTGGTTCCGCTCTCGGACTGGAAACAGGTGTCCTTTTTATGGCCTATTTGGTGTCACTTTTTTTTTTTTGCTTTTTTGTGCCTTTTGGTTGATGATCTCACTCCTTAGTCTGTCCGCCAGGCATAGTGCTGAAGTGCTAAAATACATGTTAAGTAGATAGGCTGCGTTCAGACGTGAAATACAGTGCTGTTGGCCATTGTGAGGTCGATGTTAGTGAATCAACAATATACTATATTAAATAAGGTGTCTTTAAGCAGAAACACAAAAAACAAGGTTATATATTGGTCAGTTGTCAGAAATCTAATCCTGCAATCGGCTTGCAGGAGGCTAACCCTGTATGTCCTCTAGGAACACTGGTTCAGTATTCACTAATTAAGTGTTCGAGGTGGCTTTATAGGACATAACTACCACAAACAACAAGTATCGGCTGTACCAAATAGGGTTAGGGTGAGGATCTCACTAACAGATATAAAGCACTTACAACAGTGCCTCACACACCATAAGCACTAAGTCCAACTTGCCAAGGATCAGGAGCACAAATTGTCAGAGACGCTCTCTCTCCTCCTCAATCTCAGTCTCTCCCCTATGCAGTGCGACCCAAACTAAACCATTTCTTTACAGGCTGTGGGCCATGGAGGGAACTTCAATTCTGTTTTGAATGTGGCCCACATCCACAGGCCCAGATCAGCTCCTCTTTAGAACAACCCCTTGTGTGGGCACAAAACAATCATTTAGAGCAAACTGAGATTTTATTTCACTTGTCCCTAATACGATTTCAGATACTAGAAAACTGAAACACTGACATCCATTCTCCATTCATTGCCTGCAGATAAGGGCATCGATTCTGCTATGAACGGCAGCTGAGGGTGGGCATCCAGACGAACAGGCAGCAAAACAGATTTGGAAACTCATGATATGGTCCACTTGGGTGGCTTAAGAGAGTGCCACGAATAAAAACCCAGCCATGGTTGCTAATTCTCTCCATTTCTGCTTTTGCTTTTGAACAACCAGACAGTCATGATGGTGCTTATCAGTTATTAACAGCCCATAAAAATTAAAGATTAACAATTATATGTCCCTGAGAAAGTTCAAAGTAATCCTTGTGAAAGATGCTTTAGCGCATGACGTGCACAGAGCAGCTGGCTCTTTCACATTCCAATTTGTTGTGGCAGCCCTGGGAAACTACTAATACATACCCTAAATGTTCCTTTTAATGAGTAACGTGAAATCTTCGACCACAAAATCACTATTTTATAGACGAATGATCAACGATCTAGCCATTCTAAAACAATCCATGGCATTATTATCCTCTTCTCAATACATCCTGGCTTCTTGTTGTTCTGATCACTATTGAGAAATGGTGTAGGGGGGGGTGGCATACAGCACCCCAAATCTTACAGAGATGGTTGATAAGGTGACTCTTACATGACTCAGCCCTAAAATTGGGATAAAGGAGAGAAAACAGTGAGTATACAACTCAAAGACTGAGTAAGATCTTTGGCTTTCTTTGGGATGGAGGCCTGCATTAGGGTCAGGCCTGTGTGCTTTCTCCAGGCCCAGACTTGTTCTTAAGCTTGCCTGCATAAAAAATGCCAACGCAACTCTTTCCTGGTAAGGCAGCCCTGGACAGCTGAAGAGTTGGGCAAAAGGTCAGGGTTCACTTTTCCTGGGTCTTCAGGCTCCTTCCCAGTACTGCAGACAGCATCACTGTGCCTGCATTCCATGGTAGGGCAAACAGAATGTCAGCTGACACAGTGCACAGAAAGAGGATGGGGGAGCCTGGAACGGCTCTCCAAGATCACAATTAAAGTAGGATCTCCCCATTTTACAGAAGAAGAAACTAAGGTCCAAGGAAGTTAAGAGACTTGCCCAGAATTTCACACCTGGATAATAGCTGGGGCTGGGACTCTGGTCTCCTAACTCCCACTGGACTTGGCTTACAGAGCCAGGTTGCTTCCATATCTAGATGGAAGAATTAATAATAAGGAAGGACTTGGAAAAAGGGAAGGAGAAAGGGGCTAGAATGGGCAGGGCTAAGGCTAGTGATACCCAATGATTTCTAGCATATAAATATAAGTTACTTTTGGAAAATATTTGGTATTTTTCTGAATTTTCTGCAATGCAAGTCAAGGACTTTGAAGTCAGACAGACACTAATTCAAATTCCGATTCTCCTACTTTTAGCTGTGACTTTGAATTATTTAAATTCTATTTTTTTTTTTTTTTTTTTTTTGAGTCAGGGTCTCACTTGTTGCCCAGGCTGGAGTGCAGTGGCGCAATCATAGCTCCCTACAACCTTGAACTCCTGGGCTCAAGCAATCCTGCCTCAGCCTCTCCAGTAGTTGAAACAACAGGCATGTGCAACCACACCTAGCTATTTTTTTTTAATTTTTTATAAAGACAAGGTCTCACTTTGTTGCACAGGCTGGTCTTGAACTCCTGGCCTCAAGCAATCCACTCACCTCAGCCTCCCGAAGTGCTAGGATTATAGGCGTGAGCCACCCCACCCAGCCTGGATTACTTAAATTCTTTAAGCCCTGACTTCCTTCTCTATAAATGGAAATAACTAACACCTATCTCATTTGGTCATAGTGACTATTAAATGACGATGCATGTACAGAAATCTTACTTATGCAAGAGCCGACATGCAGTACGCACCACGTTTAAGAATGCTGAACAGATTCACTACAGAGGTCGCCTCTGGCGGTGGGAGCAGGATGAAGCTATGGAAGGATGTGTTGGGGCTCCTTTCTATTGTGAATATTTTCCTTCTTACAGTGGGCGCTGGATATATTGCTATTTGCTTTGTTATTCTTCGTAATGTTTTGTTGAAATATATGTTTAAAAACGTACACATAGGAAGCAATTAATAAATGAACAGTTGTTACAATTATTATTAATCAAAAAGTAGTTCTTATTCCATGCAAAGCACTGTGCTGGGCACCACAGGGAGAAGTAAAGTGAGTAACAGTCCACCCGCTCCAATCCAGACTAGAACCTCTGGTGTCGCTGGGATGACAGCACCCACCTTCACACTGTAATGCCAGGCAGGATGCAGTAAGTGACCTGAGGGGTAAAAAGAAAGAAAAGAGACACTCTAACTTCTTAGACTTTCTAAGGCTTCATCAGAAAGCTGGTGACTGAAACTGAGCAGAGTTTTTAAGGTGTAAGAAGCAAACAAAAAGGTGTCCCCACTAACAATTATGGCACCAGAGGACAGACCAGCATGATTAGGTCGGTCACAGACAAAGCGACTAGAGAATGCAAAATCTGAGAAGCCAGGGGAGGAGGAAATGAAAAGGAAAGGACAAATGGTCTGCACAGAGGTACTCCACGTCCACAGAGAAAAGAACATCCAATTTCTTTCTCTTGTAACTTTTAAGAGAGCAATTTTCATGTAATTATACAAGGGGGCAGAAACCAGATTTCAGTGCCTAGCAAACAGTAAGAGCCTAATAACTACTCTCTTAATAAATGGATGCTATCTAAATGGGCTCGCCCCCGGAAAGAGGTCAGCAATCCCTCAATCCCACCTCAAATGTAAGCTTTTAAAGCTGTGCTTCTCAAAGGGTGTCCCCAGAACAACTGCTACAAAACCACCTGGCATATTTATTAAAATGCAGAGTCCCAAGCCCCTCCCCAGATCCAGTCAGTCACAGTATTTGGGAAGGGGTCCCCGCAGCAGCATTTTAAGCAAGGCCACCAGGTGACTCTAGGGCAAAAAAACGATGCTGAAGAAGGAGGTGGAGGTATAGTTGCCTATTCGTTAAAGATGTTTGTTCATGACACAAAGGACAGCAGAGAACAGCAGTTGAAGGGCATGGCAATATCAAGATGAATTTTTAGTCAGGAGATTTACTCAGCAGATTTCTAGAGAAAGAAGAAAGAAAGAAAAAAAAAAACTAGTAGGACAGCGAGAAAATACAGATACAAATCAGAGAAGGCACAGGCATTCCCCTTCAGGTACAAGGTTCCCAAAAAAGCAGAAGGACCAAGGTCAAAGACATAAGCAGCATTACCAGACTAGCAAACAAGCTGAGACCAAGAGCTGTTTTTCCTGAACTAACAAGAGTCCCTGGTGAGTTTTGGAAAAGGATTGGAGATGATCATGCACACAGAGGACAAATGTCATGTCCCCTGACCCTATCTCATCCGGGCACTGTTGCCTTGGGGAGTAAAATAAAACTTTAAAACCCATTCTTGTGGACAGTAAATAATTTGGCTTAGGAAAAAGAGATGTATGAAAAAAAACTTTTTTAGAGATTAAAAACAATGACATAAAGGATCATAAATAAAAATAATAATTCAGTCCATCTGCCCATATGATTTCACCACATCAAGATTTCAAACCAGTCACTTTAGGAAATAGTATGGCAGTTTCTCAAAAAAATTAAATATACAGTTACCATATGACCCAGCAATGCCACTCCTAAGTATTTACCCCAAGGGAACTGAAAACAGACATCTACACAGAAACCTATATGTACATGAATGATCAAAGCGGCACTATTCCTAATAGCCAAAAAGTGGAAACAACCCAAATGTCGATCAGCTGATGAATGGATAAACAAAATGCGATGTATTCATCCAATGGAATATTTACTACTCAGCCATAAAAATGAATGAAGTGCTGATACATGCTAAAACACGATGAACCTTGACAACATTATGCTAAGTGAAAGAAGCCAGACACAAAAGGCCACATACTGTATGATTCCATTTATATATAATGTCCAGAATAGAGCCAGAAAGTAGATTAGTGGTTGCCTGAGCAGGCGGTGGGAGGGGGAAGAGTGACTGCCAATGGGTATGTTGTTTCTTTTGGGGGTGATGAAAAATTAGACAGTGGTGATGGTTGCACAGCTTGTCAAGATACTAAAAACTACTTAATTGCATACTTTTGAAAAAATTAAAAATAAATTTTA
>NW_012149252.1:340719-373253 GCF_000956105.1 Propithecus coquereli | reverse complement strand
CTCAGTCACTGAAACGGGCTTCTTTTGGTCACAAAATTGAATGAGAAGTATCCAACTTTCCTGCTGAGTGAAACAGAAATCCTCAGTCGCCTAATCCACAATAATACACCGGCCCCCTGCGGAAACTTCTCCCTACTTCCCCGCCCAGGCGCTGCACCTGAACTCTTGGCACCGTCCACAGGCATCCAACTGGGTCTCAGGTGCCTCTGAGGATTTGTGCTTGGAGGCAAAAGTCTTACCCAGGGAACAAACCCACGATATCCTGTACGTAAGGGACCCAGGGGCTGAGCCGGCGCCTCAGTGTGCCCTTACAGCAGGCCCATCTCCCCACCTCCGGCAGGCACAGGTGCCCGCACTCCGCGACGCCCGGCTGCGGCCAGGTGGCCCCGGCTCTCGCCCGGCGGCGCACCCACCTGACCAGGGGCTCCTTCTCGGGCAGGCCGGACTCCTCCAGGCACTTGCACGGGCAGCAGCAGCACACGATCCTCAGCCAGTCCCTCAGCCCCATGGAGAGCGAGGGCCCGACCGGCGGCGGGAGCCTCGGAGCAAGCTGCCGCTGCGAGCGATCGCGGCTGGGGCGCGGCCACCGGGCCGGCGTCCAGGTGCGGGGACAGTGACGGCCCGGGCGTCGCCGGCCGGTCCGTGCGCATCCCGCTGTGGCCGGGGACGCGGGCGAGGGCTGCAGGCCGCGAGCCCTTCGCTTGCGTTTTGTTTGGGGCTTGGGTTTTTCCGGGGCTTTTCCCCCCTCTTTTAATTCCCCGAGTGCAAATTGGGGCGCATGCGTCCCCGAGGCGCCCCGCTGCTGCCCTCTAAGGGGGAGGCGGGGACGCCAGCCAGACCGCAAAATCCCAGGGCACCCACGGCTGGCAACCGGGCTGGGGGCGGGCAGGGACGGGAAAGCCCTCGGGCCGCAGAGCACGAGGTCGGGCTGAATCTACTCATACCTTTTATGGGATTCACTACGCAAGGAAATAAAAGGTCCTCCCCAACCTCCACACGCCTTCAAAGCAGGGTTTAAGGCGTATTTTTAACAGGTCAGCTTCACACGGAGTAAAAGCAAAAGAGTATGGATTAAGGCGTTATGGAGGTGGGTTATTTTTAAGTAATATATTCACAATGATTTGAAAAATTGTTTTCAAACCTCCCAGTCCTTGACTAGCCCCCTCTAAAACGGTAACCACTTGTGAATTTCCAGAGCTATTTATGTGTTTATTTATATGTTTGTTTATATAGAGATGTATTTATTTGAGCTTATACAAACTTGTAAATATATGTACATATCTTCCTCCTTTTTTACTCAAACAGTGGCATATCCCACAGATCCTGCATCTGGCATGTTTGACTCCGTATATCACGGAGGCTGTACCATATCAGTACCAGGGTATCTTCCTCTCTCCTTTCAACAGTTGCATGCTATGCAGTTGGGGATGCCCACATGTTATTTAATGAGATCCCTACTGATGGACATTTAGGCTGACTCCAGCCTTTTGTTATTAAGATAATGCTGCCATGAACATCCTTGAACCAATGTATCTGGACAATCTACAAGAGACATTGAATAAATGCTTGGCAGTTGAATGCTGGATCATAGCATTCAATTTTGATGGATCTTGCCAAATTGTTCTCCAAAGAGATAATCCCCATTTAGACTCTGACCTGCAACGATTGCAATTGATACGAACGTATCGATTTCCCTATACCCTCACCAAAATAAGGTGCAATCTAATTTTTTGTCTTTGCCAATCTGATTTATTCAACAAATATTTATTGAGCATTTGTTTTGTAGCAGGTCTGTTCTGAGAGCTGGGATACAGCAATAAACAAAACAAACACAAATCCTTATTCTCGTGGAGCAAACATTCTAGTGTAAGAGTTAGACAAAAAAAAAAAAACCTGAGTGCATTATTTAGTGTGTGAGAAGATGCTATGTACTATGGAGAAAAATAAGGCAGGGGAAGAGATAAGTGTCAGGAAGGTGTGTGTGTGTGTGTGTGTGTGTGTGTGTGTGTTGGGAGGGGAGGGGAAGAATGGTGCCTGCACTTTTAAATGGCATGGTCAGAGGATGGCCTCCCTGAGACTGTGACATTTAAGCAAAGATAAGAGATGAGTAAGCTAGCAAGGATACCGGGGGAAGGGTATTTCGGGTAGAGTGAAGATTATGTGGAAAATCCCAGAAGAGAGAGAATAAACTATAGGGTACCTGAGAAAGAGTATGGACTGGAGGGGCTCTATAGAGAAGGGGCCTGGGAAAGAGTTGTAGGAGATGGTGGAATACAGGACCTTATAGGACATTGCAAGGACTCTGGATGTGGTTCACGTGAGCTGAGCAAACCTTTGGAGGTTTTTGAGTAGAGGGAGCGATATGGTCTGACCCAGATGGCAATAGGATCCACTGGCTGCTGTCTAGACAAGAAACTGGATGCCAAAGGCTGTTTTAGGGCAATGCATATGGAGGCCACTCTGACGATCCAGGTGAGAAGCGACAGTGGTTTAGACCAGGGTGGTGGCAGTCAAGATGGTAATAAATGGCTGGGCTCTGGATGGAATTTGATTGAAGGTAGAGCCAACAAGATTTGACAAAGGATCGTAAGGAGGACGTGAAAGAAAGAAGGTTGACTTGATGGTTTTGGGTTTACAAGCTGTGAAGTTTGAATTGCCACTGACCGAGGTGGAAGGGTATGGGAGGAGCAGATTTGGAGGGGTGAGGAGGAAGAGAGAGAGTTTATTTTCAGAAGTGTTGATTCTCATGGGCGGTGTATTATTTTTAAAAGTGTGTCACTTCACATAGATACGTCCTGCTCTGGCTACAGTACGAGGCTGAAGGGACTCATCAAGTGCATGTTCACTGAGAGGCTACTGAGGGGTAAGAGAAAATAACAGAAGGTCCCTGTGGCCTCTGACTTAGCTGAGGAGACAGGATATGGATCCATCGTGAAACATTAACAGGACGTGACAGAGTACCAGCTGTCACCAGACAGCACCATGTCGTTTATCACTTGCAACCGGTGCCAGCATGGAGGCTGAGTGTTGCTGTAGAAAGCAAACTTCCTACTGGCTGTAAAATTTCCTTGGGTACAAATGACTATGTTCTGAAATTGGATTTTGGATTTTGAGTCAATCCACCTGGCTTCAAGTAGAAAGTGGATAAAGAGGACTGCCAACATGTGAACTCAACTCCAACAAGATGAAATCTAGGGTCTGACAGCTACTATTAACTATTGGAGTTGGATTTGTTGAGAATGGAGAAATTAGATAAAGTATGCAGCTCCTGGAAAATATAGGTGCTCTGCCTCATTATTAACTTGGATTTCAGACAAGTCATTTAATTTTCCTGAACCTCAATTTTTATAATCTGTGAAATGGAGATGACAAGTCTCTCCCGATTAGGCACAGTTGTGAGACTCAAGTGAGATAGTTTAAAAACCATAAAGCCCTGTAGAAATATCAGAATTCAAAACTATTGATCAAAAATCTAAATAGGCCGGGCATGGGGGCTCACGCCTGTAATCCTAGCACTCTGGGAGGCCGAGGCGGGAGGATCGCTCAAGGTCAGGAGTTCAAGACCAGCCTGAGCAAGAGCGAGACCCCGTCTCTACTAAAAATAGAAGGAAATTAGCTGAACAACTAAAAATATGTAGAAAAATTAGCCAGGCATGGTGGCGCATGCCTGTAGTCCCGGCTACTTGGGAGGCTGAGGCAGAAGGATTGCTTGAGCCCAGGAGTTTGAGATTGCTGTGAGCTAGGCTGATGCCACGGCACTCTAGCCCAGGCAAAAGAGTGAGACTCTGTCTCAAAAAAAATAAATAAATAAATCTAAATAATATAGGCCTGTTGGAAAAATTGTCTGCTCCAAAACTACTCAGTTTGCATATGATAATATTTCTTTTTACATTTGTACCTCTGCAATGTGTGGGCATCTTTTATGTGGTCTGTTTCAGACAGAATATTTATAGAAAGCCATAGAATCATGTCTATTTAACAAACTTGCCCTACCTTACTAAGCATCATGTCTAGGGTTACTAACAGTTATTAATATTTTTCTTTTTTAATTAATTTTAAGTTTTAAAAACTTCTAAATAAAATGTTCACCTAAAAAATTGAAGCATTACAATTAAAGTTCCCCCTGATGACTATCCACAATCCTAAGGCCCTTTCTACCTTCCCGAGGGTAACTTTTATTTATCAATATGGTACAAACCTTTTTCTGGACACATATACACATATGTGTCCCTGTGATGTAGTGTTATTGTGTATGTTGTTATTATTAGTAATAAGTTTTGTTTTATTTTCATCTTAAAGGTATATACGCACCTACCTGCAAGCTTTTTCCACATATTGTCTTGGAGATCGATCCTTGTAAGTATGTATAGTACTACTTCATTGTTAACTGATGCAAGTATTCTTTTCATTCGTGTTCTAGGGATTATATCAGAGTTTTTCATAGTGTTTATCTTCCCAGAAGTTGAATACCTTCGTATTTCCCTGTTGATAAGTTGGACCTTTGATAGGAATAACAACATGACCAAACCCTCCAGTTTCACATTCAAATGCGGTAGCTGAGCCCACGTTTTGGCAATCCCATTTCCTATTTCTGACATCATTTGCAGGAAAGCAGCAAGCTTCCCTTTTTTTTTTAGAGTAGTGCTAGATGGTTTCTACTGCCTGAGTTGACACCAACACTGCCAACCACACAGCAGCATCTGACATTTCCCAAGAGCCCCTGGGCACCTGATGTTGGGTGAGTAGGCAATCCCCAGGGGCAACCAGTGACTCACAAGCCATCAGCTGCTTGTTTTCAAGGCTGAACTGCTGGCTTCTATTTTCAGATTTCCCCATGGTAGGGAAAACCCTAGAGTCCGATTTGAAAACAACTAGCATAGTTTGGAGTCCCCTCTCTTTAAGAATTTATTGACAACTTCTGAGAGTTGAAGGAAAAGCATATACAGGGAGGAAAAACTAGAAAATCAAAAAATTTAAGCTCTAATGCCAAATCATTAACACATTCCACTGAAAAAGCTATGCTTGGAGCAACATAGCATGAGCTGGGGTCATTCAGCTATTAATTCCACAAGTATTTATTGAGCCCAAGTACTGGGGATACATTGGTGAACTAGAATGTAGGTTCCATTCTCGAAGGCCGGGACTTTGTTTTGTTCTTTGCAATATCTGCAACACCTAGAACAGTGTAGACCCATAGTAGAGACTCAATAAATAGAATGATATGCTGTACCACGACACCTAGAACAATGCAGGGACATAGTGGGCACTTAATAAACATGCTGAATGAATGTAAGAAAACAGAAAAAGAGCAACTTAGTGTTTGCATGAAAGTTATATTTAATTTCTGAAAGGTCTATTTATGAACTGCCCAAATCCAGTAGAGAAAAGCTAAAGACCGCTGTCTTCCTTAGAGAAAAACAGAGATCTTCTGAAACCACACCAACTTCAGCACCATCATTCACCCCAAGCAACCCAAAATGGAAAGCCAACATGCCTCACATCACCGTAGAATTTGCACCAGGGAGTGGCATGACCAGTGTCACCAAAGTAAAAGCCAGGCAAGGGTCCCCATGGGGTCTCTTATTTCTGCCTCTGCAGTATCCCTCACCCTGTCTTTTGGTAACAGTACTTTGTTTTCTTTTCAGGAACAGCCCCCCCACCCCATCAATTCCATGGGTTGGCCATAACAATGAAGTTACGCCCGCATCCCTTGCTCCCTAACCTACAACAAGGGATAGGCGTAATGACCAAGATGGGCCAATTGAACACTCTTTATGCAATTTGCATCTTAAGAGCAAAGACTCAAAGATGGGAAATGGCTGGAGTTGAAATACGAATTACTTTAGGGACAGGATCTTGAAGAGCAGGCCCAACCGCAATTGCTGTCTAGATGCAATGTCTGGAGCTTTCCTGCTCCTCGTTTCCCAAGGTCTAGTTGTTCGAGCTGTTTAGTTTTCCATCAGTCTGTTACTCCATAACTCATCCATCAATACTATTTTTTTCTTTTTTTGTTTAAGTTAACCAGGGTCAGATTCCATTGCTTTCAGAACTAACCCCATACAGTCCACCCGAAGTGGGTTAAGAGGCAGGACAAGGGTAATTGTCACAAGAGAACTAATCGTGAAAGAACATGAAAGAACACAGCCTCTTTTAGGCGGGGTACAACACACCAAAGTTTGCTTTAGTCGGTGACGTATTTATTTCTGTTTCTTTGCCTGGCTTTTCCTCCCTGAAGAGAAATAGACAATATCTGCTATCAGAGAACCCTTCAGTCCTACCACTCTGTGGTAGGACTACCACTCTTTTTTCATAATGCAAACTACTTTCTAAATTTTGAAACTGTTTTTATTTGGTGTCTGCTGGTTGATTTCACTTCCCTCCCTCCCCCTGAATATATACTCTGAGAAAACCTTAGTAATCGTAGTCTTTGCTTGTTCTTCAGTTTCAAGCCAAATATCTTAGCTCTCCTCAAAATTCAGTAGAGATTCTTTTCTAGACAACTGCATACTTAGGAATAGTTCTGCTCTTTCAAAAGAAGAAAATACTTTCTCCCTGGGAGAAAATAAAACTCACGAGGTGGGCTAGAAGAGGTACCGTACATACCAATATGTTCTTCTTCAAGAAAGCTTGATTCTTTCAGCCTTTCCACGAAGGGGCTCTAGAGCTGCTGCGTGTCAGCTCCATCTAACACCTTTTCGTCTAGATATTTGTGACAGTTATCCTCTGAATATTAATCAGCTCCTAATGAATAATGACAAAAACATCACTCAAACTAGTTTAAGTATAAGAGAAAACTTATTGTCTCAAGTAATTGGAAGATTCAGAAGTAATGCTAGATTTAGACATAACTTGATTCAGACACTCGAAAGATAAAATAAAGGTTGGTTTCTTTTCATCTCTGGGCCCTGAGTTATGGCATTTTCAGGCCACATGGATGCACCCTGTTTTCTGCTAGTAGTCCCAGCACGAAGAGAACAGCTTCTTCCAAGTCAGGTGATCAACAGGCCCAGGCCTGACTCTCATTGGCTTGAAATGGAACCAGTTGCTCTGTTTGGAGGGAGGGAATACATCTGCCTAGCAGTTTCTAGTCTCATGCACACACTTGCAGAGCTCAAGTGAAGAGGAATTGGGGAGACAGGAAAGGTAAGCCACTTGGACTAAGAATGGAAGTGGACTAGTATCCTAAGGAAAATCAACCAGAAGCACAAAAAGGGGAATGGACGCTGGCAAGGCTAAAACAATACACATCCACTACACTTGGACATGGTAGCTGCTGACACGCTGGTTCAAACATGCTGTGTGTGTCCAAGGAGCTCCGCCATCTGGAATGGACAGAAAGGAGCCCACAAGGAATAGCCAGTCCACAGTTCTGTCAGGCCAAAAGCCCAGCGTCACACACTACAGGAGCTCTCTACAAGAGTAACTTCAGAATCCCACTGCATCCCCTAAACATTCGGATAGTGAATCGATGAGTTCGGCAACATCTACTCCCCAAACCAAGCATAAAGAGAGAAATTATTTCATTGAAAGTAAAGAAATTCTCATATGAGAATTTGGGCGGGAGCGGAGTTTCTTAAAGGGTGAGGATCCATAACACCCGCAGTAGAATCCCTGGGGAAGCTTCCTGAAGCTGCAGATTCCCAGACCCTACTTGAGATCTTCTGAATTGTAAGTTCTGGGGTGGGGGCCCCAGCATCTGCGATTTTAAAAGGCTCCCAAGCAGGGCAGGGATGAGGGTGAGACAAATGAGGGGCCTAGGATGTACCATGCAAGGAGGCACTTACCCTTGGGGCCGTCCCTGCGATTGCACAGCCCCGAAAGTGAGCGCCTCCTTACAAGGCGTACCCCACGCCCTTCCCTCTCCTCCCCCTGGTCAGCTCACCTGCTCCTCAGGCTCAGAAACTCCCAGGCCTGCCAAGTTTGAGAACGCTGGCAGGGCAGTTCTGGGCCTTGGCATCACAGTGCCTCCATGTGGCTGCAGTCAGGATCAGGTGAAACAATCGACGTAAAGCACGGAGCACGGTTTGATGGGGAATGGGAAGCACTGCACACATGTTAGCTGCAGTTGCTAGTAAAGTGTATGTATCCGAGTCAGATCCACCCCATCGCCTTCCCTAGCCGACTGTGACTACCTGGAACTAGTCAACTGCACAAATACTAATTGAGTGTCGATAAGCATGGCACTGTGCTCAGCCCCTTGTGGAATACAAAGATGAAGAATAAACAGTACTCATCCTCAGAGTGCTACCCAGAGCAAATCTACCCAGAGCATAAACCAGAAAATTGTGAAACTCAAATGTTCTGGGTTCATCTGTGCCTTAAGGAACCCATCCCTTTTGGTTCTTACAGTATGTTCTTCTTTAACTCACCCTCATCCTCCCTGTGATTAACTAATTATACCACCATAGCTGACTATACTCCCATAGCTAACTATATTCCCATAACTAACTACACTGCCATAGCCCACTATACTGTCCTATCTAGCTTTATGCCCACAGCTAACTGCTGTATCTAACCATTCCCATAGCTAACTATAGTGCTACATCTAACAATATTCCCATTCTAATTATGTCCCCATATCTAACTATACTCCTATATCTAACCCCTACTGTCACAGCCAACTATCCTGCCATGACAGACACTTCTCAGATACCCAAAACAGTCTCAATTCCAGCTCTAGAGATGAGATATGGAATCTGACTGCTTTTCACCTCTGGAAGACCAGCCTCCCTACAATCCCGAGTATTTTATGTTCTCCAAAGTCTCTCCATAGTATACCTAACCAAAATTAAACATAAGCCTGGACCCACCTGTCATGCCATACCTCCTCCTAGTTCAGTTAAACTCTAGCAAGCATTCATTAAGCACCTGAAGCACCTGCTATATGTAAGTGACACAAAGTTACAAAATAGGAGAAAACATGCATCAAGAACTATAATAGGTGAAACACAGCATCATTCGTATTTGCTGTGAAAGTCCCCGGAAGCCTTGCTCAACTTTAAGTCCAGATCCTACCAATCCGAGTGTTAATAGATAACCAAATTTACACCTGTGGGTTTCTAGTTTGCCATTCCTTTATATTTCTTCTTTCTCCATAATACTCGTAGAGATACATAAACAGGCCAGAACTCTGCAACTCTTCCAGGCAAGTTCTACACAAGTGAAAATACCAAGTAAACTTCCCCTCAAAAGTTATATTAAATAATACAAACTTTCCTATAATTCTCTGTGCTGCCACCTCCTGGCCTTCAATTGTAAATGACTGCAATTTCTTGAGACACAGAGCTAAGGATCTGAAATGATTAGAAAGCGTGTCTGTAATCCCAGCTACCCCAAAAGTAGGGGTGGGAGCATCACCTGAGCTCAGGAATTCAAGGCCAGCCTGGGCAACATAGCGAGACCCCCATCTTTAAATTTTAAAAAAGAGAGATTTCTCTCACTCAACAAATAGAAAGTTGCTACAGCTATAATACCTATGTGGGCTTAGAGCTTAAAGGGCCATAGTAATATTTAAATGGGAAATTTAAACTAGCTGTAGGCCCCTTCAGGGCACTGCTAAACTGAGCAATAAGTCCTCTCTCCTCTTGGCTACCTGTGCTAAATATCATTGATTATTGTATTACTATTTCATTTAATCATACTAAGCACTGGTATTTGATTTAGTAGCCTGAAAACCATGGAAAGACATATAGCCATCACACATATTTCTTAAATAATATAAAGGAAGTAATTTAAACAAATGATTAGAATTGTTTTGGTTTTGTTTTAAAATTTTATTATTTATTTATTTTGCCTTTTATCTATTTCAATAAATCTATCTTGGAAACAGCTTGACAACACAGAATAAAAGGTGGAGGTACAAATACTTCCTGAAGAAAGAATGGTCTTTTATTTGGTGAAATGCATTGGTGGACCATTTTGGCTATGTGAAAATTCCCTCGGATAAATGGGCTAGGAGGGAGAGAAAGAGAACTTTATCGTTCTGGGTGGTAATGGAAGAGAAGTGTGAGGAGTGCTCATACTCAATGTGAGGAGCAGGGAATGGGGAGAAGATGGAACAGAGACGGTGAAGTGGGAGGGAGAGAGGCTGGTCCCCAAAAAGCGTTGCCAGTGAGCCTTTGCTAGAGGAAGATGGCAGTCGGCCCCCATGACAGCACAGCACTACATGCCAGTACCAAGACCAGGGGACAGGTCGAACTCTCAAACTGATAAATGCTTAAATGTTTTGCTAAACCAAAGTGGAGGCCTCTTTGAAGTATATGCCACGAATGCCCCTTTCAACAGCTTTGTGAGGTTTTAAGATGCATCTGGAAGCTCCACTCTCCCTCCCCAGGCTGAGCCTCCCAGAGTCTTCTCTCTATGAGCTCTGGTTCTGAGTTGTTTTCAGTTTAGAAAGGCCTTGTCGCTTCGGGTAGGGATGGTAAACTGAGCCACCCCTCCTCATCTCTTACATCTTTCCTATATTCCCCATAAGAAGACTAGGCGCCCTATTTTTTGTCCCTAGGGTCCTTTGACTAATCATGAGTGTTCCTTAGTCCAGGAGAGAGCTGTCCCTGCACAGTTGATGTTAAACAAATATGGTTTCTTGCTTATAGAAAATGGATTATGAAGATGAACTGGTATACCAATTTGACCCAAAATTTGAGTATATGCCTTTCCTGGTTCCTGGCACCATGATGTCCTTGAAAATATAAGAGAATGTGTGAAAATGCACATCTTGGCCAGATAGGAGAATGGTTTTTGTAGGATCGTAAAGCTTACAAATAAAGGCAAAATCCTTAATTGCCACCCCACCAATACCCAGAAGAGGTTGATTTAAAGACCTTAAAAAATTGTAAAACCAGGAGAGAAGACCTCTAGCACCCACAGACAGCCTCCAGTAGCAAAAGAGCAAAGCGTCTCAACTTAGAAGAGGTGCAGACCTTTGTTCCTTCTCTGGAGCACCTCATGTAACCATGTAAAAAATCTGGTATCGTAGATTGGGTTCTCAGGGAAGGCGACTCTGAGATGGAGGTACAGGAGATTTATTAGGCAGTGCTCATGGAATCAACACCTGTGGAAAAGAAGGGAAGAAAAGGAAGCAGGATTGGGCCTCAGTCAATGACAATGAAAATTCAGAGCTGTTCTAAGTTGGTGCAGGAGAACTGGCCCTTAATATCCTCGCCACGATAATCAGTCTCTGCGTGAGGGCCACCTGAGAAGGGAACATGGCCTTGGCTGAGGCAGCTCTCTTCAGCTGAGGTTGTCCCGGAAGGGGGCTGTCTGCTGGCAGCACTCCCCGCAGCTTGCCTAATAACCCCTTCCTTCCTGAGGGAGGGTCTGCCTGGTGCATCATGGCAGCCACTGCCTGGCAACCCCTGCTCCTAACTCCATCCCAGTGGGGAGCGACACAAGCACAGGATTTCCACCCTCTGGAAATGCCAGCAATTCTTTTCTCAGATTTCTTCAACATAAGATGAAGTCCTCCAGGCATTATCATTTAAGCCTTCTGCTCTTCAGAAGGAACATTCTAGAAATAAGTTTCAGGAAACTCTGTCCACAAATAGAGGCAGTCTCATCCACATTAAAATGATTAAAAACTCCTCCCTGGGAATACTGATAGCATAGATGAACTTCAAAAACATCATGGTAAGTGAAAAAAGCCAGACACAAAAGGTCACGTATTATATGGTTCAATTTACGTAAAGATATCCATAGACAGAGACATCATGCCAACTGGTGGTTGCTAGGGCTGTGGGGACTGGGAAATGGAGGAGCAACTGCTCAATGTATATGAGGTTTCCTTCTGGGGTGCTGGAAATATGTTGGAACTAGACAGAGATGATGATTGCATGGCACTGTGAATGTACTAAACGCCACTGGATCATTCATTTAAAAATGGTTAATTTACGTTATGTCAATTTCACCTCAATTAAATAAAATGGGTTTAAAAAACACACAGAAAAAACAAACACAAAAAAAACTCTTCCTTGGGACAGTTAACCTTCTACTGTAGGTGCCTTAATTTTTGAGTAAAGAGAAATTATTAAAATGTTGTTACTCTGTCCTCAGAGTAAACTTAGATTGCACAAGGCAAGTCAGGTAGAACTATTCGTATTTAAAATCAAGCTTCCAGCCAGGTGTGCTGACTCATTCATGTAATCCCAGAATTTTGGGAGACTGAGGCAGGAATGTTACTTGAAGCCAGGAGTTTGAGACTAGCCTCAGTAACATAGTGAGATCCTGTCTCTACAAAAAATTTTTAAAAATCACCTGAATGTGGTGGTTCATGCCTGTAGTCCCAGCTACTCAAAAGGCTGAGCTGGGAGGGTCGCTTAAGCCTAGGAGTTTGAGGCTGCACTGAGCTATGATCATGCCACTGCACTCCAGCCTGGGCGACAGAGCGAGACCCTGTCTAAAAAAAAAAAAAATCAGGCTTCCTATTCAAGTAGTAGATACCAAATACATAGAAAATCATGCAAAACTGTAATTTAAATGTGGGAGATAATTTCTGTCCACAAGAATATTTTCCCCCAAAAGGAGTTTGAAGTGTTGTGATTCATACACCCTTAAAAGTTTGTTGAAATAAAAATGATGTGGACTCATGGACTCCTAAAGAATTACCTGTTTGAAAGAACACACTCCAGGCCAGGCGTGGTGGCTCTCCCCTGTAATCCCAGCACTTTGGGAGGCCCAGGCAGGATGACTGCTTGAGGCCAGGAGTTCGAGACCAACCTGAGCAAGAGCGAGACCCCATTTCTAAAAAAATAAAAAAATTAGCTGGGCTTGGTGGTGCGCCTATAGTCCCAGCTACTTGAGAGGCTGAGGCAGGAGGATTGCTCAAGCCCAGGAATTTGAGGTTGCAGTGAGCCATGATGATGCCACTACACTCTAGCCCAGGTGACAAAACAAGACCCTGTCTAAAACAAAAAAAGCACAATCCAATCAATTAAAAAATACTTCATGAAAATTATTCATCTCCTATTGGTAAAATTTGAAGAATTGCATATGAATATTTTGCTTTAATATGTTTGATGTTTGATGACAGAAAGACAAAATAATAGTGTGAACATATTTGTTAGAAGCTAAAAATTATGCAAATTAAACTATATTTAAACAAATAATGATCTGCCAACACCATTCCACCCTTAATACCCAGCAGAGTTTCCATTTGATCTTTCTAGACATATCTGACATTTTTCCAGTAACTGTGTATCTAATTCTATTTTATCTTAATATACTCTAGGTATTTTCTCAAACATACTTGGATTTTGACAATTGGAATTTGTATAACATTAAGGTAATGCATATTTGAATTTATCCTACTATTTGAGAAACTGGAATTCTACCTTAGGGTTTTCTATAATTACAATAAGGATCATACACTTAAAAATGGTTAAAATGGCAAATCTTAGGTTATATTAATTATACCACAATTTAAACAATGAAAAAATATGGATCTATCTTTCTATCTATCAGAGAGAGAAAAAGAGCGAGACACACAGTTCTGATACTTTTCCCCCATTGGAATACAGAACTAAGTGCAGACCAATCAACCTATGCAAATTTGTGATCAGAGCACTTACAAATAGCAATTTCAATATAAATACTAGTACAATCAAAAGGACATGTTATTAATACATTCCTAATAAATCATTTCTCTTTAAAATAAAAAGATGAAAGCAGCTTGATGGAAGAGGATGCAAAGAAGCACTGAGGCTACTGAGTTAGGGCAGCAAAGGGAAATTGATAAAGACCAGGCGGGAGATGCAACAAACTCCCACTGCCTCCAGGCTGGCCTGTGGGCTTGTAGACTGGAAACTCAAACTTGCTATCCCTCTCTCTACAGTTCTCAAAATTCAAGGATGCTAAGTCATGCTCACAAGTCCCCCAGAAACTGCAATACACAAAGCTCCCAGACTAGCTGAAAATGTCTATAGGCCAGGCCAGCCCAGTATTTTCCTTCAGGCAAAGCTGCCCAGCAAATCAAAATTTTAGATTTCTTTTTGACATGCATTCAGAGGAAAGGGAGATGGTTTAATGAATTCACCTCTGAGAGTCTGATGCATCCTTCTAAAAAGAGGGACGTACATGCCAAGCAAACCAAACGTTTGTAGCGTGTGGCTGGGGCATGTCTCTTATGGCCGTAGTAGGTGCGCATACTAATAGTGGCCATATGGGCGTTTGCATGCTACCATGGCAACTCATAATCTCCCGCAGACAGCTGCATTTTTGTGTTCACGTTAATATTTTCAATTACATTAAAATTTTTACTTGCTATGAAATGACAGGTTAAAAGATTAAAGAAGGTTAAAATTTTGGAATTTGCTCTAAATACTTATGGATCAAGTGGGAAAACTAGACAAACAAATCTGGAAAAATATGGAAAATCATCAAAGCTGGGTGATGGGAATTATTACACTATTCTCTTTACTCCAGGGTGTGTTTGAAAAGTTCCATTAAAATTTTTGTTAACTACCCCGTACCTGGGTACTTATCTGTCTCTCTCACTATATTGCGGTGGCCACAGGCTCTGAAGCAAAACTCCTTTAGTTCCAATCCACTTCTGTCATCTGCAATCTTGAACAAGTTACCTGGTATGTTTGTGACAGTTCCCTCAATTATAAAATGCTGGTAATATTGGAACCTACCTCACAAGGTTTTTGTAAGGTTAAAATGAGATAATACACGCAAAGTGCTTAGCAGTGTCTGGCATATGGTAATCACTTAATAAATGAAAGCTATTGTTATCCATCATGTTTTGATTCTGTAATTTGATTTTGTGAGCAATTTATTTCTGCTCTCCAATTTGAACACACAAGCCCACCATGAGGCCCATTCTCTCTCTTCCTCTCTCTATCTCTCTCTCTCTGTCTCTCTCTCTCTCTCTCTCTCACACACACACACACACACACACACACACACACACTTACTTTGCCTGTTCATCAAAATGTCTGCTCTGTATCTCACTGAAATCTCTGTCTTCAGTTTCATTCCTCCAAGTAAAATGGTAGCAACTAATTAGAAAGAATTGGGTAAAGGCATCCACTCTCCCCAATTCCTCTAATATCTATACCAACCTCCCTGCCCTCCACAATCAACCCCATTAATCCCAAACCCAGATTCGATGCCAGGAAAGTCTTCTCCCAGGAAGTCTCATCTGCTGTAGAGACACCTATTATAGGATCTTTATCCTTCTCCTCAGCTTTTACTATAAACTCAAACTGAACCTCTTTATTTCTTTGTATTTGGGGATTTTTAAAACCACCAAGGATTGTTAAAGGGCTTCAGTAAAGCCAGAAATAGGCTGTTCCTCTCTTTTTAGTTCCTCTGAAAACAGGAAGCCAAAGAAATCTAACAAAATAACCTACAGTATACAGCTTTTATTCCAAAAGATTAAAATTAATCGCTTCTCAGCCTTTTGGCTACGATCAAGTGTAGTATCTGTTCTCATCAGTTTAATATCTATATATGTCCTCTACCCAAAAGGTTAAAACTACAGGGTAAGAAATTCTGACTTACATCTACTCTGAATCGCTTATAGAAAGGACTCTTTTTAAAATCTTTGCTATTTAAGTCCATGATAATTATTCACATTTGAAAAAGCTGACTCTGTTGAGTCATACTTAGAACTATAAACTCTAACTAAACTTGTGACTCAGTCTCGGCAAATGAAAATAGAAGCCAAATGGTCCAAAATATTCAAGAGAAACAAAGAATATTGTTTTTAATTTGCTGATTTGTTTGAGTTTTTTCCAAATTTACCAACTGAATATAATTTCCCTAGTCAAAGCATAAGAACTCAGGTACATCAACACTGCCAAACAATTGGACTCTGTTTACTCAGCTGACCGACTGGCAATGCTGACTAATCCAGCCCGGGACACTGACTGGCAGGACACATGGAGTCTCTCCAGGTAAGGGGCAATAGTTTTGCACCACCAAAGCCATATTGTATTTGGGACCTTGTCCTCTACGCCCTCTGCCACACTCATGAATCCCCATAAACTACAGGCTCATGCAAACTCCCTCCTGTTTCTCCCCAATAACCATTGCATGTATATAAAGCTATATGAGCACCAACTAACGCTTCCCTATGTTATCCCCATCCAAGTAATTAACGAGTCCATTTTTATTTTACGCTTTTAATTTGAGGAATTCCTAAACTTACCCAAAGGTAGAGAGAATGATAGAATTAACCAGGTAACATGTTATCTAACACCAGTTTAAACAATTATTACCATGCTGCCAATCTCCCTTCACCTACCCCAGCCCTTCCTCCCTTTGTTTTAAGCTGGAATATTTTAAAGTAAATCCCAGACATCAACATTTCTTCTCTAATGGGTAAGGACATCAAAATAATAATAATAATAAATGCCATGCCATTATCACACCTAACAAAATGACCAGTAATTCTGTATTCAAATTCCTCAGCTGTCTCAAAGCCCTCACAGAGCAAGTAAGTGGTAGAAGCTGGGATCCGAACCCAGGCAGTTGGACTCCAGTGGACTCTAAAATCTGTAACTCGCGGAAAGAGAGCGTCCAACAAGAGCTCTGGAGGAACGGACAGAAAAGGACAAAAAGAGCACAGACAGGATGCAAGGAAGCAGTAAGCAGAAAGGTTAGTAACCTCAGCAAAGTGTAGCCCTCAGCTGAGAAGAGGGTATCAAGATGTTTCCTTTTAGGGAACTGACAACCTCAAGGAAAGCACGTTTGGAGGCTACAGATGGGGACAGGTGGCAGGCCTACCTAGACTAGAGGAGTGAGGAGACCCCCAGGAAGGCAGCACAGATGCTGACAGCACCAGGATTTGGCAGGTCCTACTATCCAACTCGTACCAGGCAGAGTGCAGGTGTGCCTCTCACCTGACCCAGCCACGGCTGCTCGAAAGCTGGCACTAATCAACAGAGGGCCTTGGTTACCATGCAAATCAGTATGGTCGACAAGACAAGATTCAAAATATCCTGGAGATCTGGGCTGTCTAAAAACAAGGGCTAAATAATCACTAATTTTTGATCTAGGAAACCTTTCTCGACTATGATCTCAGAGTATTCCTGCTATGATAGTTGGTCTTATTTCAACAGATAGCTCCTTTGGTGAAATGACTCCCTGTAAACAGGGAGTGCAGAAGAAATACTAAGAGAAGAAATTAAAGCTCAAGTTGAAGCTTTGCAGCCAGGCTTTGGAATTCCAAGGAGGCACTGCCCAGACAGGCTGGTGTTCCACAATTAAGCACAAAGTGGCACTCCTTGGAGCCAAGCCCCTGGCTAGTGTTAAAAATAAATGGGGTCAGTGGTGGAGTCTTACAGGTACAGAATAGCCAATTGGCAGCCATGAAAATGCAGCCCTTAGACCTCCTGCTATGGGGAACATAAATGACTGGCTGCCAGCCCCAGCTGCTGCCCTCTGGATTTACCCACGCCTTCCCCCTCCTGCTGCTTCCAGCCTAGGAGGCCTGTTCCTGTAGGACAAGAGCTGCTTCAGTGGGTGACTTTGGCTTGACGACATCCCAAGCCAAAGTCAACCTGGCCGACCCTTTGTTGGACTGTGCAGCAGTCTGAGATTTTTCCTACCCATTCCTGCTTCCTTCCCTCTCTCCTTCACAGCTGTCGGAACTTCATTAGAGCAGCATTCAGGGGCGGCCCCATAAGATAGAGCGGAAAATCTTTCTAGTAGACAGCCTGCAAGCAGTGCAACTGGTGTCAACAGCGGAAAGAGAAGCAGCCTGAGGTGAGAATATATACAGATTCCTGGACAGTGTCAACGGCCTGGTTGCTTGGCCAGGAGACCGGGTCTGGGGTAGAGGCATACCGGTGGACCTAGGGGAGTAGTAACAGAGTGTCATCTTTGTCTTACACGTTAATGCCCCCAGAAAGCGTTGCTGACGGAAGAGGAGCAGAACAGCCAAGCAGACAAGAGGACTCAGCTGATGATGTTGGCTGGCCTTCATCACTGGCCAGCCCAGAACTGGTGCGATAGGCACAGGGATGGAGGGAAGCTGCCAATGGCACGCTAGCACGGACTCCCACTTACCCAGGGCCTCTGAGCGTCCAACCTGTCTGCAACACAGACCGGTGCTGAGCCCTGACGTGGCACTGCTGTTTAAGGAGACCAACGGGCCGCAGGAGGGCAAGTCCGCAAGCCGGCGGGTTCTGCAGGTGTTGCTTCTCAGCTCCGTGAAAATGGATCTGGGCCCTTTAAGTCGGTTTCCCAGGGCCAGCTGGCACCGAGGCTTCGCCAGTAGAGGGCGATGGAGAGACGTCGCAGGAGGAAGAGGTCTTTGCCTCCTGCCCGGTGCAGCGCTGGCCGCTCCCAAACGATGGCCAGCAGCACCAGCCGCCCGGCCCTTCCCTCGGGTAGTTTTACAGCAGCGGCCTCTGGTGAGACACCTCCCTGTGCACTTTTCCCCAGCACCCTCGAGGGCAGATGTCTAGCAAGTTCCACCAACAGAGCACCACAGTGACTTCTCTGCCATCCAGTGAGCCACAGCCCTGGCTTCCCGACTAGGTCTGGGTGTCAGCCCCAGGGCCGCTGGGGCGGGCTCTTCCTTGGGCTCTCCACAGTGCCAGCTGCTCCCGACATCTGCAATTCTCACACTCTTTAAAGTTCTCTTCACTTCCTACTAGCCACGCCCTCATCACTCCAATCCCTGTAACAGTTAAGAATTCTTTATATGAAATTCCTCCCTGTTCAGATTGTTCTGTGGTGTTACTGCTCATAGCAACGGACACTTATTGCAGATAAGATTTTGCCTTTTCTGCTTGCAGGCACTCGGACACCACCACTGTCTGGGGGCTTATAGAAAGCCTGATCCATAGGCAGGAATCCCATGCGACAGGGCATCCAACCAGGTGACCCACTTCCCGGTGAAGGAGACGGGAGGTGGGTCCCTGAGGGCGGAACCCCTGCTTGTATCACGCACCGCACCATCCACAGGCACGGCTGAGGGGCCGGGATGGAGCACCATTTTTCAGGATGCGTGTCCCCAGTAGGTTTGGGAAAATATCTGGGAACCAATGGGTGAAATCAGGAGTAGCCCAACTTTCCATCACTCCCAGTGATCCACTGTGGGATTCAAAGGAACAGCAGCACTGGAAGTCTGGTCCCAAAGAGGGCAACTATTGCCAGGGGACACAGCAAAGTCCCATAGCTACAAACTAGGACTGATGCCAGGACACTCTGGACTCCCTTTGTCTAGGCACCAGCAGGAGGAGATAGGGCTACTTTTACACAGTGGGACAAGGTAGAACCCAGGTGACCCACTGAGTGCCCCCGGGCACTCCCGTGGGCCACTCTGTGAACGCACACAGACAGCAACCCTGGCTGAGAAGGCTGAGAAGCTTCCTGCTCAGTCCTCCCTCCCCTGTCTTTTACTGGCGTCAGCCTTGCAGCCCAGTCCGAAGGCCATCGGTGCCGTCCCAGGCTCCCTGCCTTCCCCTCCACAGGCATATTCCCCAGTGAGTCTCGTGCACATCTTATGACATCTGGGCATCTGCTTCTCAGAGGACCCGAACCAACATAAGCCACAGACCAAAAGATCAGTGTGTGGGTGAGGGATAACATCCACAAGGGTCGTCTTTATCAACAGACTCTTTTAACATGAACAATTATAGACTTGTTTTGTTTTCCTCCAGATGTCTTTTTCTTCCTGTTATTCGCCTTGGGCACCATGGCCTTATCCTTTGTGGCACTTAGCACATTTTGGGAATTTTAAATTTATGGGTGCGGTTTCATTCATGTTTGGCTTGCACGCATGCGCCTGCTCTCTCACTGTCGATTGTAAACTCAAGGAGGGCAAGATCCATGTGTATTTTTTTGGTCACCATTGCATGTCTGACTCCTAGCATAATGATGAGCACATAGTAGGGTCTCAAAATAATGAGTTGTGTGAATGATTAAGCCTATTCAGGAATAGTCACTCGATAGCAAAATTTACTAAGTGTAGTAACACAAGAATATTATCGACAGGACACTGTTATGATGTGTACACGAGTCCTGGAGCCTAGACTTATGATTCTAGAATACAGATAATGATCACTGCCCAGTGATAGTTTAAGACATTCTAACACGGAGTGGTAGCTAAGTTTAGTGCTATGCAGGGCAGGCTCCATGTCTAAATCAGAAATAAACAGATGTCAACACTGTAGAGACTTAAGGTGAGTGTCACGATCAGGAAAGGGGAAATAGCTACTTCTCAGTCATTTGAAAGAGGTTCAGTTGATTAAGTCAAAGAATGAACACATGCAATTTGTTAATGACATTTCATAAATAAGGGTCTAACTGCCAGACAGGATGAAATGAAGGCAGGATATTGAACCCCAATATATTTGCATAAAATTTAATTTTAATTTTGTTTTTGCATACAAAAGGAGATACATGGAGGAAAAAGGAACATTTTTCGATAGGAAATCACGACACAAATCAAGCATTGCAAAAAAATTTTAAAAACCACAACCTATAACTTTGTTTTTCTTTGTATTGAGAGGGTATACAAATTTGACTTCATGAACAAAACAAATTACATATCAACAATTACCATAAGGCTTTATTGATCCAGAAGTATTTGCCACCAAAGGTAAGTCACTGTATAATCCTAGTTGTAATAATCACAATTATGCCACAATTAAGATTTATTTTCTACCTTTACAATTAAATAACAAAACCTTCTGGGAGCTCATGATCTCCTTAATTATTATTGATTTCAAATTATTTCGTTTTTCAAATACCTTTCATAGAAATAAAAAGTAAAATCATTTAAATATGTTAACTTCTGTTACTTAACATTTTTTTAAATCATAGGTTATAAAGACATTGGTTGAGACATAAAAGTGCATTTATTTCAGGAATAATTTTTGCCTAGATATCATTGTAACATTTAAAAAGCAGAACTGTTTTTTTTCCATACAAATTACAAGCTCTTAAAAAGTACAGAAGTGCATTCTCCAGATGTTAAGGCACTCAGGGATAAAGGACACCTCCTGGTTTCCTCAGCTTAGAGCTTAGCTTTGTGCTTAAAAGACTCTTTCATCCTTTTGACAACAGTGAGGTCCCCTGTGCCCACTGGCCAGTTGTCATGATCTGTTAAATAATTGGAGAGCCTATGTCACTTGCACATCTGTTAACCTCATTTTGTCCTCTTAGTTTCCACCAAACCCACTTGCCATTGTCCCTGGTTCATCCATTTTCTCAGCACACAAAAAAGAAATCCTTTGGACAATTGTTTGAGAGAAGACCTGGATTTGAATCCCAGGTCTGCCATTCACTAGCTTCCCTGAATTTGGGGACATTACTATTCCTGAGTCTCAGTTTTCTCCTCTATTAAAGGATATGACAAGATCTACCTTTTAAAATTGTGAGGGTTAAAAGTGACACCATAAGTACAGTGCTTGGCATACTATAGATATTCCATAGTGTCTCCTTAATAATAATTTTAAAATAAAGTGCTCACTTTCTACCAGGCACTGAAAGTTGCTTCCTCAGCATCTGGTCCCCCATATCCTCCTTCCAACAGCCTCTGTTTCCACGTGAGAATCCACAAAGTTTCTGGGGAACCCTGACCCCAGGGCTTGGGCATGCAAGCTAAGCTAAGTCGGTCAGTGCACTCCGTTTCCCTGGCTGTGGTTATTAGTTGAGGGTGACATTTACATAACCTGGTCTAAAACAGAGTGGATCTCAGAATTTCGTTAGAATTTCTGGAACAAAGTCCTTTGTCTCTTTCTCTCCCTCTGTCTAGCTGGAACAAAGAAGGATGCGGCCTTAGGAGCAGCAGGCAGCCATCCTGAAACCAGGAGAGCCAGCCTTAAGATACGGCCAACATGGTGGAAGCAAAACCAGAGGCAAGAGCAGAAAATCACTGAGCTACTGAGAAAATCTATCTTTCAGTTACGTGAGCCAGTGCATACCTTTATTGGTTAGGCCAGTTTGAGTTGGGACTAAAAGCATCCTGTTTGACACAGGGCTTTAAATGTGCATTATCTAATTTAATCCTCCCAACAGCTCTGTGATATAAATACTATGGTGTGTCCCCACATTATAGAAAAGGGGGGTTTACAGAAATTAACTTTCCCAAGATCATACAGCTAACAAGGGCAGAGCCAGGTTTCCATCCCAGGCATTCTTGCGCTGGAACTGGAAATCTTAAAAAAAATACCACGCTGGAAGGCTGAATACTCCCACCCATTATTTGGCGGTGTGTGGGGAGCATATTCTTAAAAGATAGATGTAGTTGCTTTCCTCAAAAACTTAAAAAAATATATTTTGTACTGATTTAAAAAAACAGCATTAGAAGTACAAAAGAAAATCATTTCATTGGAAGCCTGGTGAAGCAGACGTTTGGAATTTCTTTCCCTTTCTAAAGAAAAACCAACACAACCCACCGTAACAAATGGTGATTCGAGTCTACCAGTAAAAGAAGTGGAAAGTATCTCTCCCTCTACACACTGCTTTGAATCTTTTCAGAAAACAATATTGCATGCCATGTAGGTATTGCTATCTCTCCAACTGAGATAATTAAAACTATAGGATCAGGCCGGGCGCGGTGGCTCACGCCTGTAATCCTAGCACTCTGGGAGGCCGAGGCGGGTGGATTGTTTGAGCTCAGGAGTTCGAAACCAGCCTGAGCAAGAGCGAGACCCCGTCTCTACTAAAAATAGAAAGAAATTAATCGGACAACTAAAAATATATACAAAAAATTAGCCGGGCATGGTGGTGCATGCCTGTAGTCCCAGCTACTCGGGAGGCTGAGGCAGGAGGATCGCTTGAGCCCAGGAGTTTGAGGTTGCTGTGAGCTAGGCTGACGCCACGGCACTCTAGCCCGGGCAACACAGTGAGACTCTGTCTCAAAAAAAAAAAACTATAGTATCCTATGCATATCACCACATTGATGTTATTAGTAAAGAAATATAAATGGGAGGGAGAAAGAATAAGTAAAATTAAAGTTCTACTGTGATACTATTAAATATATATTTGGTCTTCGACCTTGTTTGGTGGCATACAACTCCTAAAATCCTTAGATTCTCCAAAGTAATGTGTTTTTGTATGCTAATGATTGACTTACAGCTGGCAGCCCCTAGGTAGCTTTACCATGGGGGCTGATCACCAGAAAGACAAAGGTGTGATTAGAGGGTTGGGACTTCATCCCCTCCTACCTCCAGGAAGGGGAGAGGGGATGAAGGTTAAGTTGATTAACAATGGCCAATGGTTTATTTAATCAATGGTGCCTATGTAATAACGCCTCCATAAAAATCCAAGAGCACTGGGTTCTGAGAGCTTCCAGATAGCACATGGAGATTACTGGAGGGTGGTGAGCTGGGGGAGGGCATGGGAGCTCTGTGCCCCTTCTTACATACCTTGCTCTATGCATCTCTTCATCTGTATCCTTTGCATTTCCTTTATAACAAACCAGTAAACCTAAGGGTTTCCCTGAGTTCTGCGATCTGCTCTGGCAAATGAATGGAACCCAAAGAGGGAGTTGTGGGAACCCCAGCTTGGAGTTGGTTGGTCAGAAGTTCCAGAGGCCCAGCTTGTGACTGGTGTCTGGGTGAGTGGGGGGAGGCAGTTCTTGTGGGACAGAGCCCTCACCTGTGGGATCTCATGCTATCTCCAGGTATTAATAGATAGCATCAGAGCTGAATTAGAGGGCAGCCAGCTGGTGTCTGCTGCAGAACTGTTTGTTTGCTTGGTGTGTGGGGGAAAATCCCCACACATTTGGTCACAGAAGTTTTCTGTGTGATGGTTGTTGTGGTGGGAGAGCAGAGAGTAAACACTTGGAGGTTTTTCCCCTTCTCAGATATACCAATCATTTATTAATGCAAAAAAAGGTTTTAAATCTGTAGGTTGAACCTCAGTCCCTAATAAGAAATTCAAATACAGCTGGGTTACATAAATCTTATGTCAGTTTGCTAGTAGCCACTTAATCAATTATCTTTAGCAAGAGAAGTTCAACTACATTTGTATTTTATATCCTTTTCTACATTCTTGGAATGATTTAGAGTTTTTAGCTTGGACATACATTTTTACTTCTGTGGATTGTTTTGTCATTTATAAAATTAGGGTATTGGACTATCTGATTTTTTAGGACCCTTCCAACCCCAAAGTTCTATGCTCTAGTCATGAGATACACACACATGCACTCACACACTGACATTTGTCTGTAATATCAGTATCTGTTGGAACTTATACAACTACTGTTTTTGTACATCAAAAATGATAAACACAGCAATTTCATGTGGTTTCTTTCAATATATATCCCAAAGAGAATGCCAAATAGCACCATACCTCCCCTCCCCACCTAGCAGATCTGATTCTTCTGCTCAGATATGTAAGCCACTTTTTAGAGGAATAAAAATGAATTAAACCTTAAAAATATAGCAGCCTCTTACCTCGTTTCTATCTCCTTCTTGTACATATACATTCATACTGAGAATATTTTCCAGGGTTCAAATTCTACCAACCTATGCATGCACAAGACTTTTTTTAGCTATACACAGCTAAGTAATATAATAAAGACATTTAGATATTTTTTGTGATTAGGAACATTTCCTTTAAAAATCATATCATGAATACAAAAGCATTTTGCACATTTTGATGTTCTATAAGAGAAACTACTTAAGAAATTTTGAACACCTGAACATGAAAAAGAATAAAGCCAGTGACTACTCATTTCTTCATTGCTCACCTGGTATCTCATATGAATGGGTGTAGAGAGCCTGGCCCCCATCCACATCCACCAACTGTCCAGTGATAAAGGAAGCTGCAGGAGACAGCAGGAAGCACACCAGGGGGGAGATCTGGAAGCAGAAACCCATACGAGCATACATAAAAGCAAATCCTCCCCACTTGTAGCTGTTTCGCATTCCCTAATATACATATCTCAAAGCACGTGATTGTAACATGAATCCTACAGTGTGTGTGCGCCATAATCTGACACAACATCCTTTGTCTGCCTGAGCATCACTGAAATCAGGTAAGTGAATGGGAAAAAGGTGGCAAGACATGAAGGAGCCTTAGATTGTGTCAGACAAGCTCTACCATGTGAAGAAGCCAAAAGTGAGCTCAGTGCTTCATCTCTGCTTTCCCATTTCAAACTATTCAGTTCCTTCCCCGTCTTTTATTGTCCACCGCAACCCCATTTTCCATCACTATCACATGCCTTTATGAAACGGTCATTGTGTCTGTGCAGCAATAAATTGGCATTCTGGTTTGTTCAGTCTCTGCTCCTGTCAGACCAAAAGCCCAGCAACACATTCTACAGGAGGTCTCTACAAGAGGAACTACTGCATCCCCTAAAAACTCAGATACTGAACTGATGAGTTCAGCAACATCTACTCCCAAAACCAAGCAGAAAGAAATTATTTCACTGACTATAAAGGAACTATTATCTGAGGCTATTGGCAGAAGCAGAGTTTCCCAAAGGGTGATGATCCTAAACACCTGCATTAGAATCCCTAGGGAAGCTTACTGAAACTCCAGATTTCTAGATCCTACTAGGATCATAGGAATTGTAAAGTCTGGGCTGGAGCCCTAGAATCTGCTATTTTAAAAGGCCCCCAGGCAGAGCCAGGACTGGGGTGAGGCAAACGAGGTTCCTAGGGTGCAAGATTTAAGGAGGTTTCCACTCTCAGGTTTACAGAGTCGCCCCTGAGGGTGAGCATGCCCTTAAATTTTGTGCCCACACCTTGCTAGCTTCATCCCAGTCCTGGCCCTATATAAAGCGCTTGCATTTGTGTTTATAGGACTATGGCTCTTTGAGACTCTGAGAGCCTGGAGGGCAGTCACAGCCTTCTCCCAAGCAGATTGTAGAGAACCACACTAAAATGAGGCTGCTAGCCATATGAGCCTACTAAAACACTTCCAACGCGGCTGGTCCAAATTGAGATGTGCTGTAAGTGTACACACACCAGATTTGGAAGACTTAGTATGGAAAAAAGAATGTAAAATATCTTATTTATAATTTTTATGTTGATTACATGTTGAAATGGTGATGTTTTGGATATATTGGGTTAAGTCAAATATATATTAAAATTAATTTCACCTCTTTTTACTTTTCTTAATGTGGCTCCTAGAAAGTTTAAAACTACATTAGTGGCTATTACTATATTTCTATTAGACAGACCTCGTATGGAACTAATAACTTAAAAGTTCCCACATTGCTGGGAAAAGGCAGATTGTACTGAGCCATGGTAAAAAGTAACCATCGAAGCTGGTTTAAACCTGTTTAATCAATCCGTAACGACTCACCCTATGAGCATATTTTGTTAAAGTCAGCCAGTCAGGAAGAGACTCACTCCAATCAACTCATTTCTGAAACACCAGCCCAACAGCCACCATCTCACCCAAATAACCATGACCTCCGATAGTCTGCAAATCCCAGTAAACCACACTCCCTCCCAGAAAACAAAAAAAGATCAGTAGTTGGCTCTTCTTAGAGAGACTATGCCTGACCAGCCACACCTCCTCCTTACTTAAATATGTAATATATTCAGCTTTGTGCTGAATTTTGTTTCAAATATTGAGTGGTGTTTATGTCAACACTGTCAAAAGACAGTGTTTGGCAAAAAATAAACACTTGATAAATGTTTATGGAATGAAGAAATCTTTATGTAGCCCTTCTCCCAAAATGAGATTTTGCATCATCCAGCTCCTAACACAGTGTTTTGCCCATAGATTAGGCACTCATTAAACTATACTCAATTGACTTGAAGCTAGGCAGTTCTTTTTGAAACTACGGCTACTTTCTGACACTCCTGACTCTCCCTCCAGGGACTGTCACTTCAGAGAAGGCAACTCACTCCTAACTAGGCAGCCAGTGGCCTGGTGTGAAAGTTCTGCCCACCTACAGACTCTAAGACACATCAGGAAGGGGCCAAAACTCTCTCCTGATTCTGATCTCACGGCAGCCAATGTTCTCTCCCCTGCCCGTCACAAGCAAACTCTTTGCAGGAACTGCTTACATCAGCAGTTGACAAAGCCTAGTAGGCCAAATGCTAGGCATCCCCAAGATCTTTTCAGGGATTTGCAAGGTCAAAAGTACTAAGTTCTTATTTGTCTTTTTCACTGTGTCTGTTGACATTGGTACTGATGGTACTAAAGAAATGATGGGAAAAATTGCTGGAGCCTTGGCATGAACCACAGCAGGAACACAAAACTGTATTAGCAGTCATTATACTAGCAAGTCATCACATTCTTCACTGGCAAGGACTCCTGAGGGGGGAAAAAGCCAGTTTCACTTTAGAATGTCCTTGACGAAGCAGCAAAAAATATTAATTGTATTAAATCTCAACCATGGAGTTCACATCTTTTTACTATTCTGTGTGATGAAACGGGAAATATACACATAAAGCTATTCTGATGCACAGAGAAGTGTAATTGTTGTTTCAAGGAAAGGAATGTGCCACTGAAGGCAGAGCTGAACTTTTTTCATGAATACCATTTTTTACTGGAAAGAATTACTGACAAACTACAGTTACACACACTTAGGTATTTGACACACGTTTTTTCAAAAACAAAGTGAGACTGCCACTTCAAAGGAAAACAACTGATGGTATTTGTTGTTAATGATAATATTTGAGTGAAAATTAGAATTTTGGAAAACTTGCACCTGTCACTATGAGACTCAATGACTTTGCTGAAGATATCAGTGGAGATATTAACAAATGTGATCTTTCGGTACTGTGTAACGAATTGTATGCCAACATTCAGAAGGTCTGCATAACTCGGTGAGCGAATAATTCCTAAAAGACCAATGCCTGGTGTTACAAAATCATATACAGGTGAAAAATCCAGTTAAAGCGTGAGGAAGATTTTGATGCAACAGAGTACAGAAAGTTCACTGCCATGGGATTCCACATTGCAGCCAATCTTTAAGAAATTGCCATTTGTTAAATATCAAAGAAGAATATCCACAATTATCCAAAAACGCTATTAAAATGCTCCTCCCTTTCCAACTATATATTTGCACGAAGCCAGATTTACTTCATATGCTCTTGCCAAAATGACATTGCAACAGAATAAATGCAGAGGCTGAAGTCAGAGTCCAGCTGTGTCCTATTAAGCCTATTAAAGAGATCTGTAAAAATGTAAAATAAATGTAAAACAATTGTTTTCTCTTGTTTTTGAAAGTGTAGCTATTTTTAATTAAAAATGTTATTTATGTTAACATATCATGCTTTTATTACTACTATTTTAAATGAATTAATAAATATTTCTCTTTTGTTTTTAAATTTTTATTAATTTGATTTATTAAGTGACTTGATTGATACCACTAATTAATAATGATATATGTAATAACAATGATACCAATAAATGTAAATTTGCAGTGATGATAGATGCCATGAGGAAAAAAGTAAGTGGTATTACGATAGAGTAAAATAGGAAGACTTCATTTGGCAGAGATCAGGGAAGACTTCTTAGAGCTCAGGTATGAAGTGTGAAGAATTAAGTGGATGGAGTGTGGAAGGTTTGCAGTAGGTATTGGGGAGGGTGGTAAATGAAGTTTTCCTGATATCACAGCAGTTTTGCTGGAGAGTGTTGGAAGCCTATTTATTTTTTATTTTTCTATTTTTAATTATTATGGGTATATAATAGTTGTATATCTTCATAGGGTACATGTGGTGTTTTGATACAGGCATACAATGTGAATTAATCAAATCAAGGACATTGAGGTATCCATTACCCAGGGATTTATCATTTATTTGCATTAGGAACATTCCAATTTCACTCTTTTAGTTATTTTAAAGTATACCCTAACTTTTTGTTGATTATAGTCACTTTGTTGTGCTACCAAATATTGTTCATTCTATCTAATTATCTATCTAACTATATTTTTGTAACCATTAAGCATCTCAACTTTATCCTCTCGCCCCACTACCCTTTCCAGCCTCTGGTAACCATCATTCTACTCTCTGTGGTTTTAATTTGCATTTCCTGATGATTAGTGATGTTGAGCATATTTTCATATGTTTCTTGGCCATTTGTCTATCTTCTTTTGAAAAAAAATGTATTCATGTCTTTCACCCACTTTTTGATGGGGTTATTTGTTTTTTTCTTGCTGATTTGTTTGAGTTCTTTGTAGATTCTAGATATTAGTCCTTTGTCAGATGTATAGTTTGGGAATATTTACTCCCAATTCTGTAGGTTGCCTATTTACCCTATTGATTATTTCCTTTGCTGTGTAGAAACTTTTTAGTTTAATCAAGTCCCATTTATTTATTTTTGCTGTTCCTGTATTTGCTTTTGAGATTTTAGTCATAAATTCTTTGCTTAGGCTAATGTCCAGAAGAGTTTTTCCTACATTTTCTTCTAGAATTTTTATGGGGTAAACCTGAATTTCAAGAAAACTGAAATTGAGGAATATAATATGTTTCTATTTATATTGGTCTTTCTTCCATTCTTCAGTAAAAAAGTTTTTGTTTTCTTTTCCATTTATGAAACCGACACACTGCCTACCGCACTAAGGTGGAAGGTGATTTCCTTTTTTATTTAGGGCTAAGTTTACTGCTGGGTATTTTAGTTTTCATTATTGAGGAAAAGATATCCCTTTTTTAAAAAAATTACTTTTTAAGACTGATATTGCTGACATTTTGGAAAGCTATTGATTTTTATGGACTTCAATCTTCCTGAAATCTCCTTACTGAAATTTCAAATGAAACTTTCTTAATTGTCTGACTTGCTTAGGGCCCTATGTACCAACAAATGCCATATAATAAAATAATGTAGCTGAAAAGTACAATGAAACAACAAAAACATGCTATTGTTAATTCACACTACATTCACTCCTAATTAAAGATTGCTCTCAGTAGTCAAAGCACAACCAGGATGTTCCTGAGAGCCAGAAAGAACAGGAGAAACGGTTTGGTGGCAGTGAGAAAAATAATCTCTATTAGCCAGCTACACCACATGAAAAGGACACTGAATGTTACAAATTTCCAAAGTATAAAGCATAGTAATTCCAATCAGTGCTAGAAATATACATTACCTCCTCAGGAACACCAAGTCGTTTAGCTGGGATATTCTTAAAGTACCCTTCAAAAAGGTCTTGTCCCAAATCACTGTAGTTGTTCATTGCAGTCTGGGAATAAATTACTCCCTATGTTCAAAAATTAAACAGAAACAAAAATAAACATAAAATTAAATATTAATTATAAAGATATCAAGGCAGTCTATTGACCAATATCAAACATTAGTGACTTAAGTTAAACACAAAAGTCAACAGTTCTAATATTAGTTTTTCTCAATATGTCAAAGAAATACTGTCAACCACCATCTACAAATGAATTATCTGAATGTTCATTTTGTTACCTCCTCTCCCTTAATAACCAGCCAAGCCCTGAATTTTTTCATGAAAGTCTTGCTTTCTGAAGAGCATAATAATATAAGTAGTAAATAAGAGAGGCACTTAAACAGACACAATGGGACAAGGGGACTCTGTCTATTTTATCCCACTTAGGCTTCTCTGCTTCACAAGGGAGAAATGAGCTATGGCTATGTGAGACTTAGACAATCCAATATTCTCTTAGCTTTTCACCTGGATTGAAATCACAAATAAAACGTTTGAATCCAATATAAATAAACCAACATTTTCATTGTTTAAGAATTCTTTTATTTAGCTTTCATTAGCTTTCAAGGGCTTATAAAGTCAGGAACATTACTCAAGAACTGTATACCACAGGATAAAGCTGTTTGTTATGGATTCATAAGTACAATAAACTACTATAGGGAGGAGGGCAGGAAAGAGGAGGAGTGAAAGTAAAACGAGAAAATCTGGCTATATTGATTATTCCAAATGATACTGGGGCAATATATTGGTTTTCAATTAAATAATTTGTAACCTTTAATTTAAAGAGGATGAAATCGTCCAGAAGTATTATATTAAAGTTCAGCCACTAAACTTAAAAAATCTCTGGAGAACAAACATGAATTAGTATTATGCTTATAATACTAACATACCACTAAAGGTTTTCAAGATATGCACTTTTGGAGGCCAGTACTGAAAGCTGTCAACATTAAGAATGGAACTATATTTAATCTATTTTATAAATATTTGAGTAAAATATGTGTAAGGTAATACCAGCTGTGGAGCATTGAAGGAAAATATGAAGTTTCTGGCTAGGAGCCTGCAATTTTGTTAGAGATGAGATTACTAACTTCAAGCATGAAATCAGTCATGTTTAGTTCGTACTGAGTAGTATGGATAGCAATATCTATAGATACTATATAGATAGATCTATAAATACTACCCAAAGATTTTATAGAGTTTCAGATGGAGGGATGATTAGTATCTCTCAGCAACAACCAGGAAAGATCACAGAGGTAACATTCAAGCTGAGTTGTCCAGGATGAGTGAGATATTTCATTTAATGTTTCTCTTGGAGTACATGGCCAGTATGTAATACCAAGAAAACTTAGGCTGTAGCTTATTTCACAAAAATGATAGTTTTTGAAGTTGGCTATATTGTGATTCCCCCTCCCCCCATCATTTACATGATGATTCAGAGAAATTTTCTCTTGACTTCTAGTTGCTCTTTAACTGGGAGTTCCTTGCTAGAACTCTGACTTTAAGTTTCTCTCTCCTAATAAAGGATTAATGATTTACCAAGAAATAATGAAAAAATCTGGAAAAATTCACTCCTTAAAGCAGTGGTTCTCAGCCTTCGCTGTGCATTTGAATTTTCTAGGCTGCTTTTAAAATATAAATGCCTAGACTCCATGCTTTGGGGTAAAGCGCACACATCACTATTGTTTAAACATTTCATAGATAATTCTAATATATCTAAGCCAGGATTGAGAACCACTGGGTTAAGTTTATCTTCTTGACAATCTGACGGTAAATTAAAGAATATTTCTGTAATGCAAATTAGACTCTCTGATTTTATCTATGTTTTAAAGTCAATCTTTTGTACTATATTTGCATATTAACAAATATTTCTATCAATACCACCAATGGAATCAGAAGAGCACAATTTGTCAACAGGTTTCAATGTAGAATGTTTACCTACAGGGGCAACACAATTGATCCTTACTCCACTATGGGCCCATTCCAAAGCTAAGGATTTGGAGAGGTTGTAAACACCTTCTCTTGCAGCTCCAGTGTGCCTTTGAAAGACAAAACATAAATAACATTATAATCAGCTTCTCTTGAACATTTTTCCCTTTTTTTAAAATTTCAAAATATTAAGGGGGTACAAATGTTTTAGGTTACACGGATTGCTTTTGAAATGCTTGAGTCACAGCTATAGGTGTGCCCATCACCCAAACAGTGTTCAATGTACCCATTAGGTAGGTTTTTGACTCTCCCATCCCCCCATCCCCACTTTTTGATTTCCACTGAGTTTGAATTGCCTCTCTGCACATGTGTGCTCATCAGTTAGTTCCAATTTAATAGTGAGTACATGTGGTGTTACATTTCTTCTCTTAAGCAAGCTGACAGGTATACCAATGGCCTGGCAGAGCTCCACCAGAGCATTCTTCTTATGACTCTCTATCTTGTTGACCTTCTGTCTAAAGATGGAGAAAAACTGGGTCCTTCAATACTAAAGCCAAATCACAGCTATCTAACG
>NW_012149252.1:339665-340669 GCF_000956105.1 Propithecus coquereli | reverse complement strand
CTATTTACCCTATTGATTATTTCCTTTGCTGTGTAGAAACTTTTTAGTTTAATCAAGTCCCATTTATTTATTTTTGCTGTTCCTGTATTTGCTTTTGAGATTTTAGTCATAAATTCTTTGCTTAGGCTAATGTCCAGAAGAGTTTTTCCTACATTTTCTTCTAGAATTTTTATGGGGTAAACCTGAATTTCAAGAAAACTGAAATTGAGGAATATAATATGTTTCTATTTATATTGGTCTTTCTTCCATTCTTCAGTAAAAAAGTTTTTGTTTTCTTTTCCATTTATGAAACCGACACACTGCCTACCGCACTAAGGAGGAAGGTGATTTCCTTTTTTATTTAGGGCTAAGTTTACTGCTGGGTATTTTAGTTTTCATTATTGAGGAAAAGATATCCCTTTTTTAAAAAAATTACTTTTTAAGACTGATATTGCTGACATTTTGGAAAGCTATTGATTTTTATGGACTTCAATCTTCCTGAAATCTCCTTACTGAAATTTCAAATGAAACTTTCTTAATTGTCTGACTTGCTTAGGGCCCTATGTACCAACAAATGCCATATAATAAAATAATGTAGCTGAAAAGTACAATGAAACAACAAAAACATGCTATTGTTAATTCACACTACATTCACTCCTAATTAAAGATTGCTCTCAGTAGTCAAAGCACAACCAGGATGTTCCTGAGAGCCAGAAAGAACAGGAGAAACGGTTTGGTGGCAGTGAGAAAAATAATCTCTATTAGCCAGCTACACCACATGAAAAGGACACTGAATGTTACAAATTTCCAAAGTATAAAGCATAGTAATTCCAATCAGTGCTAGAAATATACATTACCTCCTCAGGAACACCAAGTCGTTTAGCTGGGATATTCTTAAAGTACCCTTCAAAAAGGTCTTGTCCCAAATCACTGTAGTTGTTCATTGCAGTCTGGGAATAAATTACTCCCTATGTTCAAAAATTAAACAGAAACAAAAATAAACATAAAATTAAATATTAATTATA
>NW_012149252.1:325304-336742 GCF_000956105.1 Propithecus coquereli | reverse complement strand
TGGTGGTGCTTGTCGTCTGTAGTCCCAGCTACTAGAGAGGCTAAGGCAGGAGGATCCCTTGAGCCCAGGAGTCTGATGTTACAGTGAGCTGTGATGACACCACTGCACTCTACCCGGGGCAAAGGAGTGAGACTCTGTCTCAAAAAAAAAAAAAAAAGTCAACTGGCAAAAGACAGATTACTTAGTAAAGGTTGTTGGACTTCCTTCAACATTTATTTTCGCACAGGTCTGCTGGTGATAAATTCTTTCAGATTTTGTACATTTGAAAAAGTATTTCATCTCTATTTTTGAAAGATATTTCAATGGGTAAAGAATTCTTGGTTGGCATGTTTTTTTCTGTCAGTACTTTAAATATCTTACTCCATTATCTTCTATTATAATTTGCTTATGAGAAATATGCTTCTGTACAGAATGTATCTTTTTGCTCTAGCTGCCTTTAAGATTTTCTCTTTAGTGCTGGTTTTACTCAATATGATTATGATGTGCCTTGTGTACTTCTGTTCACGTTTCTTGTTCTTGGGGTTTGCTGAGCTTCTTGGATCTGTAGGTTTATAGTTTTTATCAAATTTGGAAAATTTTCAGCTATAATTTCTTCAATTTTTTTTCTGTTCCTGTTTCTCTCCCTTTCTTCACAGACTTCAACTATTTCACAGTTCATGGGCACTCTGTTTGTCTTTTGCAATCTTTTTATCTCTATTTCATTTTTGGAAGGTTTCTATTGCTATGTCTTCAGGTTCACTAATATTTTTTTCTGAAGTGTCTATTCTGCCTTAATCTCATTCAGTGCAGTCTTCATCTCAGGCACTATAGTTTTTGTCTCCAGAAGTTTGATCTGGGTATAAAAATCTCTTCCTTTTCCCAACTTAGCATTTTCCATCTTTCCTCTCTAGGTTCTTGATCACATGGAATGCAGTCATCAGAACTGTTGTAATGTCCTTGTCTACTAATTCTATCATCTGTGTCATTTCTGATAGACCTTTCTTCTCATCACAGGTTGTACTTTCCTGTTTCTTTGCGTACTTAATCCTTTATTAGATGCCAGACACTTTCATATTCCTATAAATATTGTTGAGCTTTGCTGTGGGATGCTGTTAAGTTACTTGGAAAAAGTATGATCCTTTCATGCCTTGCCTTTAACTTCTGTTTAGTAGGACCAGCACTGGTTTTAGTCTAGGGATATTTTTCCCTACTACTGAAGTGAGATCCTTTTTAGCACTGGAGCCAGGTTTTCCAGTCTTTATTGTTCTGAGGTTTTCCAGTCTGGCTTTGGGAATAGGCAGTATTCTAGGCCCTGCATGAGTTCTGGGCACTCTTCCCTCTAGTCCTTGCAAGTGGTTCTTGCCCAAGTGTGAGGTGGTTTCTCATATACCTGTGCTTACCCAACCCTCTCCACGTGTCTAGACTTCTCTCCTCTCAGGTATTCTGCCCTGCAAATTCTAGCCACCTGGGCATCTCTGGTCTCCTCATCCTTACCCTCAACTCAGTGAGACTGCCAGGCTCTGCCTCAGTTCCCCTACCCTGAGTCATGATTCCAAAACTTTTCTCCAGCCAGTGAGTGGGGATAATCAGAGTTCATCTCAATTGTTTCCTGTTTTTCAGAGATCACTGTCATTCAATGCCTGATGTCCCGTGTCTTCAGTGCCACTGATTCATGTATTTTGTCCATTTTATAGCTGCTTCAGTAAGAGGTTAAATTCTGTCCTTGTTATTCCATCTTGACCTGGAGTTCAAGTCTTGATACATTTTGGTTCAAAATTGGTTCAAAATTTAATATTAAGTTAAAAAGCAAGTTGAAGAAGAGTATTCAAAATATGATTCCATTTGTGTTTTTTAAACAGCATAGAAATATACTCATACACATATATAATATTTCTTCAATTTGTCCATCTTACCTGAAATGTTTAACTTCAGGGAGCAAGATGGGATGGATTGGGCAAGGACATGAGACTTTTACATTTTGCATTTCTGCACTTCTTTTGTTGAAAACAAAACAAAATAAAAAATAAATAAAAACCACCACCAGACTAAAATTTCTTTAAGTAACTCCTTAGAGATTATCTCCACGTGACATTGCAGAAAAATTTTAAGTTTTAAAAATAAGCAGTACTGGCCGGGTGCGGTGGCTCACGCCTGTAATCCTAGCACCCTGGGAGGCCGAGGCGGGCGGATTGTTTGAGCTCAGGAGTTCGAAACCAGCCTGAGCAAGAGCAAGACCCCGTCTCTACTAAAAATAGAAAGAAATTAATCGGACAACTAAAAATATATAGAAAAAATTAGCCGGGCATGGTGGCACATGCCTGTAGTCCCAGCTACTTGGGAGGCTGAGGCAGGAGGATTGCTGGAGCCCAGGAGTTTGAGGTTGCTGTGAGCTAGGCTGATGCCACGGCACTCACTCTAGCCTGGGCAAAAGAGTGAGACTCTGTCTCAAAAAAAAAAATAAAAATAAGCAGTACTGGGGCCAGGCGCAGTGGCTCATGCCTATAATCCTAGCACTCTGGGAAGCCGAGGCAGGAGGATTGCTTGAGCTCAGGAGTTCAAGACCAGCCTGAGCAAGAGCGAGACTCTTGTCTCTACTAAAAATAGAAAAATTGGACAGGCATCATAGTGCGTGCCTGTAGGCCCAGCTACTCGGGAGGCTAAGACAGGAGGATCCCTTGAGCCCAGGAGTTTGAGGTTGCTGTGAGCTATAATGACACCACTGCACTCTACCCAGGGTGAGAGAGCTAGACTCTGTCTCAAAAAACAAACAAAAAACCCCAGCATTTTCTACCTTCTCTCAAATGAATATTTTACAGATTGAGTATCCCTTATCCAAAATGATTGGGACCAGAGTGTTTTGGATTTTGAATTTTTTTAAGATTTTGGGATATTCTCATACACATAATCCAAAATCTGAAATGCTCCAATGAGCATTTCCTTTGAGCATCATGTTGGTGCTCAAAAAGTTTCAGATTTTGGAGCATTTCAGATTTTGAATTTTCAGATTAGGAATACTCAACCTATATTTGTATAATTTTTTTTCAGTGCCTGATATCTAAGTGAACAGGCAAAAAAACCTTCCCTAATTGCCTCTTAAAAATGCAATCTTTGGCTTCCTAAAAATGTTAGGAATCAGAATTTACAGATGATACTTAAGAAATTAGCAAAAAAAATTATGTATTTTAAACCATACTTTTCAACTGCTAAACTTGTGGTTTTCAAGCAGCTTCCTGGCATACTGTTTTTTTTTCCTTTTCTATTTGGATGGTCTTTTAGACTCTCATGAAGGAATTGACTGAGCCAGTAGGCTAAATAAGTTTACTGACCTCCTTTCTAAAAAAATAAACTTCCATTTCCAACATAAAAATCTATCAAAATCAGAATAAGAGTCAAATATGTCAAATTCCATTATAGTGAGCTTCAAAAGATATTCCAAATTCTTCAGTCACAGATTTTATATATTCACTATTAACTGACAAATACATTTTCGTTATTCAAAGATACTTGATATAAAAAAAGGTCCTTTGGGACTCCAACTCCATTCCCAACTCTTAATTTTGCTGCGCCACCCTCCATCATGAAGAATTATGTGTAGTTCCACAAAGTGCCATGGTGTTTCAAATCTCTCTGCCTTCGCGTGGGATGTTTCCTTTACTTGCCTTCCTTTCTCTTGCTCATATGTCTACCAAGCTCCAAGTTAACCTTTGGGACATTTTGCCAGAATGTCACCCTCCTTGCACAGGTGCTGCCTGCTTGCACATTTGCAAACACCTTTACTGGAACACCCGACACGTTCAAGCCCATTGGACTGCTTTCATGCTTTGCTCCCTCACTAATTGTGGGCTCCCTGAGAACGTGGATGGTTAGTGCTGGATTCATTTTAGTATTTCCAGATGTACCTTGTACCTGTACCTGGGCCACACTATACTTATATGAAATATTGGTTAAGTAAATGAGAGACAGCCAACATTTCCCACGTGTCTCTTAAGAGAGCTAAAATTTAAAACAAAGGAGTGGCTGGTCCGAAGGTAGTGAGTTATCTCACTTGATTGTTCACAGTCAGTTACAGATTGAACTCCTTGTTCTACTACTTAACCCCCCTCCTCACTATTGCACTTGACTAGTCTTAAAAAAAAAAAAAAACAACCAAAGGAGTGCTCAGCTTCTGACACTCACTCTCCTTTTCTACTGTGCATAACACCTAAACCTGTGTCTTTCAAACTGGAAATTACAACACCATACCAGCAGTGAAATAAATTTTGCAAATAATAACCAACACTTACAAAAAACAAAATAAAATAGAGTAGAATACAATAAAATACAAAATACCGTAGTACACTATACATAGTGAGAATAGATTTGCTTCATGAATTTTTTGTTGTTGTTTCAGTTACAGACACACACAACACACACTCACACAGGTTTACTAGATCAAGGTATAAAATTTATTTCTTACTATGAGTCATGATAGAAAGTTTGAAAGCCACTGGAAAAGGAAACTACTGCTAAGAGAACAAAAGCAAGAAATATCTGAAACATTCCTTTTCCATGACAGAGACAAGCTAGTTTTTTTTTTCCTAGTCAACTGAATATCAGAAAAGCCACTGGCTTCCTCAAAAAATTTACTTTAAGCCTAGAAACTCATTATTTCTTATATATTACATAAAGGATCATAATAAGGGAACTATAACTTCTATGAAGGGTAGTTCATAGAAGTGGTGAGATCTGTTAAAGTTACAAAGGCACATGACTTTCGACTCTGCAATTATACTTCCTGCAATTTAATGCACATGCTATATGATGCATATACAATATTATTTATTACAGGTGTTTTATTTTGTTTTGTCAGTAACAAAATGTCGGAAACAACCCATATTTCATCAATTGGAAAATGGTTAAATAAATTATACTTTATGGTTTAGAAAGTGGTATTTTAGACAGCCATGGAAAATAAGGAGAAATCTCTTAAGATTCTTAAGAAAATATCTCCAGGATATATTATTCATTTATGAGAAGAGCAAGGTACACAACAATGTCTATATTAACACAATTTTTGTAAAAAAGTGGGGAAAAATATGCCCCCAAACTAATAATAGCAGTTTCCTGTGAAAATGGGAAATACCGGATAGAACCTACCATCTCAACTGACTTTATTTCTTCCAAGACTCTAAGAAAGGTAAAGTAAGAAAAGTAAATAAAGGTAAGTAATGAATAATGAGCAGGAAAAGGAAGTACAGCGGCATCACTTACCTGCCCTGCATTCTTTGCTCTGTTTTGGTAACATCACCTTGATTTCCACTTAAGGAACCACTCTTGCCCGTTCTCAGTCTATGTCTAAGTGGTGTGGACCCCATTCCCTCTGTCTTGGGCTGACTGTGCACAGCAGAGCAACCTCATGCCCACTGTATTTGGTTGACGGCTGCACCTGTGACCCAAGCAGGGTCAGTTCACGAGGATCCTCTCTGGGACTTGCTGGCCCTGGTATTTTTTTTTTTTTCTTCTTCTGGTTCAATTCGAGAAACACTCTCTCACTGGAGTTTTACGAACAGCTAGAGTGTTGACCTCTAACTCCTGCTAGTGCTCTTTTGCCACATGCAGAGAAGGCCTACCTGGGAAGGAAGGCAGACACAAAGAAAGCAAAACCAAAAGGAGAGGCAGCTTCCTGCCAACGTCGTGGCTGAACCTAACAAGCCCCTCGTGTGGTGGTTCTGCTGGTACCACAATTGCCCTAGAGGGCTTGCACAGTTTGCGGGGCTCTCAGCCCAGAGTTTCTGATGCAAAAGATCTGGAGCGGGGCTGGGGGATTTGCACTTCTATCAAGTTCCCAGTGATGCGGATGTTGCTGGTCCAGAAACCACACTTGAAGAACCACCGCCCTCGATTTTTACTTAAGCCAGTCTGAATTTTATTTCTATCCCATACAACTGAGGGAGTTTTCGATAATGTAGGCATTGAGTAGGGTACCAGACTTTGCACAGAGGAAGCAAACTCTCTGCTTATAGAGTGGCTAATTAGAAGTACAAAACCTTATAAACTTTTGGGAAAAAATTCTGGGTTATCTGTTAGGAGCATCAATTTAGCAGTCCTGTCTAAAATCAAATGGGTATATTCATGGTATTCAAATCTAAATTAACATAGAATAGTGTCATTTCCACACCTTAATAAATAAGCCATCTTCAGACAGTGACGGCAAGTTTAGTAACATCTGAATTAGAGTTACCTGATAAAACATAGGATATCCACTTAAATGTGGACATCAGATAGACAACAAATAATTTTTTTGGCACAAGTATGCCCCTATGCAGTATTTGGGACATATTTATACTAAAAAATTATTGAATTGGGCATCCTGTTTTTTTCTTTTCTTTTCTTTTCTTTTCTTGGTAAATTTGGCCATCCTAATCTGAATGGGAATGTTTTAGAAGTACATTTTTAAAGTTCAGATAAAGGGAAATGCCAAGTATTGAGGTCGCAACTCATTAAAGGTATTAATGATCTTGATTTAAGAAATATTCCCTGTCCCTCTTCCTCCCCATTCAGAGAACAACCCAAAGACATAGGAAGAAAAAAATATAAAAACGCTTACGCAGCGAATGGAAATCCACTTTTAGTAAGGGTAATGATATTAACAATGGATCCTCCATGCTCTTTCATCCAGGAGTTGTAAACTGTAGGATACAGACAAATGACAATCATACTAAATTACTAAATAGCGTCCTGACCCTCCTCTGATACCTTGTTCCAGCACATGACCTGTTTGATATGTTTTACATTTTTATTTACTTTTTTTATAAAAAGCCCTTTCATGTCAATAAGAACATATTTATACCAATATTTTGATGGCTGCATAATTCTCCATCATAGAAATATATAAAAGTTCACTCAACTAATACTTCACTCTAGAATATTTACATGGTTTTCAATTTTTCACTATTATTATTATGGCATAAAAAATATAACTTGTAGAAACTAAAATCTAAAGGCCCCATTTTTTAAAAGTAAAAACAAACAAAAAAAGAACTATAGGCCACGTATTCCTTTTTTTTTTTGGTGCAAAACAAATCATCACACTCTATTATTTCTTGTGAACAAAACATTTTCCAGAGGGCAACTTTATAATTATCACTACTGGAATCAGTGGAAACAATGAGGATAGATCAAATTTTTTAAAGTGATAATTTCTCAGAAATGTCTTCAGGTCATTGAAGATTATCTATAAGTAAATGATCTTGGGAAAACATAATTTTTAAAGAACTCTCTCACCTGGTAAGAATGACATAATGTGAATGCACAAAATGTATTTCTCTAGTTTAACTGAAAATAGGTACATCTCTATTGCTGAATTCTAATAATCTTATTCATTCTTTAAAAAATTTACATACGGTAATATTATCAGTGTTCTTTTGAATTTGCTACTTTCCAAAATTTACAAAGCTATGCCAATAACACTCTTAAAGTCTTAAGTATAATAACTTTATAAAGCCTCTTCTTTCAAAATGTCCCCTAAAGTCTCATTCTTCCTTCTTTTTAAATAGCCATCTTTGGACTATTTTACAATGTAGGGTTTTATTTGTGTATGTTACTTGTTTCGAGCCACTTCACATAACATTGGTTCTATGATCTGTGTGGGCAAGTGTGATAAGACCACGCAAGTATGTTTGACAGTCGTGTGGAAACTCAGGCCCTTTAAGGATGCAAGAAAGAACCAGGAAGTATCCATTCTTCAAGCTGGGTAAAAGCCTAACAAACATACACTGGACAGAAACAAACAATGACAACAAAATCTCTACAGCTTTGCTGAACATGGTGGTGTTTCATTAGCTCTATTTTAAGACTTTTCTGTACTTAGCCCTCTCTCTCTGAATCACTTCCTTGTTAATGATGCATATCTGGACCTTATCTTAGCTGTGTCTGTATTACAATCAGGGCCACTGCCAACACACTGGCACAGGCTGGCTCTCCATCCTCTCTGTTGTCCTTAACTGCTAAAGAACTCAGACCGCCAGTGGTAGTAACCAGATTCATGAGTTGTCTTTATATGTTGCCTTTGAAGTCTTTTCTAAAGCCTGATGTTTTTCTGTCTGGAACCTAGAAGACATTGATCTAATAAAATATTAGCTGACAATTTTTCTAGAATTATTTCAATAGATTTAAACATTTTTTTTCTTCAACACAGTTGAGTCAAAGACACTCACACTACACAAAAAAACTTGAGCATGCTTCCATCACCACTTCGTCTGAGGACAGTAAAAGCCCTTCCACTCCCATATCCATAGGAACTACCCACCCCAAGATCCTGGCACACATGGGAGAGAAAAATCTGTCCAGGAACTCTCCGAGGTCAGCGGTCACATGGAATGGGTATTTGGGGTGTGATCACCCCAAAATAGCATTTCTACCAAGCGGACATTTTTATAATATTTAACGCTTCAGTGTCCTTCATTTCTTCTTCAGTGAGAGAAAAATCAAAGGTCTGAAAGTTTTCTTTGATCCTTTCAGGATTAAAGCTTTTAAGAATGATACCCACCCATACTGGATATTGAAATGCAAAACAACTTGAGCTGACGTCTCATTCCACTTTTCCCCCAATGAGTTTAGAAGTTCATCCTTTAACGAAGGTGCAGAAGACATATTTGCACTGGTTGGATTTCTAGAGGTCTCAAAAGGGCTATATGCAATAATGACAATGTCATGTTGCTGGCAAAATTTCAAGAGTTTTGGCTGGGTGAAATATGGGTGGCATTCAACCTGGTTGCTGACTGGCTTATGTTTGAGTCCTGGCTTGTTCAAGGTTAGCTCCAGCTGCCTGCAGTTAAAATTTGCAAAATTAAAATCACCAAAGGATTTCACTAAGCCAACAACTTTGCAAGTTCCAAAGTGGCAAACAGATTTGAAATGTGATATAACCATTTGCCATTCTCATCACTAGGATAGATTTCATCTCCTGGCTTAAGGGGCCATGGGTATTTTAATCTTTCTGGAGAACTTTGAGCATCCTCTCCAGGGTTGAGTGGACCATCTCTGGGTCATGATTCATGGCCCATGGCTTTCCATACTAGAAGAGATCCTCCCTCCGCACCTTTCCTTCCACTATCTTCTCCCTGATGGCCTCCCCAACTTTGTGCTTGTTTTGGTAGATGTAAGCCCTGTCAACGTGCCAGCACCCTGTGTCAATGGCAACCTTCACCAATGTTGCACAGGCTCCCTCAGGGGTCAACTTAGGTTCTGAGTAGGTATCAAGTCCAATGATGGGAATTCTGTTCCCATAATTTAGAGATACGCAGTGATTTATAGCACTGAGGAACATCTTGGAGAGAGAATCTTAGGTTTCAGCTTTCCAAGAATGATCCCTGTATTCTTTAATTCAGTTCTGGCTAATAAAAATCATGGCTGAATCTAGACTCTGCAGACTTTTTATTAACAGTTACTAGCCAGGATCCTTGGATTGGTAAGACTGATGACTTGCGTGTGAGAAGGAGTGAAAGCACTGAGCTATAAAGCTTGGGTTAGAGACGACTAGTTGTCTCCCACTACTCATTCTCCCCTTCTTTCACAGAAATAAAATCTGTATTAAGCACATAGCCACCCACCTAAAGACTCATCCCTCCCTTACAGCTGGGTGTGATCATTTAACTAAATTCTAGCTGATGAATGGGAGTAAATGTAATAGTGCAACTTCCAGATGGTATTCCTAAAAGGAATGGGTGAGCATTACACTTTTCCCCATTCCTGCTGTCTGGAATACAGATATGATGGCAGGAACTGAAGCAGTCATCCCGAACCATGAGATGGAAACCACAGGTCAAGAAAAGTAGAGCAATAAGAAGGATTCTCAGTCCCTAATGATTATGAAACTACCATACTATCCATAGATACCTACCTGGACTTTTTAATGTGAGAGAAATAAACTGTCTTATTCAAGCCCCTGTTGTTTCTGGTTCTCTCCACTGGAGCATCCAATCCTGAATCACTATATATACAGAGCTCGATACCGCTAGTAGCTGATGGTAAAGTCTGGGGATATCTGCAAAATCTCTGACTTGTAGATATTATAGAATATAAAGCCTAGTCTATGTGGAGGTGAAGACCGTTTGGGCCAGAGTTATACTCGTTCTACATTTGTCATCATAAGAATGTCTTGAGTAGTTTTTAAGGAAACCTTTGAGCTACTCAACTTAAAGGAGTTTAATATTAACAACTTAGGAAACAAAACTTTTAATACAAAGACTATGCATGCATGCCAATTAGTTGTTAGTCAGAAAGCATGTGGACTCTGTGCTATTCTGAATTTATGAATTGGTCCTTCTAACAGACTTAACAAACGCATTTCTTAAAAACGAAGTTAAGTGTGGGAGTTTTCTCTACTTTTATGAACAACTTTATAGCTAAATCTTCGTACAGATCATTAATAATTTTCTCATGATAAATTCCTAGAAATAAAATTGTAAGATCAAAGGATATCCACATTTTATAATATTGCCAAATTACTATCCAGAGAGGTACTAATTTACATTCCTATGTTGTATGTGAGAAAATCAGGGCAGCAAATGTTAAGGCCATGGGACTTGTGAGTCTTTAATAGGATTCTCTATGATCTCTAAATAAAGACTCATTGATTTGCGAATATTGATAGCACTTGCCTGCTTTGCACATGTAGAAGGTGCCCGTCAGGTTGGTCTCAATCACAGCATACCATCCCTTTGAAGTGATGTGTTCAGCAGGGGAAAGGAACTGGCCTCCTCCATTGTTTACCAAGAAATTGATCTTACCATAAATATCTAAGGTAGATTTGACCAGACTATTCACCTAAAGAAGAACATTGAAAGTAAAAACACTAAAAGTTTAATAACCTAACTTGCCACTTGGACTGACTGCTTGCTCTAGAAGTATAACAAAGCTTGCAGTCTCTCACAGTGAACAGTAACTCCACATACTGCAATAAGTAAACATGAAGTCGGCAATGAATAAACCTAAAAATCCTACATCAATGAGTAATTTACCAGTATCCAATACCCACAGATCATAAAGCTAAAATTGTAATTTTGATGACAAGATATATCCAAGGGCCTGGATCACCCCTAAGTAGGGTAGGCCTCAGTCATATATTAATTTGTAAGCTACCAACCAAGAAGATAGCAATAAAATCAGGTTTAAATGAACATCAAGAAATGATTTTGGCTGGGCATAGTGGCTCACACCTGTAATTCCAGCACTCTGGGAGGCTGAGATGGAAGGATCACTTGAGATCATGAGTTTGAGACCAGCCTAAGCAAGAGTGAGACCCCATCTCTACTAAAAATAGAAAAAATTAGCTGGGTGTGGTGGTGTGTACCTGTAGTCCCAGCTGCTCAGGAGGCTGATGTAGGAGGATCGCTTAAGCCCAGGATTTTGAGGTTGCTGTGAGCTAGGCTGGCGCCATGGCACTCTAGCCCAGGCAACAGAGCAAGACTGTCTCAAAA
>NW_012149252.1:321632-323462 GCF_000956105.1 Propithecus coquereli | reverse complement strand
AAAAAAAAAAAAATGATGGTAAAATACTTTTTCACACATATGAAAGCTGGAAGAATCCATCGAAGTGGCCCACACTACAAAAAAAGATTAAGGGAAGTCCTTCAAGCAGAAGGAAATGACACCAAATGGAAATCTAAATCTACACAAAAGAAAAAAAGAGAACCAGAACTGGTAATTATGTGAGTAAATATAAAGACTTTTCTCCTTTCTATTCAGATCTCTTTAAAAGGTAGTGATAGTTTAAAGCAAAATAATAACTACGTATTCTGGGATTTATAACATATGTAGAAATAAAATGCTTCTCTCCCTCTCCTGGAGAATAACAGCACGGTGGCCAGGAAGGGTGAAATGCAAGTATAGGCAGTCTTTGTTTTGCTCAGTTCTGACATGCACTAATTTCGGTTACTTTAGCTTAGTTCAATGACATCAGTCCTCCAACAATATATTTCAAATTTCAGTTACCACAGTATATTAACTGTGAGTAATTGCATAAAATACAAACGTCACTGCTGGCTCTTCAAACCTCAAATCACTATGTAAACAGCAGATGCACATCCTGCTCAGTGACTAATCATGTCATTTCTTTCAACGTCTGTCATTGTTCAGTCACTGTGCGTCTCTTCTTCAGTTCATGCACAAACAGCAAAGAATGTAATTGTGTCATCTCCTTGTCTCCCAACAATAAAATCCACGTGATATTTTATAAAAATAGATGATCGAAAGATGGACCGGCCAACAAAGATGAAAGTGAGACAAAGAAATGAAAATTGGTAACACTGAAGGTGAAATTAGAATTGACCATCAGGGAAGTCGTAAGAGGAATAGCTGACCACAGGAATATTGGCACTGCTGTCATTCTAGAGACCATAGATTTGCAGCCAGAAGACCTGAGTGTAGGCAAACTTAATATCGATGAAGAAAGTGGTTGTAACAAAGAGGATGAAGATGTCCCAGAGAAGTGACACTCACAAACAGTAAAGAAATTCTTGGAAATATTTCATGACATTGAAATGTAAAAGCTAAAATGTTGGAGGCTGATCCAAACATAGAAAGGGATATGACAATTCAGCAAGGCATAAAAAAAAATTCTTGTTTCATATTGTAAGGTATACAACGAGAAGAAGAATGCAAGCACTATTCAAACTATTCTTGATAAATTTTTCACATACAAATAAAATACTTTCTCAATGTTTACTATTTTTTCATTTTAGTTTACTTTTAGTTGACAAATAATAATTGGGTACAAATAATTTATTGGCTTCAACGTGATGTTTTAAGACATGCATACCTTATGGAATGATCAAATCAGGCTAATAAATACCCATCATCTCACATACTTACCATATCTTTGTGGTGAGAACATTTAAAATTCACTCTTTTAGCAATTTTGAAATATATTAATACAATACATTGTTATTAATTATAGTCACCACGCTGTACAAAAGACCACCAGAATTTATTCCTCTTAATTGAGACTTTGTATCCTTTGACCAATATCTCCCCAGTAAAACTGGCTTGGTTTAGTTGTACTATTTTTTTCATTTCCCTATACATTACTGTAACTGACAATAAAATAATTTCTAATGCTTTGACAAAAATTTTTAAAGGTCATGAAATATTTGTAATTTTTCTCATTGATTATTAAGTTTGGTTTGCACAGTTTCAACTTGCACAATCACTCTTACAATCCCACAAATACAAAGCAAATGCAACAAGGACTACCTATAAACTGTTAAGTTGTTTGTTTGTTTGTTTGTTTAAGAGACAAGGTCTTGCTATGTTACCCAGGCTGGAGTGCAGTGGCTATTCACAGTCTTAAATTCTATGTGA
>NW_012149252.1:319939-321582 GCF_000956105.1 Propithecus coquereli | reverse complement strand
TCAAAAAAAAAAAAAAAAAAGAAATGACTTAAAGGTCAAAGCATAAGCCAGTGACCAAAAAAAAAGAAATGACTCAAAGGACAAAATAGATAGTCTCTAGCTGAGACCACTTCTTGCTTCCCTCACTCTCTGGCTCAGTAAAGCATTAACAAAAGAATCTCCTTCACAAGCTCTGCTTCTAGTGAACCTCACCTAAGACAGCTACCATAGGAGAATCTGAAGCACAGCTAGGTTTAGGAATCACTATTGTGAATTAAAATACAGGAATAAATTATACAGATCTATTTGCATTACCTCCTTTTCATTCCGGATGTTGCATTGTATGGGAGTGACTCGAGCCTGGCTGTTGGGAGGTAGGTTGTCCTGCAGTTCTCTTGCAGCAGATTTCAACCTATCAAACTTACGGGATGCAATGACCACATTACTCCCTGAGGAGAAACGAGCCAGAGAATAAGTAAATATGCTTTCAAGCATTGTCCAAATTCCAATAATAATAATGTTGAGAAATTATTTCATGAGGCCCTATTTAAAAAAAAAAGTTGAATCAGGACTTCTGCTTCTCGACAAGATGGAGTAATAGGAACTGAATTTACTTTCCAGCTCAAAATAACTGAAAATCTGGACAAAGTATATGAAATGATGGTTTTCAGACATTGGATATCAAGTAGCACTGGACAGTTATCTCTGGGATAGTGAAAACAAACAATGTGAGCCCTCAGATTGTCCCAGCTTACTGTCGGAAGAGAGCTTCCGCACTGCAGCACAGAAGGAGGAACTCATTCAGAACCCAGAAGTCTCCCTGGATGGAAGGGATGAAGCTGGGAGTGCAGGGAGGCCAAGGTAGCTAGACAGCATAAGGCATAGAGAGAAGAGACATACGCAGAGACAAGACACCAGACATCAGAGCCCGCCTTGAGTCTCCAGCTGAGTACTGATCAGTGCACGGGAGTAAAGCAAAGTGGAAAGAATCATCCTAAATGAGCAGGAGGAACAAACCCTGGCACTCACACAGTACTGAGAACAGTTAGTGTGCCCACCAGGAGAAACCCTTCACCTGGCATTGATTGAAGTACTCAGAAGAGGATGGCCTCAGCAAAATTTGCCATAGACTTAAAGGCTGCTCAGATCAACACAATTTAAAAGCAAGCCTCTTTTAAAGCATCAAACTGTTTCCAAGTAACTTAACTGCCTCCCAGAACAAAGCTTAAGAATATTTGTAAGAATAGAAAAATAGCCAGAACCCAACGAGGTAAAAATTTAAATATCTAGCATCCAACAAAAAACTATCGGGCATGCAAAGGAGCAGGAAAATAATAACCCATATTATTAACTGAGAAAAGTCAATTAATAAAAACATACCCAGAAATGACACTGATTATATAATTAAGCAGAGCAGTGATGATGAGAAAAATCTTAAAAGCAGCCAGTGTACTTAATATACATATTAATAACAAAAACTATAACTTCTTTTAGAGACAATGCAAGCCACAAGACAGTGGAACAACATCTTTACAGTACTCAAAAAAATAAAAAAGATCAAGAACATAGAAATCTTGACGTAGTGAAAATATCTTTCAAAAATGATGGTAATCCAGCTCTCTGGGAGGCCGAGGCAGGTGGATTGTTTGAGCTCAGGAGTTCGA
>NW_012149252.1:278825-316584 GCF_000956105.1 Propithecus coquereli | reverse complement strand
TCACCTTCAAAGCAGAAAGAAGGAAGAGCCTCACCACCTCTGGGAAGCCCTGCTAACTCTTCTTCCTCTCCCTCATCAAGCATAAGTTCACTGCTCCTACTACATGTTCCTATATCCCTCTCCTCACCCTAATACAGCATTTAAGCCTTCACTGTATCGTAAGTACCTGTTAACTTAGTCTCCCCTGCTCACTGCCATGTCCTGGAAGGTAGGGACCCCGTCATTGCTCTGTTATGCCGACACACAGTCTGTGTTCAAGGTACACGTGTGGAATATGTGAAGTTTATAAAGGCAAAGAGTAAAATAGCTCTCCACTTGGCATGAACTATTTTAGTTATATAGGATGAGCTAGCCACTGCATATTAAAATAAAGCACTTTAAAAAACTATTTTTCGAATTTAGGTTATAATTTAGTAAACTACAAATGGTGACAATTTTTGGAAATTCCAATAAGCAATCTGAGAGTTTTGTAAAGCAAAATTTGAAAAGATTCACCACGAGTTCCTTATGAGTCTAACTTTAAAGTATTAATATAATCCAATTTATCAAAAATATTTGTGTTATTTTCAATAATGCATAAATTATACTATTAGGAGGACTCTTATTCCTTTCTTCTTTTGTTTCCAGGAGGGGCCCTCTACTACCGGGAGGAAAAAGAACTAAAATACAGTCATGCACCTCGTAACGTTTCAGCCAATGACTGACCGCATATTCGACGGTGGTCCCATAAGATTATAATGGAAGTGAAAAATTCCTATCACCTAGTAACACCGTAGCCATCCTAATGTTATAGCTACAATTATTTTTTAATAAATTTACTGGAACATAAGTGTACAGGGTTTATATATACAGTGCCCTATACAGGGGTACCATTTTTTGAAAATCTTTTATACCATATTTTTACTGTACCTTTTCTGGTTTAGATATGTTTAGATACACAAATACTTACCATTGTGTTACAACTGTCTACAGTATTCAGCGCAACACATTGTACAGGTTTTGTAGCCTAGAAGCAATAGCCCATAGGTGTGTAGTAGGCTATACCATCTAGTTTTGTTTAAGTACACTCTATCATGTTCACACAAAGATGAAATCGCCCAAGCACAACACATTTCTCAGAACATATCCCTGTCACTCATTAAGCAATGCGTGACTGTGTATACTTCTAGACCTGATCCAACCCTCGGGTTTCTCTTAGTCAGGAGGAATATTTGAGCTGATCAGTGAAATCGAAAGATCAGCCACCTCTTCTGTCCCCCACTCCCCCTTCCGCCATCCTCACTTCTCTCTTTGATCTTTCTTCCTTCAACATGGGCATTATTTGCTCTATTTCCCAGAACAGGGCATAGGCTGAGAAGAGATTTAAAAACTTCTCACTACAACTCTTCCTAAAACCATTAAAAAAGAGAAACTCTTAGAAATACTAAGATGATTAATGCCTAACTTTGCCCAAGATCTCAATAAAAGATATGGTAGAGGGCTGGGCGCAGTGGCTCATGCCTGTAATCCTAGCTCTCTGGGAGGCCGAGGTGGGCGGATTGTTTGAGCTCAGGAGTTTGAAACCAGCCTGAGCAAGAGCGAGACCCCGTCTCTAAGAAATTAATTGGACAACTAAAAATATATACAAAAAATTAGCCGGGCATGGTGGCGCATGCCTGTAGTCCCAACTACTCGGGAGGCTGAGGCAGTAGGATCGCTTGAGCCCAGGAGTTTGAGGTTGCTGTGAGCTAGGATGACGCCACGGCACTCTAGCCTGGGCAACACAGTGAGACTCTGTCTCAAAAAAAAAAAAAAAAAAAAGATATGGTAGAAATATAAATAGGATGATTCACATAGATTATCTAACTAGCAATTTACTAAATTATCACTGATTACTATCTGAACCCTGAAGACTTCAGGATAGTTGTCTAATATAAGTGGAGCTATACTAGAATACAACTTTACCAGAGTATTTACTTTAATTTCTAGGACTTTCCACTACATACGAACTTGAACTGGGGTGCAAAGTTTTTATAGGGAAAAAGACTGCAATGGTGGGTAAAGCACTAGAAACCTAAATGTCCCTTAGGAAATGGTTAAATAAGTTATTATCTATCCATACAAGGGAATACTAGACAACTTTGAAATAAATGAGCTACTACCATGAAACCACCCTTACAAATTAATAAAAAGGGGCGCAAGGCAAGAACTACGCTAAGGGCCTGGCTAAAAATAAGGCACAGGCCTACCTAAAAATAATGATAACAATTAGCCACTGTCTCCCTGTTTACTTCTCTATAATTGCCACTCTGGAGCCACATAGCTGGTCGTCACAAACATTCTTAGCTTTCTCCGTAAATAATATCATCTTTTTGAAACCTGGGGGTAGTTTCTGAGATGTCTTCCAGGTCCCACATTCCAGTGTAACAGCTGACCCACCCAGACCAGCGGCCCATACCAAGGAACCGACTCAACTGGTCTTGTGACCCCCACCTAAGAACCTGGTCAGCAAAGAAGACAATTTCTACGACTCTATGGTTCTGCCCCAAACCCAGCCAATCAGCAGACTCAATTGCCTATGTCAAACTGTCTTTAAAAACCCTTCTCCCAATTCTCAGGGAGGCAGATTTGAGAAATTTCTCCCGTCTCCCTGCGTAGCGCTATGCAGAATAAAACTCTTTCTCTGCCTTGTAAACCCTGCGGTCTCAGCGTATTGGCTTTCTCTTGGGCACCGGGCATATGAACCCTGTTGGGAGGTAACAACTACAGGTACTTCCATTGAGAAATATAAGATATCTCAAGCCAAAAAAGTTACAGAGCAGTAAGAATACTGTGATCCCATTTTTGTAAATAATAAAGTACACACATGTGTGTATATGTGTGTACATTAGTAGATTCATAGAAAATTGCCAGGAAGGAGATTTAGGAAAAGGGTAGAATGGAAAAAGCTCATTTTTTCTTTTATATACTTCTATAATATTTAAATTTATTACAGACCTCTTAAGCTACCTCATAATAAACTAGAAAACTGTTAGATATAATCCTTCTCTTCACCGTTATGCTAAATGATTTGCATAGATTTTGTTTTTGTTTATATGAGTAGCGAGAGAGATTCAGGAAGCTTGACGGACCGGGTTAGAATAAAGTACAGAAATAGCTAATGGATAAGGAGTTATTTCCACATCAGGGGGTTGCAACCCAATGTGTTGCATTCTTGTTTGGGCTGATAGTGATTCTTTCCAATATTCAGCTGAGAACACTACATTTATTAAGCACCTTCTAGGTCCCTGGTGTTGGTTACAGACTAGTCACTAGAGCAAGAAAAAATGCTGTCTTGTCTCACAATTTCCACTTGCATTTTATCTACTGTACGTTGTGCTGTAGTAACAGAAAGCGAATGATTAGACAAAGAAGACAAAGAAAAGGATCTCACATGAATTCAATTTGAATGGTCTTCGGTATTCCTTGATGAAATCAAGACTCCCTGCGACTTAAGTCATCTGTCAAATGTACAAAGGGGATCCAATTCTGTCTGCTACATCCTACTCCCGGGAGCTAGGGCTCTTTGTGTCCTCTCAGCAAAAGGAAAAGTCAAAATCATTTGGATGTGAAAAACAGCACAGTAATCACCATTTTAAAAACCATGCCTCAAAATTCAAGTTGTATTTCACACCAAAAAACACTGGCCTTTTCACTGGACAAAGAATTGGCTACTATTACTATTATTTTATTTGCCCTATAAGTAATATATGACAATTTTCAGGAAATAGCCATTAATTGTGGCATAAAAAAATAAAGATGAGAATGTCTTAGTATAAATTATTTTATATTCTTTCACTGGGGGAAATCCATTTCCAGTACAAAAAAAAAATTATGTATATTGCTTTTTTAAGTATATAGCATCTTTTTCTAGGGAGAGGCTCCATTGCTTTCATCAGAATCGCAGAGGGATCCGCGGCTTTCCAAAAGATTACAAGATCACTGTCCTTGTTTCAGTCTCTGATAATAAAAATAAAGTCTGCCACCTTACTCCAGGTGGCAGTGTTTGGCCTTACTCTAGGTGATATGCAGTGTTTGGCCAATTTGAACTTAACAAACCAAGAAAGTTGAAATATTTGAAAACCCATTAAGAGTACTACAAGGTAAACTAGGATCCTAACAAATCTGCTGGGAAGCCTAGTACCTGACCTTGGTATTAAATGATAAACAATTCTGATTTTATCATGGATTTTCCTAAGAGGGGATAGAGTTTGGTGTTGGAAGTGGAGTGGGCTTAATGGTGATGAGGCTATATCATGGTTCAATTAGCTAATGTTAATTTCCCATTTTTTTAAATAAAAATACATAGGATTTCTTTTTTTTCTAATATAACACCTTTTTTTTTAGTTCATACTATGCCAGATCTTGGAAACACAATGATACCAAAGGCAATTTACATGTTCACTTTAAAATTGAAAGACGAAGACAATTTTAACCACTGTTGGGGAGAAGGGAAAACTTCCCCTTTGCCCTCGGAAGGTTCACTGAAAGATCAACTCACAATAAGGAAGACTAACAAAAGAAAGAGATGACATTTATTTACTTTATGTACAGGGAGAATCACATCGTGATTGCCCAATATCCCAATGGGGGCCAGAAGCTTATATACCTCATTTTAGAGGGAAGCGGGGGAGATGAGGAATGTAGGTAATTCTATTGAGGGGCAATAAATCATTACTAGGGAGGATGAATAGATACTTGGGAGAATCAGTGGATGAGGCAAGCAGATTGACTTGTAAATGATACTCTTTGGAAATTAAATTAACCTGAGAGACAGGCATTATTTTTAAAATGTGTTGGGCCAGGTCTGGTTGCATTCTTGATCTTCTTTCCAGCAATAGAAATTGAGATAACAGGAAGGATACTGGAAAGAGAATTGTTCTTCTGGATGGGTCCCTCTGGTCTTCACGGAGACAGAGGGAAAGCCCCTACCAACACCAGTTGATCTCTAAGGGCCTTTAATTCAAAATACGCTTTATACCAAGGAGTCTTATTTTGAGGTGAAATTCTCTGAGCTCCTTCACCACTCATAATTAAAACTGTTTTCGGAAAAAAAAAAAACAATGTTGTAAACTTCCATTCTTTTTCTGCATATATATTTTTCATTAACAAATTGGAGGCCGGGCGCGGTGACTCACGCCTGTAATCCTAGCACTCTGGGAGGCCGAGGCAGGCGGATTGTCTGAGCTCAGGAGTTCGAGACCAGCCTGAGCAAAAGCGAGACCCCGTCTCTACTGAAAAAAAAAAAAATAGAAATTATCTGGACAACTAAAAATATATAGAAAAAATTAGCCGGGCATGATGGTGCATGCCTGTAGTCCCAGCTACGCGGGAGGCTGAGGCAGAAGGATCTTGAGCCCAGGAGTTTGAGGTTGCTGTGAGCTAGGATGACGCCACGGCACTCACTCTAGCCAGGGCAACAGAGTGAGACTCTGTCTCAAAAAAAAAAAAAAACAAATTGGAATGCTATTTTGCATAGATTCCTGCTTTTTCCAATTATATGTAGTACGTATTTCTCCACATAAAGTCTTCAATAGCAGGATATTTAAACAGCAGCATAACATTTCATTGCTGTTGATTTATCTGTTACCCTCATAATGGATAGATTATTTCCAGTTTTCACTAAGCAAATATCACTACATCCTGGTATACAAATATTTGCTTGTCTCAGCTTACCTCCTTAAAAGTAATTCCCTAAGAAAGGAATTACCAAGTCATAGAGCATGAACATTGTAAAGGCTTTGGGATCTTATTTTCCAAATTGCCCTCCATAATAATTTACATTCTTGCCTGTCTTCTCACTCCCTCAGCAACATCTGCATTTTTCCAAATGTTTCAAAATTTTATTAGAAAAACAATGTCATCTTATTGTTCTATTTTGCATTTTATTATCACTAAAGTTGATTATTTTCTCATATACTTCTTGCATGTTTGGAGTTCTTCTTTTGGAAGGCTTAGTCCATATCATTAGCCTATTTTTCTATTAGTAAGTTGGGTCTTTATTCATTTGTAAGAGTTCTTTATATTATAAGACTATTTGTCTTCTGTTGTAAATATTTTTCTCCATATGCCTTTAAACTTATATTGTTTTTTAATTCAATGAAGATTTACATCTTCATATAGATAAATTTATCTGTTTTCCCCTTTGTGGTTTCTTCCCTCCATTACGTGTTTAGAAGGGCCTTGCGTCACCCAAGTCAAGGTAAATAGTCACTATATTTTCTTGCCGTGGTTATGATTAAGAGATGTGAGAAGACAGTATGCTGACAGTCTCTCAGTATGTTTACAACCTTTTCCAGTTAAACGAAGTCTTCTCATGCTTCCTAATCACTCAGATTAGGCAATATATAGACTGGATTAATTTCAAATATGAACATAAAATTAATTTCAGCGCGCGTTTTCACAGATCTCCTAATTGCCTGCCTTGGGCACAGGATCTTTGGCTCGAAGTGATCCCTTCAGTTTATAAACTAGTGGCTCCACAATGTTTTAGGAAGAACCGCTCTCTTCTCGCCCTCTCGCGGCCGTATTACACTTTGGCCCACATCTACGCCCCCTATGCCCTTCAACTCCACGCTCCGGCTCCCGACCCCAGGTGACCCTAGCAGTGTCTCTACGGACCCCTAGCTCTTGACGCCGTGGCCAGGGGCCTGCTCACGTACCCAACTGCAGGAGCTCCTTCGCGATAGCCTTTCCTATACCCGTGGCCCCGCCGGTGACGATGGCCACTTGGTCTTGTAGCAAGGCGGCCGCCAGGCAACTACTACCCTTGTTCCAGGAGGTCATCGCTGCCGCGGACAGACTGAGCGACCTCAGCGCAGGCCAGTCTAGATCACCGGGCGCCCGGCGGTGGGCAGGGCTAAGCGCGCCTGTGCCCGCGCGATCCCCAGGCCCCGCCCCGGCCCCGCCCCCGGCCCCGCCCGCGCGCCGCGGCTGCTCCGCATCCTCCCAGGGCAGGACCGCTCCCCGACGGCCGCCTCCCGAGCGTCCGCATCCTCCGTCCGCATCCGTCCCCAGGCACGTGTGGGTGAGCCTTCTTGTTCTTCTCTTTCTTTATTTCCATGCCATTGACAGGGGGGAAGGGAAATGCAAAAAAAGAAAAAAAAAGCGGGGTGTGCTCTATTTTGAAAATTCAATCCTCGGTGCTATCGCCCTCACGGTTAATTAAGGATTAAATCTCCGGTGCCTCTGGAAAAAGGCTGCAGCTCGGCGCCCTCGCTGCGCCCGCCCGCGTCGCATGTCGGGTGATGCTGGGGCTCCAGCTGCTGCCTGCCGCTGCCTGGGAAGGGGAGAAGGGGCAGACTTAGCCGAGGGGAAGAAATCCGGCTTCCAGATCCTTTCGTACTCCGGGAGGGAGCCTGGGGAAGGGAGGGAGGGGGAACAGGAGGCACAGTTGCAGTTATCCGCAGAACCAAGAGAAAAGATGATTTAAAAAATAAACTTGGGCCCACCTCCACCTCATCTCTTGCTCCTCACTCAAGAATAAAGGGAAAAACAAGCTTTACCAGATTCGAGATCTGATTCATTTCAACGGGCTGCAAAACAAGTCCAGAAGAGATCTCTCATTGAAGGGTGCCTGCTTCCTGCAAGACACATCCATAGGTGTGTGTGTGTGTTTGAGATCCTAGTTCATTCCTTATGCAAGAGGGCAAGCCTGCTGAGGATGGGGGAAACTTCCCTTCCGTATTTTGGTGCCCAGTAACAGTGATTTATTATTCAGATGTGCTCTTATTTTTCATCTTGCTTCCGCTGTCAACCCACCAGAGTGAGATTACACCTGGACTGACCCAGTGAGACTTCACCTTAAGAACTTGGCAGAAATGTGTCAGATGCAGTGATATTATCAATACGGGCAGGATGCTATTTTTAAGTCTGTTGTCAGAGTGCTGTATTTTCCATTGCCGGGTATTAAAATAATGTAAAAGCAAACAAATGCCATTATTCCTTTCTTGGGTCTACCACCGTGAATTCACAAAGCGAATTGGAAATGGGTCTGGTTGGGAGTGGAATCAGACATCACTTCCTCCACCGGGTTCCACCCACCAGCAAGGCTGCAGTTCTTGTTGGACAGCTACCCTTCCTCCCTGTTCCTCTGTTCCCCTTCTCTGACCTCCTTTTGGAAACACTTCTTTCTCTGTGTTGCTTATAGATTCCAATCTATACTCATTAAACAAAGGAAGAAATCTCTTCTGGTTCCTATTTGCTACATAGCTTATTGAGGAATCACCTACCTCTACTACTTAAGTTGATTATGTATTTATGACCAAATTTTTAAAAATTACAATACTGTCACCTCCTTTCAAACAAAGTCAATTCAAACAAGAAATTTCAAAGTATTGCTGCAGAAAAATATAATTTCTGGTGGTTTGATGCCAATGACAAAGTATTTTCTTTTAAACAGGAAAAGAAATATTGACTTAGTTCTGAGTTATATCTTATTCCAGAAAATTCCAGACTTTCATTCTTGAGAGTGGGGACACTTTAAATTCCTTTGAAAGATAATGTTATCGAAAATATAATTTAACGTGGTCCTTGACCTGGTCTGGACCTACAGACTCTCAGAGAGGTGCCAGGGTGGGTCAGTGTGCGCATGGCTGTACGGAAGCCTCTGTGTGGCTGCTGAGTGGACTGAGAGGGGCTTTCTGATGTCATCCAGTGAAAAGGTGGCTAGGGACTGCGAGCCACTTATGCCCACTGATGATGACAAGGGCCATTCCTCAGTTGTAAGGAGGGTGCAGGATGAGTTGTCAGAAAGCTCTTTTCCACAATCCAGGTAGAAACTAAGAGAGATCACTCTTCAAGTGATCCTTTGTTAAAAATAGGGAGGTACGGTCTCTTTGCCTCTGCCTCTGACCTCAATCAGGGTTTGAAAGACCTAACCCCAAAAGGCAGGACCAGTAGTTCTGCGCAGAAGCTCTTTGTTTTCAGATTTTAATTCTGGCCCCTAGTGGAGGCATCTCTTCCCTGGGCAACCACGCCATGCTGTGTTGACCACTCTTTTGGCTGAATTAAATGCTGCCCTTCCCTGCGCTCTGCATCACTGCCCCTTTTGTCCTGGGGAAAAAGGCATCGCTGTGGCTGTGATCCTTTACGCCCCTCCCTCCCATCATACCCTATTAGTAATGACTCCCTTCATCTTCTGAGATGCTCTTGCTGCTCACCCGTCTTCCCACCCCTCCCCCATCCCATCTGCTTGGTAACTTTATTTTCTTCCTCCTGCAAAGCAGCTGCTGGCTCAGACTGACAGGGGCTTGTGGGATTCTCAACAGTTAGACTCCCAGAACCTCGGTGCTGAGGGAATGTCAGTGAGGTGTCTAGTCCTACCCCTACCTTGAAGCAAGACCACTCTTGAGCCAGCTCACATGAATGAGGCTCTTAACCAGCTCACAACATTCAGCCAGCACTTGCCACGTGCCAGGTACTGCTCAGGGATGGGAGATACCGTGCAATCAACAAGATGAGTCTCCACACCCTTGTGAAGTTTATATTCCAGCATGTAGGTATGTTGGGAGTGGGAGTGGAGTTGGAAGCAATTTGTGTGCCACCAAAGGTAGGCCAATAAGCAAACAAAGGATCAGGTAGCAAAGATGAGGTCTTACAGCTTTCTCAATAAGGAGATGCTCCAGCTCCTTGTAACTAACTACCCTGGCTGCCAGAACTATTTCCTCTGGAGATGGTCAGATGCTCCCTTGATGATGAACCTGCCTCAGTGTGAGAGCCTTTCAGGACCAGACAGGTTAGGCAAGGACAAGAGAAATGCTGCTCACAGGATCACAAAGAAACAGACCAGACCCTGACTGTGCTCATGGTTAATTCACAGCAACTGGCTGGTGGCTAGGAGTTTCCAGATGCTGTTCCATCGTAGTTCCAGTCACTTGACATCAGTCTGAACCAAATTCCCTTCCATGTTTTTACACAGATGAGACTGTCTTTCTGAGAGGGGAAAGTGGCAATTTTCTGTAGTGAAATAGTAAACATTTTATTTCCTAGTTGGTGATAAACCTAATGGGGTAAACCAAGATGTCATTGGGGGAGTCTGGCCAACCCAGACAGGTAGCCCTTTGGGTGACAGATACACAAATCAGAGAAGGGTTGAAAGAACAGCAGGACTGGGGCAAAGCACAATTCACGGTAGTAGTAGTAAATTAGCTTAAAAATGATAATACTCCCCCCTCACAGCTCCAGTAGTTCAGATTCAGTGTGGGTAAAGGTGCAAAGTGCCAGATCCTAATATTCTTAACCCAATGGAGTAGGCACACCCTGATTTGGGAACGTCAGCCAAAGGTGGCAAAATGACAGCCCATTTATGTTTTGTTTTGGTTGTTTGTCCACATGGTAATATATTTAAGTTTGGACTAATCATTTTTTTGAGACAGTTTCACTGTGTTGCCCGGGCTAGAGTGAGTGCCGTGGCGTCAGCCTAGCTCACAGCAACCTCAAACTCCTGGGCTCAAGTGATCCTGCCTCAGCCTCCCGAGTAGCTGGGACTACAGGCATGCACCACCATGCCTGGCTAATTTTTTTCTATATATTTTTAGTTGTCCAATTAATTTCTTTCTATTTTTAGTAGAGACGGGGTCTCGCTCTTGCTCAGGCTGGTTTCGAACTCCTGAGCTCAAATAATCCGCCCGCCTCGGCCTCCCAGAGAGCTAGGATTACAGGCGTGAGCCACCGCGCCCGGCCTGGACTAATCTTAACAATTAAAATCAGAAACTTTCACATGAAATTTCAGACATCTCATACTAAATGTGCCTGCCTTCCTCTATGGAAGGACCTGGCTTGGTGGGTGGAAGAGCGGCGAACAGTAGGTTCCTATTTTAGATGAGAGCTGAGCTCTTGTATTTGCCATAGTTCCCACCACTCCTTATTGTGTCTAATTGCTAAGGCTTGGTGTCATTGCCATTTATTAGCTTATCCCAGCCACACTTTATCCATGTATATTACTTGCTTCCCTGCAATGAACATAAGGGCAGAGGCTTCAAAGCTTCCTGGCTTCTCTACCTACCAAGGCCACAAGTTCTGCTGAGTATCTGAATGGGTTTGGAGACGGTGGTGGATCAAGTCTGCTCCTATGGTCACCTGGGAGGTTAGTGACTGAGTGACTGATTGGATGGGGACTGGCCAGCAGGGAGTAACAACCAGACTTCCTGTTGATGACTCAGCCCTTCCGAAATGCTACAGCTGGGCAGGTATACTCATTTTGTGGTGTTGTGAGTCTTGAATTTTTATTGAATGCCTAAGAACTGTTGGTTTCTTTCAACAAGACTTGTTTTTGGTACATTGTTGGCCATCTCCTTACAAATAGGGAACAGAATCGAATACTTTATTGAGCTGTCCAGTGGCTTTCTGGTAGAGCTTGAGCCTGTAACAGTGTGATCTCCTTTGTACTGGACAGCTGAGTTTCAGAATTCCTGGCCCATCCAGGAGACTCATAACTGCTTGAACCACCCATTATCAGGGGTGATGCCATTCTGAAATGCATACCAAGGTCTGCCTGTGCCCCAGGGCTCACAATTGGAACATAGCAGAGGGACTGAGATATAAAATAACCTTGGATAATCCCAGTATATTAGTTGGCATTTCTCTGCAGCTACCTTAAGAGACCAAAATAATCGTGAATTTAAAAAAGTTAGATATTTATTTTTTCTCTCATATTATAGTCCACAGGAACAGGGTTTATGACTGTTAGGGTGGCTCTTACTCCTTTCATCCCATTCCTCTGCTATCCCAGGTGGATGCCCTTGTCTGCGTGTGCTGCAGATGGCTCATCCAGCCCATGTTCCAGCCCTCAAGAAGGTGAGAAGAGGAAGAGGGGGTCCAGACAGAGAAGTTGCACACATCACATCTGCTCACATCCCATTGGCCAGACTAATCCCATGATCACCCCTGGTTGCAAGGGGTGTTGGGAAGTGTTATCTTTACCAGGGAAACCATGTGACCAGCGGAAACTTCCATTATTAACAAGGAGGAAACAGACATAGGAGGAGCACCTAGCAATTGTGCCATAACTAGGCATATAGAGGAGCTTATTAATGTCTCTTTATTAAACTTCTCTTCAGTCTCAGTCTTTGACAAAATCAGGCTAGTCCTTAATTGCTACCACTTCACCTAGTCACTTAAAAAACTTTATCAAACTTTATCAAATAGGCCTACTTATTGGCCTATTTGTATGTTACCACTTCGTAGATCTTACACTCCAGTAGAAGCGATACACAATAAGCAAGTAAAAGAACAAATAAATACTAATTACAGGCTGGGTGTGGTGGCTCACACTTGTAATCCTAGCACTTTGGGAGGCCAAGGCGGGAGGATTGCTTCGATCCAGGAGTTCAAGACCAGCCTGAGCAAGAGCAAAACCCTGTCTCTGCAAAAAATAGAAAAATTAGCTGGACATGCTGTGGAGCACCTATAGTCCCCGCTACTTGGGAGGCTGAGGCAGGAAGATTGCTTGAGCCCAGAAGTTTGAGGTTGCAGTGAGCTACAATGATGCCACTGCACTCTAGCCAGTGGGACAGAGCAAGACCCTGTTTAAAAAAAAAAACCAAACGCTAATTACAAATGTCAGGACAAGTCTTATACAGGAAATAGGCTGTTGGGATGAAGAATAATGAGTAGCAGGGCAGGGAATCTTTTTTAGCTTGGGTGTCAAGAAGGCCTCAGAGGAGGAGACATTTGAACAGGGACTTAGGGAAACAAAGTAGGTGACAGTGTGAAGGGGAAGGGTGGAGCAGCAGATCAGCAAGGTAGGCAGCACTTAAGAAGGCCTCAAGTGAGAAAGCATTTGGTGCTCTCAAGGAATATGTAGGCAGCCAATGTGTGGTTGCAGCACAGTAGGTGTGAGGGAGGTGGGATAGCATGGGAGGGCAGGAGGGGCAGGGGCAGACCCTGCAGGTCCTCGGACTACATGGAAAGTTTGGATTTCACTTTATAAGAGTGGGAAGTCACAGGAGGGTTTTAAGCAGAAAATGCATGATTTTCTTTATGTTTTCAAAAGACCTTTCTTACTGCTGAGTAGATAATTGATTAGAAGGCAGCAAAAGTGGAAAGCAGAAGATAAGGAGCATTTTTTAAAATCATAGGTAAGAGATGATGGGCTCTTAGACCGTAGTGGTAGCAAGGAGGGCAAAGTTGATGGATTAATTTAAGAATTATCTGGAGAATTTTCTTCAAGAGTGGCTTAAAAGCAGTTGTTCTAAGCATGAGTTCCCAAGTATAAACATGTTCTTTAAAACCTAGTTTTTCCCCCTAGGATGGCCAAGAGTCCAGAGCTAATGGTTGGCTGAGGTTAACATGCTGCAATATCACATTCGTTAATAATCTTTAGACTGGGGTGGAGATGGAGGTGGAGGATGGGCAAAGTCCAAATTCCAGAGAAAAAAAAAAAGTCCTGTCTCTTCTCTTCATTTTATTGATTAAAGCCTTGGAAACTGAGTAAAAAAAAATTGTTTACCCTCTCTCTCATAGAATCTGCTTCTCAGATTAAATACTAGTAGCATAATAAAGTATATAAAAATGGGGAAGAGAATTAATTCCTCCTCTCTTAATAGTCATTTATATCATATTTCTGAATAGGCATTTTCATATCTTCTCTGTCCTATCAAGATAACAAGTACATACTGACTTTCTGCAACATGTCCAGCCCTGGGGTCTTCCCATTGGTGGTGAAGAAGAAGAAGTGTAAGATGGTTCCTGATTGCTAGAAGTTTATAATCTACCTGGAGAGATGAATGAAAACTCACGACCCCATCTATAATCAATACAGTGAGATGAAATGCTGCACACTTGAGTACTAAGAGTATGGTACGGATGACAGATGATATTGAAATACAGTGTAGGAGAGGCAGCAGAAAGGGAATGGAAACTAACTTTTATGACATATCAGTCACATACTAGGCATTTTACACTGGAGCACTCACTGAATTCTTACCATACTCCTGCAACAACAGGGTTCGGCGGGGAAGGGGAGAGACGTGTGGGCTGGAATAGTCACAAAGGGGATGTGAGTGAGTCTATCTCGAGCCAGGCTCGAAAGTGGTGGAGAAGAGTAAAGAAGGTGAAGAAACCAACATAAAGCAATGTGTTGAGTAGTCTGTTGTGGGGAAGGAAAGGGGAAAAATTGCTACTGAATCCTCAGGTGGCGCAAGAATATGGAAAGCCTCTAACACCAGGCAGACCTTTAAATATATTTTAGTCAGAAATGGCAAGATGGTGATGGTTACTGGATAAAATACAAATACTGATTTGTTTTTTTTTTATTAATCACCATTTAAAATGATGCAGGAAGAATTCTGAAATGGAAGGCAGGAAACCAGCGAGGAGGGAGTAGCGTGAAGGCTGTATTCTAGCGTACAGTGGCAGTAGAAATTCAAGTGAACAGATTAACAAAGAGATTTCGCAGTAATGATTAACAGGATTGAGAAACTGATTAGTATTAGGGATACAGAAATACATTCCTAATCTAGTAAATGGGTTCATCAAAGAAATTTCTGGAAGTTTAAGTCATAGACCCTTAGGTAAATGTTGGTGAGCAATAGGCACAGTGAGAAGAACATACGCTTTGAAATGAACAAACCTGGGTGTGAGTTCCAGCCCCACCGCTTACTAGCTATGTAATCTTGAGCAAATTTCTCCTCTGAATGGAGGTCATAATAGTATCTACTTCACTGGTTTGTTGTGAAGATTGAACAGTATGATTACTATAAAGTACTTAGAACGGCACCTGGCACACAGGAAGCATCCAATGAGTTTTAGTTGTTACTATTATTAAGTCCAAGTGTCTTCTTCTGCAAAATAGTACTTGTTTCGTAAGATTGTTGTGCCTAGAACAACTGTGCAATGTCTGGCACACAGTATTGTTCAGTAAATATTTATTGAAGCTGGGCACGATGGTGCATGCCTGTAATCCCAGCTACTCCAGGGGCTGAGGCAGGAGGATCACTTGAACCCAGGAGTTCAAGTCCAGCCTGGGCAACATAGTGAGACCCCCATCTCTAAATAAATAAATAAAGACTTATTTATTTATTGAATGTGTATTTAAATGAAGTAATGCATGGTCTGTATAATCAATTAACACAGAACCTAACAAATTAGACAATCAGTAAATGTCCTATTTTATGAAAATAGACACTCCATAAACCCTGTGGAGTTTCCTTCTCCATCCCTTTCTCCTTCCCTTTCCCTTTTGGTAACACTGTGAGGTTTTCTGCTGGAAATAAAGATAATGAGTTTGGTTTGAACATGCTTAGCCAAAAATGATGAGAGATTCAATCAGCAAATATTTACTTGGCAACTGGAAATACATTCTTGAGATCTAGATTAGGACGTTCTTGGCACAGAAGTGGTCCTATAGCTGTGGGAAGGAAGGCTGTGCATTTAACAGGAGGAAGAGAATGTTCTGTTGAGAATAGAGGACAATGAATTGAGAATTGAGTCTCAAAAACATTGGCAATTATGGACTGGAGAAGGCAGATGAGGTAGCGAAAGAGACAGGAGGAGGGTTTCAAAGGTAACAAGAGAATTAGTGTAGAAAGTCAAAAGAGGTAAGGGAAGGTTCAAGAAAGACCTGGAAATTAGCAGAATCAAAGGCACTGGTGTGGACAGGAGAATAATGACGAAGTGGTCACTGTGGTCACATTGCAGATTTTCAAGATTGTGTTCCTCACAGAAATGAGTGGCCCTGTCATTAAACTAAGGTGGAATAGGGTTCTGGACAGCAACAACAAACAAACAAAAACGAAAACCACCAGCTGTCCACTGCTGCCACTAACACTTCTAAATTATGGTGGGAAAATCCTGGGCTTTAGAGTTGTGTAAATATAGGCTTAAATCCAAGTTCTCTCACTGGTATATTTAACATGAATGAGCCTAATATGTCAAGTGAGGAGAATAAAACCTACCTGTTATGCTTGTTGAGACTTCCTCACTGCCTGACTTTGTTAGAATAGAATGGGCACCATTATCTTTAAATTCTTATGCATAGAGTTTGCTGGACTATGGAACTCATTTGGCTGACGTGTCTAAGAGCACAAAGGTGTATGCATGAAGAGTAAGGACAGAGAGACTTTCCAAGGTAAATAATTCCAGGGGATAAGCAACTCAGTAAAGTGTTAGGAGAAATAAAGGGAAGGAAAGGCTTCTGTCAAGTTGAGGATCATTTCCCAAATGTCTCCATCTCACCCTTTTTGCTACCTATTGATGGCTTTGCTTTCCTATCTTTCAGGTGGAACGCATCCTTGGGATATCTTTGCATATGCCCCATCCAGGAGGAAGCTCTGTGATGTATGGATTGTACATTTGCATATTCAAGTCAGACTCTTCATAAGGCATAGATAGAGGCCAGGATTGGGATGGAAGAGCCAGCATCAGTGGAAGGCCAGGCCCAGCTCCCAAGCCCCCACCAGGGCTCACTGAGGAAGGCTGTGGCTGCTGCCTTGGCCCTGGATGGGGAATCTACAATGGGTCGCAGGAAAAAGAAGAAGAAAGAGTCCCGCCCAGAATCCATCATCGTCTACCGCTCAGACAATGAGAAAACGGATGAGGAGCCTGGGGAATTAGAAGGTGGAGAGCAGCCTAAAGAGGAGGAGGGAGATGATTTCCTAGACTATCCTGTGGATGATGGTGAGTCTGTCTAGGGCCACTTGTTTAAAACCATGGGAAGGAAACCAAAAGAGCATCCCCCGGAATAGACAGGCATTTGCTCACTGATCTGTTTTTTCTTGGTGATACATTTCTTCTCATAATGTTGCAGGGTTCATTCAACAAATCCACAGTATTTACTGAGCACCTATTATGTTCTATTGTAGGTGATATGGAGGAGATCTCCACCACCCTTTCAGAACTTTTAATGTGATGGAAGAGGCTGATTTATATGCAAAAATTGGTAACACAAACAGTTTATGCTAAACACGTAAGTGCTGGAGTGCAGGCGCATCATCATAGCTCACTGCAACTTCAAACTCCTGGCCTCAAGCGATCCTTCTGCCTCGGCCTCCCAGAGTGCTAGGATTACAGGTGTTAGTTGCTGCTTCCAGCCTCATTTATATTTTTAAAAGATCACTCTGCCTTCTCTATAAAGAATGGATTACAGGAGTGAGACTGGAAGCTGATGGGAGACTATTGTGTCCCTGCAGCCACAGTAGCACAGATATAGAGGCTTGGGGTGACAGCAGGAGAGAGAGCTAGAGAAGAGAGGCTGGATTCAGAATGCGATCTGGGACTTGCTGATTGATCAGAGGCAGGGAGTGAGGAAAAGAGAGGAACCCATAATGACTCCTGGGTGTTGGGCAGGAACGATGCAGAGGATAGATGGTGGTGTCCTTTATTGAGATGAAGGAGACTGAAAACATGAGGTTGGGGGACAGCAGGACCCTTCTACTGCACAGTCAGAGCCCCTGGCACTGTCCAGGGCCTTGCCCTGTAGGTGACTCCATTTTCTCTCTCTCTTACAGCTGTGGGGCCAGGAGTCCACATGCAACACAAGCAACATGCCCACCTAAAGCCTGTACCCCCCCGACCCTTCCCCCCTGCACTTCCAGACTACATTTTACACACCAAAGGCCACAGACTTCCCTGTATCCATATCTCCAACCTCACTTCCAGGGTGGCCCAAGGATGGCTGTCTGGGGTGCATGAGGGGGGTGTGGTTGAGGGGACATATGCAGGGTGTGTGTGGCATGTGTGTATATGGTATGTGGTGCAGGTGGGGGTCAGCGGTGTTGTATGTATGTATATGTAATGACTAGTGTGTTGTGTGTGGGGTGTGTGTGGTGTGTGGGGGGGCGGTGTTGTATGTATGTATATGTAATGACTAGTGTGTTGTGTGTGGGGTGTGTGTGGTGTGTGGGGGGCGTATAGGTGGTGCGGTTTATATGGGTGTGTGATGCGGATGGGCATGGGTGGTGTGTATTACGTGTGTGGTATATGTGCATGGGGTATGTGTGTTGTGTATGTATGTGTGTAGTGTGTGTGGTGTTGGGGTGTGTATGGTGTATGGTGTATGTATGTGATGTGTGTGGGAGGATGTGGTATGTGTGTGTGGTGTATGTGTATGGCGTATATTATATGTGTGTTGTGTACAGAGTGTGTGTGGTGTGTTGTGTGTGTATGTATGTGGTATGTGTAGGTGTGTGTGGGAGAGTGTGGTGTATATGTATGTGGTGTGTGTGTGGTGTGTATTACATGTGTGGTGTGTTATGTGTGTGTATGTATGTGGTGTGTGTGGGAGAGTGTGGTGTGTATGTGTGTGGCATGTGTGCAGAGCCTGGATGTGAGGCTGGGAAGCCCACAGGTGTGTGAGGAGGCCCCTCTCAGAGAAGCGCAGAGCTAGGCAAGAGAAGGGAGGCAGGGTGGGCTGCCCCTCGGTCTAACGCACACACATACGGTCTTTACGCACAGTAACTGATACTCACGAACAACATCTTCACAGCACTTGTTAACTAGGCATAGGATCATTATAAAGTGGTATCTGTAGTAAAGTTCCCCACACCCCTTCATGTCACAGAGATTGTGCCAAGATTGAGGCCCCAAAAGGTGGAGAGAGAACATGAAGAATAAGCTCACCCTGCGCCCTAATTTGACATGTGGAGTGAGAGCTCACTGTGGGAGCAGCGGTACCAGTGGTCGTCTTCCTGAGGGAGACCCCTTCAGTCCGTCGCTGAATGCTGACTCCAGTGCTGTGTCTGATGCTATAAAAAAGGACGCTCTCGTCCTCATCCCCAGCCTCAGGTGATGATGCTGTGATGCACTTCTGATCTGCTCTTCCAAATTTGACTCTCGCCTCCTTTGTGCCCTGCAGGTGTGTGGAACATGCCCTTGGATAGTTGCTATGTGACATTAACTGGGACCATCACACGTGGGAAGAAAAAGGGTCAGATGGTGGACATCCACGTCACATTGACCGAGAAGGAGCTGCAGGAACTGACCAAGCCTAAAGAGCTGTCAAGGGAAGCAACATCGGAAGGAAGAGAGGCCTGCCAGGTGGGAGCCGACCGTGGGCCCCACGTGGTCCTGTGGACGCTGGTCTGCCTGCCCGTGGTTTTCATCCTCTCTTTCGTTGTCTCTTTCTACTATGGCACTATCACCTGGTACAACATCTTTCTCGTGTACAATGAGGAGAGGACCTTCTGGCACAAGATCTCATGTTGCCCCTGCCTCATTCTCTTCTATCCAGTGCTCATCATGGCCGTGGCCTCTGCCCTGGGCCTCTATGCCGCCGTGGTCCAGCTCTCGTGGTCCTGGGGAGCATGGTGGCAAGCTGCTCGGGACATGGAGAAGGGCTTCTGTGGCTGGCTCTGCAGCAAGCTGGGGCTGGAGGACTGTTCTCCCTACAGCATTGTGGAGCTGCTTGAATCTGACAATATCTCGGCCACTCTTTCCAACAAGGACCCCATCCAGGAAGTAGAAACCTCCACTGTCTAAACTCCCACCAACTTACTTCCTTCTCTGGCTCCAGTAGCCTATATATCATCTTATAATTTCACCAGATTCTTTCCTTAAATTACTCCCTCCCCACCACAGTTCTTCTGGAAAATCCTAGCCCATACTGATCTGTCCTGCCATCTTGATGATTCCTGGAGGGCAGGGAACAGAATGGCAGTTTGTGCTAAACCATTCCATCCAATGGACAAACTTTTCTTGATTCTCTGCCCTAAAATGTCCATTTATCAGGGACAAGGAGCTCCATTGTATATCAGTTTAGGAGCCTGAAGATGTTACTGGTGCCTGGACCCCAGGGGAGTGTGTGACTTAATGTGACAGGGAGAATAAGAGGCTCAGGAGTGACCAAGTCCACCAAGAGGATGGAGTGAAACATTTAGGAAGCTGGGCTGCCACAGTATAGCAGAAAGTAAAGATTGGTATGTATCATTTAGAGTTAAATTTAGCTGCATATAATTAAAACCCTAAAATATCAGTGGTTTAAACAAGGTAGAAGTGTATTTCTTTCTTGCATAGAAGAAGCCTGGAGCAGACCATCCTGGGAGCCTATGAAGTCATCCACGCCCTTGGCTGCTTCTATTCCTCTGCCATTAACAGCATGTGACCCTCATTGCCGTTAGCCTCGGTCCTAGTGCTGAACTACATCTCCAGCCATCACACCCATGTTTCTAGCAAAACAGGAAGGGGCAAAGAAGAGCCTTCCTGTTTAAGGAGACTTCCCAGAAGTCCTACTCAACCCTTCTGATATCTCATTGGCCAGACCTCAGTCACATGACCTCACAAGCAAAAAAGGCTAGGAAATGTAGTCATTTGGCTGGATAACTATAGTCTCGCCTAAATATTGGGGTTATGCTAATTGGAGAGAAAAGGGAAGAATGGCTATTTTGGTAGGCAAGTAAGAATCTCTGCCTCACAATAATTATTTAAATACATTCAGAATTCCAAACTGCTAATATAGTTTTATTTATTTATTTATTCATTCATTTATTTGTTTATTTAGGCCTGAATTTTACACAGATTTATATGTAGATATTAGCTACATATACTATGTATGTGATATATATAGGTATTAGCATCTCACATACTTTGCAATTAAACTTCTGTACTATCAAGTGGTTTTAAATTTTTTTGGAAATGAGTAGTGGACAGGAGAGAACAATTAGATAATAGTAGCATAACTCTTTTTCCTGGTGGTGGACATGGGGACAGGGGTGGTGCTATTCAATCTAATCTGTAGATTACAGATTGGGAAGAGAGAGATTGCATTTGCCAAATGTTCCCCTAAGAGGGAACCTAAGCACCCCTAAGCACAGAGAAGCCAGATTTAGCCTTCTGTTATTTGGCAAAACCTCACTCAGAGCTTTGCTCGCTCAGACCTTTCTAGAGTTTAACAAACACGATCTTCATTGTGCTGAAATACTTGTGTCTTCCTGGCCACTAGGGGCGTAAACCAGATTCATCCAGATTAATAGATACTGAATTTAAAAAACAAAAATCATTTCTAAGGATCTCCTTCTCATTTTAAAATATCAAATGCTAAGAGGTCAGCAGATTTTGAAGGTATTTTGAAGAATATCTGGTGCTTTTTTCTTGTTCATGCCTCAGAAAGAAGCTGTTGAAAGAACTGCCGTGAACCAAACCAGAGGGGTTGGCCATGCTTACCCACAGAAAGCTGGGGACATTTACCTAATGTATGGTGCTGAACTCCACCTTCAGAAGAACTCTTTTTTTGGGGGAAAAAACTATTAATAAATTGACAAGAAAAAAAATATGCCCAGCACTTTTAAAGATAACTTTGGTGCTCTCTAGTGCATTTGCAGAGATATGAATAATTGAAATGCAGACAAAGAAAATAAAAATAAAGTCTGATTAAAATTTGCTCACTTTGTCTTTGAGGCTCTCTAAAGTTTCCTTGAATTCTACAGCTTGCAGAAAAAGGGTGAGTATGGTGGCTGTCCTATATATATGTAATGATCTTAATATGAATCCTTATGTCTTGACTCTTTTCACACATCACTAATTTATGGGGATTCTATTTAGGCAGAATGTTTCCACAAACCACATTAGAAACTTGTGACCACATTTGCCACATTTTTCTGAGGTTGGGGAAACCAATGGCTAAGGCTAAAAACAGTCATGATTAGGACAAGGATAAGGTGGCCATGGTGGAACACAGTGGGAGGTGAGAGTGAGACCATGCCCAAGGGATCCTAGATAAAGTTGACATGGCCTTCACCCTAGTTGGACTCATCACCTACTGAAGAAATAGGCTCGTAAACTAGAATCATTTCAAAAGGGCTCTATAGAGGTATGTAAAAGCCAGACTAGAAAAAGGAAAACAGAACCAAATAGAACTAAAGCAATCTCATCTTTGCTCTCAGAAAGCAACTAGAGAACATCAGAGGAGAAACTAGAGGGTTAAATATCATATCTGAACAATTCTTTTAGCTCATAGTCATCTAATCTTCATGGTGAATATCAAAAAGGAGGACTCTATTTTCCAGTTGCTTGGCAGCCATAATGTGCTCAGCTGGATAAACCATATCTCAGCTCAGTGTGGTGACACTGATGTTTCTAAGTCACCTTGTCTATTGGCATTAGGTAGCACTCTTCATTTTAGTTCATGTCCAAGGGGGATAAAACCCATGATTTCCTATAAAGCAAGATTTCAAATCTTAAAAAGGACTAATTTCAGATGATTTAAAAGTTTCTCTCTGCCATTTTGGAATGGCCACCCAGGGCTTAATTTTTGCAGTGTTGAGAAAAACTAGTGGCCAACATCAAAGATTTCTCTTCCTCACCTCAATTAATTTAATTACTAAGATAAACCTTTCTTTGTGAAATTTTAAAAATGGTATTTGATGGAAGTGGTGGAACATGGTACCATCACTACTCACATCTGTTTGAGATATAAACTTTTATTTCATATCTGTACTCCATTAAAATTTTAACTAATTTTCCTAAATACCCATATAACCATTGTTACGGCTCTGTCAGAGCACAATGCCTGTACATTTTTATTTTGTATAATGCTCATAAAGTCATCGCTCATATAGGTCACTCTCAGAGTGATATAAAACTCAAACATATTCTAGCAACTTGAATTGTAATTTCAAAATAAATTAAATATTTTACTTGCCTTTATTAACCTCCCTGAAGGGAACATATGGTCTACATTAGAGCAATAATTCAAAAAAACCTCTGTTGTTTTAGTTATCTATTGCTGCTGTAACATCTGAAACATACCAGCTTAAAATAACCACCTTTAGATTCTTTTTCTCATAATTCTATAATTTGGGCACAGCTCCACTACTAGTCTCTGCTCAATGTTTCTAATGCTGGGGCAGCTCTTTACGAGCTGGAGGATCTACTCCTAGACAACCTCGCTTATGTGGCTGCTAACTAGGTGCTGGGTGCCTTCTGGGTACCTCCCTGGGATTATTGGTGCTCAGTGCTTGCATTAGGCTGTTTGGGCTGTCAAAACAAACTTGGACTGTCATAAAAGATAATACCATAGATGGGGTAGCTTGAACAACAGAGATTAATTTTCTCACAGTTTCAGAGGCTGGGAGTCTCAGATCATGGTTCTAGCATTTTTACTTTTTGATGAGGGTTTTCTTCTTGCATCACAGATGGCTGCCTTCTTACTGTATACTCACGTGAGCTCTTTTTTGTGTGAGGGGCAGGAGAAGGGGAGAGAGGGAGGGAGAAACTCTTTAGTGTTTCTTCTTATAGGGACACTAATTCCATCATGAGGGCCCCACTCTCATGATTTTTTTAAGCCTAATTACCTCCCAAAGGCCCTGTCTCCAAATATCATCACATTGGGGGTTAGGATTTCAACATATGAATTTTGGGGAGACACAAACATTCAGCCCATAATAGTGCTCCTCCATGTGGCTCTGTTGGGCTTGCGCATCATGGCAGTCTCATGGTAGTTGGTCTTCATTCATGGCATCTGGGTTCACCAGGGTACAGAAGCCAAATCTGCCGGGCATTCTGAAAGCTTTGGCCTAGAGCTGGCCCACTGTCACTTCTGCTACATTTACTGGTTAAAGCAGTCATAAGGCCAGTCCAGATTCAAGGGTAAGAGACTATATAAGAGTATGAATCTTGGCAGGCATGGCTCATGGGGTTCACGAAAGTAACAGACTGTTATTTTCCCATCCCACCCATTTCCTTCATGTGCCTCCCATGTGGCTCCCATAGTGTTCTCTCTGTCCAACTCCCTCCTCACTCCCCCAACACACACCCCAGCACCACCATTAGCCATAGCCCATCAACCTCTTGTCCTCCCCCTTTACATTCCATTCTGTGTGAAACAAATCCAAAAGGACCTTGCACTGACAGGTAGAAATGGAACCAACAAAGCCAGTATCGTTTTGTTGTGGAGGAGGAAAGGAGTAGCCATATATAGTCACGGAGTCTAGCCTCTGATGAAGTGGGAGAGAAAGAAGCCATATCTGATGAATATCATATACCATGTCTTATCATGGTATATGACTCCCTCATTTTTAGTTTCTCCATTTTCTTTGGGTAAATCGTTTTCAGTTTCTTGGTTAGTCATTTGGGCCTGTTTGCCCTTTGCTCCCTTTTTCCCTTTTCTTTGCACTTTTTTGGTCCTAGGATTTATCCTTTCCTGATGCCTTTTTTGGCTTTGTTTACACTTTTGTAGGAGCAGGTTTAGCTAACAACCTTGCTAACTTCCTTGTGGGCTCTTCATTCACCACCTTTTTCCTTGAACTGACCTGCCTCTTGGGCATTTTGGCAGCAAGAAAGGGCAGCTGCCAGGTGCTTGCTGGCTGTGGCAAGGCCAAGAGCCTTCGCAAAGCTGAGCTGCCTGGCCACTACCTCTCTGTAAAAATATTATTATAAATATTTCAGCTTTAAAAGAACTCCTTGAGTTTGCATCAAAAGGTGGAAAAACCTCCTGGGGTCTGTAAAAAGAAAATCAAAGTCCCAGGGCCACTCCCCCTCCCCCACCAATTCCTTAGGCAAAAGAGATGTGAGGATCTCAGGAACCTCTCTGTATGCCTTTCAAATGCTGAAGGTTCCAACTTCCCCTTAGGAAAAACAGCCGGAGGTTGTCTGCAGTTCCTGTTTTTCCCGGATGCATCCTCAAAATCTTGGCTTATGATGATAAACCTCAGTTGTGTGTGACTCTCATTTCCTGCCACTTATTATTTAAGTTAACAGGTCTATGAATGTAACAGAGGTAAAGGTCTGAAAAGGAGCAATGAAATGTTTTATGAGTTGTCTCTTTAAAACCTCCAGCCCTCTTTGGGAATTAAAATCTGCATTCCTTCCCCAGGCCAGTAATCTAAGGGGCAGAAAAATGTTCTTTGCTGTTTGTTTTCTAGTATTTTAAAGCAAAGGAGATGGCTGAAAAGAATTGTTCGAGGGTCACAAGATCATTGTCACCGAAGATAAGGTCAACTGGAAACCACCAATTAAGCAATAGTTGAAGCCACGACATATGACACTGGTCATGGTCATAGACCTGAGCCCAACCACCAAATACCACTCTTTTAAAAAGCCCTGTTAGTTTCAACTTAAAGGCAGGATGGTGGTCTTTTGAGACACTAGTCTACCTCCCTTCTCATTTGCTAGCAAATTAATAAATTTCTCTTTCCTTTTTTTCAAATCACTTGTCCTCTTCTTCATTCTCATTGATTTGACCTGGGGACAAGTACGGAACCTTCTGTAACACCGGCATGTCTGACAAGGTCTGATTCTGCTGGCTTCAACAATTTATAACTTTAAGCTCATGGATTCTTTACACCTTTTCAGCTTTAGTTCTAGTTTTTCCCAGGTCCAATTTCCAAGGAGGGAATACTTACTGGACTTCATTTTCCCACTTTGGGCAGAGGTTTACAGACCGTTTGCAGGTTGCCGGAGGCTTTGTCCAATCACCTGTCAGCTTGTGGGTCATTTGGTATAAAAAAACAGCTGTTTCTGTGCAAAGTTCGGCTTACGCCAGTCTCCCTCAAAGGGGCAGGGGCTGCATGCTGGACCGTTTCCTTGAAAGAAAGCCAGTCAACCGCTGTGATTTACAGCTGCCATTTCTAGAACATCTCCCTAGACTCGTCTTCCAAATAAAACCTCGCCTCTTTCCTTCCAAGCTAGAGACACTCCAGACTATTGGGACTCAGCAGATGCTGTTTCGTGCCTACAGGCGTTTGTATCTCCCCTTTCTACTTTTTTTTTTTTTGGTCTGGAAAACTCCTACTCATTCTAAAGGAGTTGGTTTAAGGTCGTCGCATTTGTTAAGTCTTTATTACACTTTTCACTGGAAGAAACTGAGACTTTTAGAGAACTTAAGTGACTTTCCGGGCTTATACTCAAGGAAATCTAACTCCAGAGTCTTGACACAAAACTCTGTAGTTGTTACAGTCAATGAAAGAAAAGGAAAATGAGTCTTTCGGAGCAGTGACGAATATTAACGGCCAGCACTACCGTCTCGGCTCCTACTCCACACACTCACCAAAGCGGAATGGAGGGAATATGCGCATGCTCAGAGTTCCCGAGGACGGTTTCCCCGCCCCTTCCAGGCTTAGCCGGAAGCTGCTCTTTTTTCTACGGTGGGCTGCTAGTCCGCCGGAACCGAGTTGTGGCGGTGCAGGTTTCTGCTCGGAAGAGGCAAGCAAGGCGCCTGCGGACCAGCAGCATGGCGTGGTCGGGGAATAAGGTAGAGAGCGTGCCATGGGCTTGGGCCTTACCTCTGCCGGGGATCCGGAGAGGGTGGCTGGGAAGCAGGAATCGTGGGATCACGGCACTGCCAAGGAGTGGAGCAACAGGGAAGATCATAGTGGTGGGCTGGAACTGGAGGGCGAGGACCGAGGGACGCGCTATGAGAAAAGCTGGGGATTTGGAGTCCGAAGACCTGAATTTGATCCTCATTCATTCTTTCCCCTTCCCATTACCCAGCCATCCCATTCCCCTTCTCCCTTTGCCACCTGCTCCTCATTATACCTCCTTCCTCACCCACCTGCCCTCACTACCCCTCATTCCCACTCCACCCTCTAATCCCACCTCCTCTGGTACTTTTGAGTCTGGGTTCTTAAAAATCTATATTGGAATGGATGATAAGCACCTACCCCACAGGCGTGTAAAATTCGGAGAGGGACGATCCGTGAATAAAATAACTTGAAATGTAAAATGTCACATTATTATCTCTGTAACAATTTAATTTTTCGCATTTATTGAAAGATATTCAATAAACGTGTGAGGCACAGAGGATAATAAAATAATCTAAACCCTTTATTACCATTTCATTTAATCTCAACAACAATCTCATAAAGTGAAAACTACTTATCCCCAGTTTGCAAGTGGGAGAACCCAGGCATAGAGAACTGAATTGATTATAATAATTAGCCCACGATCCATAAGTGGTGGAACCTGGGTTTGAACCCAGCATCAGAGCCCTGGACAATCTTTGTGTTGCTAGGAATCTGTGACCCTTGGTGTCCCAGATTAATAACAAACTGCAATCTATTTTAACGTGATTTGTTTTAAATATAGCAGGAGAGTGGTAGTTGTCTCAAAAAGGTCACTAGAGGAAGATGTGATTCCAGGGATTCATTCATTCAATACAGATAAACAAGATAGGAGTTTGAGCAACTGATCCCTAGTCCCCTCAACTCTATGTTGGTAAATGTTGATTAAAAAGATTATCAACTCGAAATGATTCCACTCACCTCCTTTGTTCCTCCTCATTCAGGGGCTGAAAACTCTGTAGCTCTAGTGGAGGAGCTGTTACTTTTGTGGCAGATAAACTTGAAGTAAAATCCTAATAGCCTGTATTGCTTCAGTATAGAAATGAAGAGTTGCTATGCTGCCCAGTATCTCTTTCCTGGTTTTCTTACAGCTACCAGAAAGGAGCTCCAAGTATTACATAGACCATTCTTCTGCCTCCAGACAAGAAATTCCATGTTGTGAAATCCTTTGATGTAATTTTCCGGATACCTGATTCCTGGCAAAAGACCTTTAATCTTTTAGAATTTTCTGGTTTAAAAGCAGTTTTTGGCCAGGCGCAGTGGCTCACACCTGTAATCCTAGCACTTTGGGAGACCAAGGCAGAAGGACTGCTTGAGGTTGGGAGTTTGAGATCGGCCTGAGCAAGAGCCAGATGCTGTCTCTACAAAAAACAGAAAAATTAGCCAGGGGCGGTGGCATTTGCCTGTACTCCCAGCTACTTGGGAGGCTGAGGCAGGAGGATCGCTTGAACTCAGGAGTGTGAGGTTGCAGCGAGCTATGATGATGCCACTGCACTCTATTCTGAGCAACAGAGTGAGACCCTGTCTCCAAAAAAAAAAAAAGTTGTTTTAATCTCTCATGAAATTAGAGGGGGGGAAAAAAGGGGTTTATATGCACATGCAGTAAATAACTGCAGGAGCATATTTTGTGACTTAAGTTTTCTTTATATTATTATGCCCAGGGCATTGAAACTGTGAGATATAAATTTTATTGCTCTGAAAGGAATTTTGTAGTTTTTTACCACTTTCTTTTTTTCAAATAAGCTATTTTTACTCCAAAAATCTCTTAATATTAGTGGCTTATGTTCAATTTTTTTGTAAACTAGAGAAAAGTAGTCTTTTCATATGTTGCCTGAGATATAACCACATTTAGAAATCATCTATAACTTCCCCGATAGGAGCTCATACAGGTTTTTCAAATTCTTTTAGGGTCACAAGATCACTGCTTCAGAAAACAGTAGTTCCTCTATTGACAACTTCTAAATGTTACTTTTTCCTCCTTGTGTGGAATAAAACCAATCTCCCTGTGACTTCCATCTGTCGATTCTGTTCTTTCTTGTAGATCAGTCTTTTCATAACACAGCTGTTAAATATTTGGGAACTATCATGTTCCTCTTAGTCTCATCTGGCTCAAATATCTAGTTTTTTCCAACTGTTCTTTACAGCACATACTGTTCAGATCCTTCCCTAACATGTTCATTTCATGGTCAGTTATAGTTAATCTTTCTCACAGGACATGATGCCCAGAGCTGCTCACTAGCGTGATTGCTATCTGTCTAATGACTGTGCCTTTGCTTATGTGGTTCCATCCATCTGTAACTTTCTTGGTCCCATGATTGACTCCCACTCATTCTTGAAGACTCACTCAAGGAAGTCCATATTCAGGAAGACTTTCCTGCCTCCTTACCCTTCATTCTTCCCCTCCACCAGTGTTGGGTAGATGCTCCTATGTCTCTCACTGCCCACTGCATAGCTCTGTCACGGAACATTATGCTGGCATTCTTTGTTATGTATCTGTGTCCTCTACTGGAAGAGATTTGGTGTCTTAGTTTTTATTTTAGATTCCCAGTTTACAAACTGACTCATTGTCAGAGTGTACCGTCTCAGCATACATAGATTGTAGTACTCACCAGTTGTAACAAAAAATGCTTCTTAACAAACGACACCTCAAATAAGTGACACAGCAAAAGCCTCTATTCTCATGCTAGTTGGTCTGCAGATCAGCTGCAGTTTGTCTAAAGAGTGTTGGGCTCAGTTGGGCTGGACTTAACTCTGACCTATAGGTTGATTTCATATCTGCTCAACATGGGTTTATTCTGGGGCCCAGGCCAAAGGAGAGGCAGCTACCCGGAGCATGCTCCTCTCCTGGCAGTTACTTTCTGGATTAAATAGTATCTCCCTTCCCTTTATCCTGCCTCCCCTAAATACCAATAAGGGTTTTGTGATTGCAGTAAGCAAGGGACATACCTCAAAATCTTTTTCTTATGATTGTTACTTTCTCAAACACTCTTTGGGACTTTATTTCTAGGCAGCTGTTGTGCTATGTATGGATGTGGGCTTTGCCATGAGGAACTCCTTTCCCGATGAAGAATCCCCCTTTGAACAAGCGAAGAAGATAGTGACCATGTTTGTCCAGCGACAGGTAAGTTTCAGATTGATCTTGAGCTTGTAACCCATGTTTTAACTGCTTGTTTCCTTCACCTGCATAAGATACCAACTTCCTTACAATGTCCAGCCTCACTGTTTTGTGGAATCTGGGAAATTTTCTTGCATATACTCATATGCAAGTCCACCCACCACTAGAGCCTGATAATTTTTCTTCCCTCATTCTGCCCTTTCCACTGGATATTATGGTTTTTATCAGAAACAAGAGGCAGTATAAAGTAATGTTCAAAAGCACGATCTCTAGAGCCAAATGGCCTGGATTGGAGTCCTTGCTCTGCTAACCTCATGATCTGGAATAAGTCCTTCAACTTCTTTGTGTCTAGTTTATTTATCTTTGGCTGTGTAACAAACTACCCCAAAAGTTAATGTCTTAAACGACATATTAAAAAATATCATCGTTCATAGTTCTGTGGGCTGACTGGATGGGCTCAGTTGAGTCACTCTTTTGAGGCCTCTTATGCAGTTGCAATCAGATGGTGGCTGGAGCTGGAGTCATCTGGCTTGGATGTTTAAGACGGTTCATTCACATGGCCGGAAGATGATACCTTTTGGTGCCTTTGAGCTCAGTTGAGGTTGTCCATCAGAACCCCTACATGTGGCCTCTGTAGCTTGGGATTCTTACAGTGTAGCAGCTGGTTCTAAGAACGAGTGTCCCAAGAGTGAGTATCCTAAGAGACCCTGCCTTTGTGGCTTCTTATGATTTAGCTTTAGAAATCCCAGAAAGTTGTTTTCTATTAGTCAAGCAAGTCACTAAGGCCAGCTCACGTCCAAAGGTGGGGAATTAGACTCCCTCTCTTTTTATAAGGAATAGCTTGCAAATACAGGGAGAGAAGGAATGGATGGTGGCTATCTTGGGGCCTATCTACCACAGTGTCTCGGCGTCCCGTGTGTAAAATGAGGAAAATAATAATACCTCTTACATAGGGTTGTTTTGAGGAATAAAAGATTTAGTGTAGATAAAGTGAGTAGGACGGTGCTTAGCATATTGTAAACACTATATAAGTATTAGCTATTATTATTATTATTTCTGCCCGTTCTACTTGGTATGACTGACAGTTTTGCTAATTCCATGAGGTCCTGCTTTATTCACTGGGTACTGCTGCTTCTCCTGGACACCTCTGCTGTTTCTTCTGGGTGTTGCCACTTGTCATCCTAGATTTTCACAAATCCTGATGACCTGGAGTCCTTGAGGTGCCAAAGAAGAGGGTGCTGTAACCCCATTCTTGGTTGTAGTTGTGTTGGGGGTATTCAGGTATTATGGTTGTGTCCCAATATAGGATGGTTTTGTTGTTGTTGTTTTTAAGAAAGAGTCTGAATCTGGAAGGCTGGGGGACAAAACCTAATGCCAGTCCCATACCACACTCAAAATTTCCTCCCCTCCCATGTCTGAGGTTTTGTTGTTGGAGCAAAATTACCTTGCCTGAGATGAATTCCTATCCAGGAGGCAGATACCTGCCCAGCCAGTATGCTAGACAGGTCTGAACCTCAGCAACAGAGACCTTTGCTCCATGTATTAATACAACTGGAAGTCCTAGGTGGAATTGTTTACAGACTAGAGCATTTAATAGACCAAACAAAAATGAAGAATGACAGAATTCCATTATCTCCCCTCATAGTACTCTTCCCCGGCAACTTGAAAGGCTTATGTTAATAATTAGGTGAGGGTGGAATTGCCTTTTGTGTCAGATAGTGGGTGTTTTTTTTTTTAAATATTTTATTATGAAATGTTTCATAGAAGAGGAAATGCAGAGAATAATATAATGGAAATTGTTTTCCCATTGTCGTGTGCTATATTATCTTAATATTTTGCCATATTTATTTGATTTTTCTTTTTTTCCTTAAAAAATAAAGTATTTTATTAAAGATAAACTTGAAGCCCTTTCCCAATCCTTTTTGGCTCTCTCCTTCTCCTCTTTTGTCAGGATTTGGGTAATTAGTACCTTGAATATTTTATGTTATTGGACATAAGTATGTATTCATAGATAATATTTAGTATTATATGACACTGTCAAAAGTGTATGTAAAGGGTTTTATATGGTACATGTAATTCTGCAACTTATTTTTTTTTCAACCTAATGTATTCACATTGAGAAATGTTGCACAAATTTACTTTTACTGGGGTGTGTAGGGACCGTCCCTGGGCAAAAATTGGCTTAAGCCCAGAGTCAGCGAAACTGGGTGTGCTCTCCTTGGCGCCAGAGATCAATAGGCCCGGCCCGGCCTGTTGACCAAACAGAACTATTCCTCATGACAGATAGCTTTATGACAGATAACCAAGCACCTCGGGTCTTGCAAACAAGCCAAGGCGTCTCATTGTCCTGCATATGGTAATGAGATAAAGAAGTTAAGATGCAAGAAGTTAAGATGCAAACGTCTGCTTCCCTTAAGCAATCGTCTGGAAGGAATGAAAATGTGTTTTCCTCAAGGCGCCCAAGGTAGTCACGTGCCAGGAAGTAGCTGCCGGACAGAGAAAAGTATGAGAATAAAGCATAAGAATAAAGCGACTGGTAGAATTCACTACTGCAGTCTTGTATGTCCTTGTGTGTGTCTGTGTGTTTCTTTCTGTGTCCATCCCCCGTTCTGCAATCCGGGCCGCGACAGGGGTGTAATATTCCATTGTATAAATATTCTGCAGTGCATTTTTGCATTCTCCTATTGATAATTTGCTTCCAGTTTTTGCCCTGTTATTAACAGTTCTGGAGTGTAAACTATCTTGTCCATTGTCTCCTTGCATACATGCACAAGAATTTTTCTAGGGTATACCATATATACCTGTCAGTGAAATTTCTGGGACATAGGTGATGAACCTGGAACTTTTTTTTGTTACTCTCCAGAAAATTTAAACCTTGGATAGACATTCCAGAAAGACTAAAATCTTTTCAAATTACTCATAGTTAGTTATCATTGAGAATTAGAGTCTGATTTGGCTGGAAGTCATCAGGAGCAGTTATTAATATTACGCTCTTGTTCCCTCACCCCAACTCGTGCTGAAATGAAAGGTGTGAATTATAGTCAATGAAAATGTCTGCTTAGAACCTAGGATTTTCATTGTCCATAGTCCTGTGTTTCATCGAGCCCAGTATTCTGTGGCCCCAGGGACCTGCCATAGGGTAATATGATTGTCCTGTTTCCTCAAGGTTAAGTATTTTATTGCTTGCAGTTTGTTCTAATATAGTTTTCAGCCTTCTGACGTTCTTCTCTAGGTGTTTGCTGAGAGCAAAGATGAGATTGCATTAGTCCTGTTTGGTACAGATGGCACTAAGAATGCCCTTGCTGCTGGGGATCAGTATCAGAACATCACAGTGCACAGACACCTGATGCTGCCAGATTTTGATTTGCTGGAGGACATTGAAAGCAAAATCCAACCAGGTTCTCAACAAGCTGATTGTATCCTTTTGCAGCCAAAGAAGACTTTTAAGAAATTTCCTTTAACCTGGGAATCACAGATTCCTTTAATCTCTCCAGTTTGGTGAGACATCCCCAGAGTCCCAGCTCTGAGTATGTGGTTATCTTTTGCTCTGAGGATGGGGAGGAGATATGTATTAGGATTTAATGAGCAATTAATCAGGTTGGGTGCCTGGGCTCCAGGCACTTTCATCACATGTCTCTTCTCTGCATTAGTGGCATTGAGAGGTTGGGAGGCACAGGAAGAGGAAGATATTAGGGAGTATATGGGTGTATTGACTATATGCAGAGGTGGTGCTGGTTAGAAATGTTTGGAGGTAGAGAAAAGATATTTTTAGGGGAGTATGGGCATTAGCATTCTCCACCCTTTTCTGGATAGAGGATGTTTTTATATCAGAAATCAGACTGATATTCAAACTGTGAGATTTCCAATTTCTTCCACAGGTGCCCTAAGTTTAAGGGGTTACTCTTGTTATTTTTCTAAACAAGTGGTGCCGTCCTTGGTCACTGGGAGGTGCTGTTGTGCTGGGACCGACGTGCAAGTGCTACCTTATGGCTCACTTCATGTTTAAGAATGGACTGTAATCACCAGAAATGGGTTCTAGATACTGTTAAATATCATTGTAATTTTTGGTTGAATGAATGAAATGTGTTAGATTGCCTCATGTTTATTTTCTTTTTTTTAGTTGTATGTGTCAGGATATATATTTTGATATACAGCAAATGTGAATATATGTTAATGACATAAACTGCCACTTGGGCAAGTACGTAAGTCATCACATAGTCCATTGTCAACAGTTTCCATCACTGTGGACTTAGCTGGAAAAAAGTTACATGTGCATGGGAAGAAGGAACTGTTTGGTTGTATCTCTGCCCTTAACTAGCTGAGTCCTGGATGCACTGATTGTGTGCATGGATGTGATTCAACGTGAAACTGTGTAAGTATCTCAACTGAAGAGTTGGAAATGAGCCTTTCTACAAAAATTGTGTGGGTTGTGTATTCAGTGTACTGTGTGATTCATTATTAAATCAAGCAGCATGTTTGTGTGGCTAAAGAAACATTTGACAGAATTCAATGGTTCAGTTCAACCTCTCTCTCTTTTTTTTTAAAGTTTTGAAAGAGCAAGAGCTATACTTGGTAGGAATTTCTCTGGGAGAAATAAATGTTTGGCTTATTTCAGTTCCCTTCCTATTTGACTTAAGCTGATCACCAGGAATTTTTTAAGATGCTAAGTGGTATAACCCATATGTAGTTGATATTAAGTGCATAGTAACTCTGGCCAACTTCGTAATTCATTATTAAATCACTGTGCCTTAAAAATGTGTGTCTTTGAATACATCACCCCCCGCCTTGCCTGTTAGGAAAAATATATGCGCTAAAATCCCAGGCCTAAATCTGTAGTATCATTTCTCAATCTTTGTACATCCTCTGCAAAATTCTACCACTAGTGCTGTTCGTGGAATCAGAATAAGGTGTTTGAAAAGTGAATATCAATTAAATGCAATTCTGAAGTTATAGTACACTGGGGAAATTCCTTGTTTACATTCTGCCTATATGGAGGCTGGAAAGGGATCTTTTTTAATCACAGTGACCACATCTTTGAGCTGAGTTAGAGTTAGGAATTCAGAGACATAATATTTCTATAATGCTGAGAAATTTAGCCCAAGATATTCAAAGTATAAGGTATACCAGGGTTGATAATGTGTTTAATAAGAATTTAACTATCAACAATACACATACTTCTAGGATGTAATCACATTTATTAACTGTATCTAGATTCATTCCTTAGCCTCTTTCCACTCGGTGACAAAATGTATTTGAATTTTTAGAAAATAATTCAGGAGAATGATTTCTTAATGTGATAACTCTTTCTTTTAGAGGAAAGAAATTTGAGAAGAGGCATATTGAAGTGTTCACTGACCTCAGCAGCCCATTCAGCAAAGATCAGCTGGATATCATAATTCATAACTTGAGGAAATCTGGCATCTCCCTGCAATTCTTGTAAGATCCTAAGAATAACATATGTAGACAAATCCTGTGATCTCCTAATGCAGTAAGTGGGACCCCTTTACAGAGTGCTTGGTTCATGAAGTCTTCTCTTTCTGCTCTGAGTTGGAATCTGTCAGATGACTAATAACTCCACAAACACTCACTGATGACTCTCTGTATTCTGGGAACTGTTCTAAGTTTTAGAGACAAAGAGATGAAAGTCACAGTGATGCAGAGGAATTGAGCTCAGTAGCAGATCTTTGTTTGTTCACTGTTATTGGACCCAGAGAATTGAGGAGTTAGAAGAATTTTTTTATCACTTCTCAGCCTTTTGGCTAAGATCAAGTGTAGCGAGTCTTTTGAGGATATTCAGTTTATCTCCTTCCTACATAGAAGACTTTATCCAAACAATTACCAGATTGATGGTTTCTTTTCTTAAACAGTGCTAGAGGTCGGGTGTAGTGGCTCATGCCTGTAATTTTAGCACTTTGGGAGGCCAAAGCAGGGGCATCACTTGTGGTCAGGAGTTCAAGACCAGCCTGAGCAACATAGTGAGACCCGTCTCTACAAAAAATAAGAAAAATTAGCAGGGCGTAGTGGTGCACACCCTGTAGTCCCAGATACTCAGGAGGCTGAGGCAGGAGGATCACTTGACTCAGGAGTTTGAGGTTGCAGCAAACTGTGATCGCACCACTGCCCTCATGCCTGGGCAACAGAGTGAGACCCTGTCTCAAAAACAACAACAACAAAAGCAAAACAAAACAGTGCTAGAGAACTGCGTCCTACAGACAGTAGATGATTTAGGGTAGACAGGAATCATTTTAAACACATAAAATGTTTATATTTTACTTATTTTCAGAACAAAAGATGCAAACACATATATAAAATGTAATTTGTTTATATGTATTTAGAAACAAGGTAACAAATTTAGAGGGAAAAAATTTGTGTTTCACAATTTATTAGGGAGAGAGTTCCTCCTCTCACAAAACACTCGAATTTCCCCTCCAGCATTTACTTTCTCTATCTTATATCCCTAAGAAAAATTTCTTTTCAGTACACTAATCCTTCCTGCTGCATTTGAAACCTATTTTTTCTTGTTCTATTTTTGGTGAAAGCAGAGTGATGGTATAGGATATTGAATTATTAATCTCCTGGGGACGTTCATTTTTCAAATTGAGAGCTATACCAAGAAGCCTCTAGCTCAGACTGGTGCGCCTTTGGCTTTTTAAAATGCCTGCCACGGGGAATTAAGAATCTCTCTTGCATGTATGTATCTCTTAAGACTGCCAAGGGACACCTCCTTTCTGTAGGACTATAGAAAAATAGTTCAGAATAACCCATCAAACTGGTACTTGTTGAGATGGTACTTCAGAGAAATTAAGTGCTTTTTAAGTGACACTTCTTACAGAGTGAGGTTTTCTAAGTACTTCAGAAGCCCAGCTCAGCTTCTGTTCCCTGTTCATAATCTCAGGATGCCTCTACATGGTTGAAGCATAGTGCAGCTCTGTCAATATCATTTGAAAGGGCTACTCTTTTTTTGTGTGAGCAGTACAGAAAAACGTGAAGAAGAGGGAACATAGCCCTTCTACTTGCTTATCTGACTTGTATTTTTTCTTGAGTAATATGCTTTCTTCCTGTGCTACAAACCTCTAGCATACACAGTAGAGTTTATGGTTTTGTTGTTTAGTGTATTCTGTGTACGATTGATTGTTCCAGTTGGACTAAAGAAATACCAGCAGCTCGAAGAAGCACTGTGTTCTGAGCAGGCTTATTTCTTGGACATAGTTTTTAGTTTCTTTTACTGGCCACTGAGAAAGCTTATTTCTGGTCTGATGTACGGTAGAAAAAACTGTCATTATAACTTCTTTTTCCAGGGTAACTTCTTGACCTTCATTTCTATGTCATTTGGCCCTTCCTGGTTGATACTACGGAAACAGCAATAACGTGATGCAAACGCTGTGTCTGTACTTTGCTCTCTGGAAGATTTTTATCTGATAGGTAATGCAGGGCATGCAAATATGTCATGCTAAGCATTCATAGAAAGATTTAAACAGAAAGCCCTGTTTTAAGTATAGCAAAGAAAATGATAGAGAAAGCACCTTAAAAATAACCATCCACTTAGGGAAATTTATAAACAGAGGAAATTGATTTCTCACAGTTTTGGAGTCCGAGAAGTCCAGGATCACAGTGCCTGCAGATTCGGTATCTGATGAGGGAGCTCTGCTTCCAAGATGGTGCCTTGTTGCTGCGTCCTCATCCTCACATGACAGAAGGGTGAACATCGTGTCCTGACATGGCGGAAGAGCAAATATGACAAAAGGGCACTCCCTTCAACCTCTTTTATAAGATTGCTGATTCATTCATGAGCTCTCTATCCTCATGACTATTACCTCCTAAAGGCCCCACCTCTTATTGCTATCACATTGGTGATGAAGTTTCAGCATGTGAATTCTGGGGGACACATTCAGGCAATAGCAGAGCTAGAACATGTTCAGAGGCAATGTGGAAGAGGCCGGTCTGAGAGAGTGAAGGCAGCATAAAGGCAAATGAAGGTAAAACACCTAGAGAGTGAGAGAGTCAGATAATCCTAGTGGCAATTGAAACCCTGGATCTAATCTTGCTAAGGCCTTGTGTAGCCCTGCCCTTTTAATTATTTGGTTATGTCAGCCAATAAATTTTCCCCTTTTGAAATCAGAGAGCTGTCAGTCACTTGAAACTGAAAGAATATAGGCTAAGTAGGTAAGTCATTTGACAGCTGAGAAATTTAAAGCTTGGTGAGATAGACCAATATGCCCATTTTCTCATAGCTAGTGAGTGACAGTCATAGGATTGAAACCAATTTTATTATTCAGCTTCAGAGCTTGTCTTTTTAATTACTGCTGATCTTCTCCTGATAGCTTGCCTTTCCCAATTGCCAAGGAAGATGGAACTGGGGACAGAGGAGAAGGTAACTTGCCCTTGGACCACCATGGACCCTCCTTGCCTCAAAAAG
>NW_012149252.1:269634-278775 GCF_000956105.1 Propithecus coquereli | reverse complement strand
TGAGTTGGAATCTGTCAGATGACTAATAACTCCACAAACACTCACTGATGACTCTCTGTATTCTGGGAACTGTTCTAAGTTTTAGAGACAAAGAGATGAAAGTCACAGTGATGCAGAGGAATTGAGCTCAGTAGCAGATCTTTGTTTGTTCACTGTTATTGGACCCAGAGAATTGAGGAGTTAGAAGAATTTTTTTATCACTTCTCAGCCTTTTGGCTAAGATCAAGTGTAGCGAGTCTTTTGAGGATATTCAGTTTATCTCCTTCCTACATAGAAGACTTTATCCAAACAATTACCAGATTGATGGTTTCTTTTCTTAAACAGTGCTAGAGGTCGGGTGTAGTGGCTCATGCCTGTAATTTTAGCACTTTGGGAGGCCAAAGCAGGGGCATCACTTGTGGTCAGGAGTTCAAGACCAGCCTGAGCAACATAGTGAGACCCATCTCTACAAAAAATAAGAAAAATTAGCAGGGCGTAGTGGTGCACACCCTGTAGTCCCAGATACTCAGGAGGCTGAGGCAGGAGGATCACTTGACTCAGGAGTTTGAGGTTGCAGCAAACTGTGATCGCACCACTGCCCTCATGCCTGGACAACAGAGTGAGACCCTGTCTCAAAAACAACAACAACAAAAGCAAAACAAAACAGTGCTAGAGAACTGCGTCCTACAGACAGTAAATGATTTAGGGTAGACAGGAATCATTTTAAACACATAAAATGTTTATATTTTACTTATTTTCAGAACAAAAGATGCAAACACATATATAAAATGTAATTTGTTTATATGTATTTAGAAACAAGGTAACAAATTTAGAGGGAAAAAATTTGTGTTTCACAATTTATTAGGGAGAGAGTTCCTCCTCTCACAAAACACTTGAATTTCCCCTCCAGCATTTACTTTCTCTATCTTATATCCCTAAGAAAAATTTCTTTTCAGTACACTAATCCTTCCTGCTGCATTTGAAACCTATTTTTTCTTGTTCTATTTTTGGTGAAAGCAGAGTGATGGTATAGGATATTGAATTATTAATCTCCTGGGGACGTTCATTTTTCAAATTGAGAGCTATACCAAGAAGCCTCTAGCTCAGACTGGTGCGCCTTTGGCTTTTTAAAATGCCTGCCACGGGGAATTAAGAATCTCTCTTGCATGTATGTATCTCTTAAGACTGCCAAGGGACACCTCCTTTCTGTAGGACTATAGAAAAATAGTTCAGAATAACCCATCAAACTGGTACTTGTTGAGATGGTACTTCAGAGAAATTAAGTGCTTTTTAAGTGACACTTCTTACAGAGTGAGGTTTTCTAAGTACTTCAGAAGCCCAGCTCAGCTTCTGTTCCCTGTTCATAATCTCAGGATGCCTCTACATGGTTGAAGCATAGTGCAGCTCTGTCAATATCATTTGAAAGGGCTACTCTTTTTTTGTGTGAGCAGTACAGAAAAACGTGAAGAAGAGGGAACATAGCCCTTCTACTTGCTTATCTGACTTGTATTTTTTCTTGAGTAATATGCTTTCTTCCTGTGCTACAAACCTCTAGCATACACAGTAGAGTTTATGGTTTTGTTGTTTAGTGTATTCTGTGTACAATTGATTGTTCCAGTTGGACTAAAGAAATACCAGCAGCTCGAAGAAGCACTGTGTTCTGAGCAGGCTTATTTCTTGGACATAGTTTTTAGTTTCTTTTACTGGCCACTGAGAAAGCTTATTTCTGGTCTGATGTACGGTAGAAAAAACTGTCATTATAACTTCTTTTTCCAGGGTAACTTCTTGACCTTCATTTCTATGTCATTTGGCCCTTCCTGGTTGATACTACGGAAACAGCAATAACGTGATGCAAACGCTGTGTCTGTACTTTGCTCTCTGGAAGATTTTTATCTGATAGGTAATGCAGGGCATGCAAATATGTCATGCTAAGCATTCATAGAAAGATTTAAACAGAAAGCCCTGTTTTAAGTATAGCAAAGAAAATGATAGAGAAAGCACCTTAAAAATAACCATCCACTTAGGGAAATTTATAAACAGAGGAAATTGATTTCTCACAGTTTTGGAGTCCGAGAAGTCCAGGATCACAGTGCCTGCAGATTCGGTATCTGATGAGGGAGCTCTGCTTCCAAGATGGTGCCTTGTTGCTGCGTCCTCATCCTCACATGACAGAAGGGTGAACATCGTGTCCTGACATGGCGGAAGAGCAAATATGACAAAAGGGCACTCCCTTCAACCTCTTTTATAAGATTGCTGATTCATTCATGAGCTCTCTATCCTCATGACTATTACCTCCTAAAGGCCCCACCTCTTATTGCTATCACATTGGTGATGAAGTTTCAGCATGTGAATTCTGGGGGACACATTCAGGCAATAGCAGAGCTAGAACATGTTCAGAGGCAATGTGGAAGAGGCCGGTCTGAGAGAGTGAAGGCAGCATAAAGGCAAATGAAGGTAAAACACCTAGAGAGTGAGAGAGTCAGATAATCCTAGTGGCAATTGAAACCCTGGATCTAATCTTGCTAAGGCCTTGTGTAGCCCTGCCCTTTTAATTATTTGGTTATGTCAGCCAATAAATTTTCCCCTTTTGAAATCAGAGAGCTGTCAGTCACTTGAAACTGAAAGAATATAGGCTAAGTAGGTAAGTCATTTGACAGCTGAGAAATTTAAAGCTTGGTGAGATAGACCAATATGCCCATTTTCTCATAGCTAGTGAGTGACAGTCATAGGATTGAAACCAATTTTATTATTCAGCTTCAGAGCTTGTCTTTTTAATTACTGCTGATCTTCTCCTGATAGCTTGCCTTTCCCAATTGCCAAGGAAGATGGAACTGGGGACAGAGGAGAAGGTAACTTGCCCTTGGACCACCATGGACCCTCCTTGCCTCAAAAAGGAATTACTGAGCAGCAAAAAGAAGGTATTCAGATGGTGAAAAAGGTGATGATGTCTTTAGAAGGTGAAGATGGGCTGGATGAAATTTATTCCTTCAGGTAAGAAGTGAAAACATTGATGACAACTTTCAATCATACCCACATAAGTTTCTCTTTTGATCAGAGGTCTCCTTAATGTGCTTTTCTTTTTCTGGGCCACTCTTGAATTAGCAATCATTCTTTAATAAATATTCTGAGTTTTATTAAAGAAATGGTATTCCCAGCCTTAATCCTCTTTTTTAAATTTTGTATGGTTGGCACATGGTTTCTCATTTATTTCCAGGGCTTGTGTCAGTGAAGTTTGGGAATAGATAGATACAATGAAAGATTTATCAAGTCAAATTGTAAAGGATGAAGTAGTATATTTCTTTATGCCAAGCTTGGGGCATATTTCTTGGGCCCCTCCTTTTCATACATCTACAAAAAACATTCCTTTTCTTTTTTTGAAACAGGGTCTTGCTCTGTTGCCCAGGTTGGAGTGCAATGGCATGATCATTGCTCACTGCAGCCCCGAACTCCTGGCCTCACGCCATTCTCCTGCCAAAAATATTCTTAATTATAAAAAGCAGTCTCTGGTCTGAGTTAGTATCCTCTTACCCTCTGATTTAGGTTTTAGAAAGCAGCATACTATAGTATAGTGATTTTTTTTTTTAAACTTTTGGTCACAAAGTTTGATCTAGCAAAAAAAAAAAGACAAAAACCCAAAATGTAAAGAATTCATAGCCTATTTATTTCATGTGGGTTATGTAAAGGCAAAATGACTTAAGAAAAATGAAATCCCTGAAATACTGTATAATAATAAAGAAGATTGCCATTTTCAACCTTCTAGTTAGAGATTGTGGGAGAGACCAGCTTCTTTATCTGTCTTATTCTTGGTTGGAATGGACATAAATTTATTTTGAGCAAAGAACCTGAGAGGGATCAATAGTATCTAGAATACTTTGTGTTTGAGGGGCTTGATTTGACAAAAGTGGCAATAGAATACTTTTATCAAGCAGTATTACTTGTGTGGGTTGAAATTTTCAGGGATAATACTGCTTGGTGTTGATGAATTAATTCCAGTTTATCAGTCAGTACACAAAATACAGGCTGTTTAGGCAAAGTTCTCAATTAAAGATTCAACAACTAGACTTTTTTTAAGGAGCTGCAGTATATATCTGCTCTAATTTTTTTCACAGCCACAATTTTTAAGTATTTCCGGTGAGCTATAATTGACAAACAATACATTCTGATTTGCTAACATCCTTGAAAATGAAAGGAAAATGGAAATTTTCGAAATGGAATTGTAATTTCCCAAGAGGTTGGCAAAGAAATCAGTGAAGAATCCCTGTAAAGTGAAGTTTCTTGACATAATATGTATTCTTGTCATAATATGTGCAAATATGTGTTTCTAAGTTTTTTCTCTTTTAAATTTGGGGATATACATGTCTTAAACTAATATATTAACTGTTTATCATAAAGAAAAGTTATAGGTCCATACAAATTACAAGGTTTTTTTTTTTCTATTAGCGTAGCAAGTAGATAAATTACTGCCTATGCATTCTCCTAGCAACGTAAGCTACTTTGAACATAGATCTGCCATAAGAGTGTGGACCAGAACTTTGCCATTTAACACAGTGGCCATTAGTCACATATGGATATTTAAATTCAAGTTAATTAAAATCAAATAAATTTTAAAATTCAGTCCCTTAGTCCCATTAGCCACCTTTCAAGTGCCTAGTGGGTTGGCACTGTTAGAAATAGAACATTTCCATCATCACAGAAAGTTGTACTGGACGGCACTGGACTAGGCTTATTTTCACGTAGAAGATCTTAGGAAGACAACTTGACTTCTGCTTGGGTGATTCAGCTCTTTTGCAGAACTGATCCGTTTGTTCTCAGATCTTATATATCATATTAGACACTAGTCTGGAAGAGAATCCAAACCTTGTGATGGTTTTAGACCTGACTCGTACTTGGACTAGTAATGTCCTATGAGACGGATTAGACCTGGTTCATACCCATTCATTCAACAAGTCCAAAGCTGAGTATTACCGTAGCTTTGGAAGCAGATGTCTGGTAAAATATCTACTATTCATTGTAAATTATTTCTGAAAATTGGAGTCTCTTGAGGCCTCTCTGTCCATAACTCTGTGGCTAATGTTAAGAGAATTCTCTTTACCTCTATTTAGATCTGTTTTTCATCGCTACCAAGTAGGTCAGCCCTGAAGTCAGGACCGTATGCTTTAAGTGCATTTTGTCACTTATTCCTTTGTTCATTATTTTGGTGAATACCACAGATTCTACCTGTCTTCTGAATTTTCTCTGTTGTGTTTGATTAGGCGCCACATAAAAATAGAATTGACCTTCCCTTTTGTTTACTGAACCAGCACTCTACATTGTGTTTGTCCCCCTCTACCCACCTCCAGCTTTTCCCACCACTAGAAACCTAGAGTATCTGCTTTACCTAAAGACTAAATATGGACTACTAAATTCCTTTTTCCCCTGGATAGTCTTTATTTAACTCTATCGTATATATGTAAAAACATATCATATCTTTTATTTAAGAGAATTGGAATTAACTAATGAATTGAAGAGTTGTGAGTAGTGATATTATAGGGGTTCTTATCCTTAGGTTCATGGTTTTCAGGGAGTTGGTGAACCTTCATATTGTGTGCAGACTTCGTTTGTGAATGTGCTTTTATCATATCCTCAAAGGTGCCCTTGGTCCTGAAAAAATGTTAAGAATACTGGCGGAGTTGAAAGAAAAGATTGAATAGGGGAAGATAGAGATGTTCGTTTCCACCTATCAGTAAAGTGATTCAACTCCTACTTCCTCCTAAGCCAACTTAGTTGTATTCTGGCTCTGTCCCAAATGATGATTGTCATTTTCCTGCCGTCCCCTGCTGTTCCTCTCTTTATAATCAACAATAGCTCACTTCTCATTCTAGAAAACTAAATGCATCATTCAGCACAAGTTAACATTTTAAAATTGTTGTTTTCATTTTATATTTTTCTTTATTAAGTGAAAGTCTGAGGCAGCTATGTGTCTTCAAGAAAATTGCGAGGTATTCCGTGCCTTGGCCTTGCCGGCTGACCATAGGATCCAATTTGTCGATAAGGATAGTGGCCTATAAATCGGTAAGTGGTAGGTACACATTTTTAAAAGTAATGTTACCAGGCAGATACATAGGCTTATATAAGGAACTGAAAATTCATGTGTGGGATATTCAGAACCATAATTACTGCTTTTCTAGCTGCTCTCCTTGTTCATTTAATCTCTGTTTAGCTTTTTATGTAAAAGGCATGCTAGGAGAGGAAGTTTAAAGAATTGTCTGTAGTAGAGTTTGATTCCCTCCTCTTTCTCTTTCTCTCCACTGATAATTGATTGTTAACCATGAGTTCTGGGCTTCTCTCTCTTTTTTTTAAAGAAAGCAAATGAAGTGCATTAAGTTGTATTATTGTAGTATCATAGCAGAAATATAGATGGTACACCAGAGTTAAGTTTACAGTTTTGGAGATTCAGTTACATCTAATTCAATTATTAATGATCTCATAGTAACGACATCTATGAAATATCAAAAAATGGTGAGTCATTACTATGAAATTGCATTTCGTAATATATGTATGTTTGTACATAATAGCACACTTTCAAAAATGACTTGCTTTTGGTGATTATTTGATGAAATTCCATTTTAAGTAGGAATCCCTGACCCGTGCCTCCACATGAGCCTCCTTGCCTTTTTTCTTTAAATGTACAAAATAAATATATAAAAGCATTTTAAATACGCAAAATATGTTTTTGTATATTTGTTTTTTGTATATTCAAGGACTTGATTCCAAAACACATGATTCATCCATGAGAACCGTGGAGGTAGTCCTTTCTTTATTTCAGGTTCTGTCAATGCCTAGACTAGTATTCCTAGGAACAAGAATACAGTCTCTTCCTTTTTTTCTTTATTCTGTCTCCTTTTCAAATTTCTTTGTTGATTAATGACTATTGATATATTGCTTGTCCTTTCTTTTATATTGGAAAATTGTGGTAAAATAGATAGACCTCCTTTTATTAGTCTAAGGTTTTGTACAGAAAGTTCATATATATATAAATATTAATATAATTTATTTGTGGATTACTTTGGAGGGGAGAATGAAATGTAGAGAGAGTTATCCAGTATGTCCTATTGTGAAATAAACTATTAATAAGATTTTTGCAATAGGTAAGAGCAAACAAAACAACGTAGCTAGAATAATTATTCTGGATTTCTGTCTGTGAACCAGAGATTATATTAGGTTTTCATCTTCTATCAGTTGGAATCCTAGCTTTTTATGTTTTCCCTTTATTTATCTTTCGTAATATAAGATGCTACAGGAGAAAGTTAAAAAGACTTGGACAGTTGTGGATGCGAGAACCTTAAAAAAAGAAGATATACAAAAAGAAACAGTTTATTGCTTAAATGATGATGATGAAACTGAAGTTCCTAAAGAGGATACTATTCAAGGTACGCCAGTAAGAGTTTTTACTTTTGCCTAAAAGAGATTTTCTTCAAGATGATATGAGGCAAGCGAAGATTTATATTATTATTTGTTTAGAGATGTTTCTCTGAGTCATAGAGATGTAATTATCTGAGGGAATAATGAGACACTGGGTGTCTCATCTGTTGGGTCTTAGGCAGGATGGTTCCCAGGAGTGCACTTGGGTATTCCATCTCTGAGTTTTAAATGTCTTAAGTGAAAGGAATTGCTACTTGTCTTTATTTTAAAGTTTAAAACTCACTAGCTAGAGTAATACTTATATTAATATGGCTGAAGCAAGTTTTTTTGTTTACTGTATTTTATTTTTGACTTCCATGGTGATTATTCTAAGTGCCAATGTCAGGTTTTATATCTTACCAAACATGCTTCCTTAATTCAGGTGTTAAGAAAAAGTATTTGTTTGTTATATTGCATCATATTCAATAGGATCTTTAGAGTTGTACTCATATATTATGCCCATTTGGTGTGAATGGCATGTCTAGATGGCATCTTTATCCAGAGAACTTGGAAACTAGGTAAGGATATCTGAATGTTTAAGAGCTAAAATTATAAGATATCAGATGACATGGAAACTAGAGTCCTAGATCAGTTTATCACACAATATAGTTTTGGTTTGCAAGCCTTGAAAAAAATTCTTTTCATCTGTGTTACTATATCTCATTGTGTATATTTGCGTGGGTTGAGGGGGATGGCAGCTTAAAGATGGTGGTGATTATGATTCCTTTCTCTCGATGGATTAGGTGCAGAGTGTAATTAATACCCTATAATTTCTACTAGTTTTTAAATTCAATTCAGTAGCATAGAACATGAATTTTGAAATCAGACATGGATTAGAATCAAGGCTCCATCATTGGTTAATTATTAATTCTAGTATAATGACTGGCCCATAGTAGGAAGAACAGTGTGATTAAAGGCACGAGACCTAGAAAGTAGAGGGTCTTCTCAGAGACATTAAGTAGTTCGTCTGGGTTGTTGCATTGGGCATGTGCAGGTTAGTACTTGAAGATAGTATTAATATCTAATAGCCTACACTTTTAATCATCAATGACAACGTAGTAAAGCAGGCATTCTTGTTATTTCCATTTTACATAAGGGAACTGAAGCTGAAAGACATTTGTTAACATGTTCAGAGTCACACAGCTCAAACTAGCAGGACTTGAATCTAGGGCTTGAGTTAGAGTCTGAGTGTCTATGTCCTCTTCTGAATTGGGACTGACACATGAAAGGCTTTGGATGATAGGCTAAGAGTTTATACATAATTTTGAAAGGGGCTGTATTTTAGGAAGATTAATATGACAGCTGGTTGTAGGATGGATTTAAAGGAGAGGGGTCTAGAGGTGAGGGTGCCAATTCTTTTGGTTGTTAGCAAAGAAAACAGCTCTGACTATCTTAGGCAAAAAGAAAATTTATTGGTGGGCAATGGAGAGGGAAGAGTTAAAAACTGCTTGTGTTAGAAGAGTATGGAAGTGCGTCTTTTTTCCCTTACCTTTTTGCGGTTACCAACATACTTTCTTTGCCTGTCCTCCACTCTCCATCCCCTAATACGTAGAGTTCTCTTTCTTACACAGAGGAACTGGTATAGACATGTGGGTGAAGGAGTATGGTTATACGGTATAGTCTAGTCTGTACCTTTTGTCGTATACAAAAGTTAGAGTTATTTGCCCTTTAAGTGCATCAACTGGAAAACAGGGTTTTTTTTAATTTTTAAATTTTTTTTTA
>NW_012149252.1:253329-268639 GCF_000956105.1 Propithecus coquereli | reverse complement strand
TGATTGCCTTTGGGGTCTTCTTCATAAATTCTTTCCCTAGGCCAATGTCTGTTAGAGTTTTCTCAACATTTTCTTCTAAAATTCTTATAGTTTCATGCCATAGGTTTAAGTCTCTTAGCCACCATGAGTTGATTTTTGTGAGAGGTGTAGATCCTGTTTCCGTCTTCTACTTGTGCCTATCCAATTTTCCCAGCACCATTTGTTGAATAAGGATTCTTTTCCCCAGTGTGTTTTTGTCTGCTTTGTCAAAGGTTAGATGGCTCTATGAGGATGGTTTTATATCTAGGTTCTCAGTTCTGTTCCATTGGTCTATGTCTCTGTTCCTGTGCCAGTACCATGCTGTTTTAATTACTATAGCCTTGTAGTATAGCTTGAAGTCTGATAAATTGATGCCTCCCAATTTGTTTTTGCTTAAGATTGCTTTTGCTATACAGGGTCTTCTCTGGTTCCATACAAAGCGTAGAATTATTTTTTCTAGATCTGTGAAAAATAATGTTGGCATTTTCAGAAAACAGTTTTAATTAGAACTTCCAAGTTACTATTAAAAATTCAAGTAAGAAAATGACTGCTGACAGAAAAAAATTAGGAAAAGCTTTAGTTTAGATACCACTCTTAATCATGTGCCATACATTTCCTGTTAATTTTTTGTTGGAATTTCTGTTTTCATCACCAGCTTTTTGAAAAAGACATACACGGAGCACAAATATGGTTTTTTAAAAAATTAAATACATGGTATCAACAGACTAACTGGAACAAATAAAAACTGAATCACAAAATCTGCCCCCAAACATACAAGTATTTTGTTTCTTGGAGTAAAGATGCATGTGTTTTCCTTTGCTTTACCAAAGTCTGGAATCCTTGGATTTTGACACTCCTTTTTCCCACTAAATATATAAGATATTCTGTATTAGAAGGACATGATCTGCCATAGAGTAGAGGACATGGAACAGGGTTGGAATTTTGTGGGTTTTTTTCTTTTTAAGAAGCCAAGAGCCCATATTTATATAAATATCCTAAGTAACTAAAAAAGAAAATAATATACAATCAAATCCCAGAAATAAAATAAATTTAAATGCAGAAAAATACGCAACTTATCAATTGAATGTTTCTAAACAGGAGAGTTTTAGCTTCTTCTGTTAGGCATTTGTATATCTCCAGCATGTATTTTGGAGAACACTTTGTTCTGAAAATTTCCTATGGGCGTTTTTCCGTATGGGTCTCCAGGTTTCCGAATAAATGTGTTCTTGTTATTATGTTTACAAATCATGCTGTACTTTAGTCAACCATGGTTTCTCTTTGGAGGATAACTAGTACATTGCATTTGCTACATTTTTTCTTCTAGGCTGGATAATCATTAAGGTAACTAGATTACAGAAGATGCTACTTTAAAAATGTAATTTGATTTTAATCGTCTCTGTATTGTATATGTGGTTTGTGTGTCTGCTGCTGCTTTTTCCTCATTGATTCACAAGGGCCAGTAATTCGATTCCAGGGAGTAGAGACAGAGGCTTCCTCTGGAGTATGCATATATTGTTAATGTATGCATAGAGCTCATTTCCGCTCGTAGAAAATGAGGCCCCATATGCTTAACAGATGCTCTTCTCTTGTTCTCTAGGGTTCCGCTATGGAAGTGATATAGTTCCTTTCTCTAAAGTGGATGAGGAACAAATGAAATATAAATCGGAGGGGAAGTGCTTCTCTGTTTTGGGATTTTGTAGATCTTTTCAGGTACAACTGTGAACAAAATAAATGAGCTTTTTCCTAGCTGTTACTTGAAATGGTGTGCTTTTGATTAGTCATTTTATTTACAATATATATTTACTGCACTTTTAGTTTTTCTGTAAGTAGTCTGGAGGTTAGTGTTTCCATCCTTGATTTTTGAGGAGAAAAACCAAGATATAGAGAAGTCTTAGCATAAATCTGAAGAACAAATTCAATTAAGTCACTTCTTAGTTTTGCTGGCCATTCTAGCTCATAGTAGCCTTAAAGAAACAGCATCCAGTTCTTTGCTATTGTATTGCATTCTCTGAGCTGTTATGTAAAATGGAGTGTTTTAGGATTAAAGATCTGTCTGGGTTTTGAGTGACCGTTAAATCTTAGAGTATCATTGATTTATGTCAGTCTTGACCTTTCTTCTCAATGTCCAATGTAGAGTTCTAAGATGTGAAATTTGTCCATAGGTTTTATGTCTTTTAGACACCAATGCAAAGATACACAAAATAGACACAATGAGACATATAGTCATTCACCTTCAGATACCATATACTATCCTAGAAAAGGTTGTTAAAAGATTCTCAGAAATCTTAGATGAAATGTTCTTGAAATAGACAGCCAAAGAGATGAAACATAATTAATAATTATTAAGTGTATTTTTTATGTGTATTTTATCCAAGCTCTGTAAGATTGAAGAGTTTTTTGTTGGTTCTAGAAGAACTCAAGTGAGAATTTCATTATAATGAAAATAAATATTACCCAGTATTCTGGATTTGAACTTCTTTGTGTTGCTCTAGCATATATTCCCTGCATACTTCAGTGTTAGAGTAATTCAGTGAGGCTGGGGAGAATGTTTTTCATGATATGCCCAAACTGTTATATAAATCTTCAAGACTCATAAGCATAAAATTGGAAGTATTTACTTAAAGTCTGTAAGATTTTTAATGATGAGAATAACTACTTTTTGGAAGTTGGGAGTCCCTAACAATTCTCTAACAAGTTACACTGAGTATGCTTTTCTTAAAAATAAAATCATTCACTTTGGGAGGATTATAAACTTAAAACCATGATTATTAATGGCAGTGCTTATAAGTCTTCTCAGTAAAGCAGAACCCTCATTCAGACCAGTTTGTAGAAACTGACCTATTGAAAAGTGGGTCTACTTACCTACAGATAGGCAGAAAAGACCTATCCCCTGACCCCTCATGACTGAGCTCGGTGCCCTTCTTATGTGTTGTAGTACTATGTAACTCTGGGCTGTGATAACAGCACTGCAGTTGATTTCATATTTATCTAAGCACCTCAAGGACAATATTATACCCTGTTTTCTGTTGTGTTTATAGTACCCAGACAATGTTGGACATATATATACTATGTGCTCAGATATTTGTTATATTGAATTGAATTGAACCTCAAGTAATAATTCGTTTCTAGTATCTGTGGCTGTTTTTCAGTAAGAACATTTTGAATAGAATTTCTTAGTAATGTGTGGCATTATGGTTATATATGTTACTTATTTTGGCTCAAAACCAATTTTTTTTTCCTCTCTTGCTTTTGTAGGTCCAGAGAAAATTCTTTATGGGAAATCAAGTTCTAAAGGTCTTTGCAGCAAAAAATGATGAGGTGAGTTGGCAGCGTGTCTTCGAGGTAGTGCTACAGAATTGAGTTGTCATTTTATGAAAGTGAGTTGTTTGGGGCTTCTGTAGTTTAAAATGACATGAATTCTTACAACAGCAGTGGAAAAATTCACAGTTAAACTGTGAAAATGGAGAAATGATAAATGAATTTGTGTTAGCGTGAGCACATGACCTGAGAGTATGGAGACCAACCAAATAAGTATTAAAAAGAAAAACATTTTGAACAACTGCATTTAGGTGTGGGAATTTCATGGTCAAATGTTAAGGAGGGTTGGGGTCAGGTCAACGTTTTGATTTTCATAAACATTGAACATTGAGTGCTGACATGAGCATCCTAGAGTTGTGCTTCGATGACTGAACTGCTTCTGCTTCCATCACTGAGGAAATTTGTCTTCTCCCCCATGTCTCTCTTTGCACTCTTTTCCCACTTCCCCAAGATATTCTGTTTCCAGGCTGGTTTCTGCCTGGCTATCAACCCATGACTATTGTATTTTATACTCACACTTATCCTCTCTGTAAATATTTTCTATTTGACTTCTAAGTCAGAGCTTACTTCCTTGAAGATGTTGGTATTAACTGGGAAATTGCAATCTAGTATCTGTTTAAGGCAGCTTAAGCAGATTTCCAAGTTCCTGAAGTTTTTGTACTTGGAACTAGAAAACTGGATGTAGAGGGCTTGTTTGGGGTGGGGGTCAGGTGGTGATGTAAGTGGGGTAGGGTAGTCTTCTTTTTCTCCTCACTTCTGAAAGGTGACTGGCTGCAGATCTAGTAGATGGGCATGCCAATATTCTATCGGAACAGTTAAAATTAGGAGAAGAAAATGCCCGGCTTCTAACTGTGTACTGAATGGATTCATTAGAGCACAGTGAGCTCTATGGATTTGAGAATCCTAGATCATGGCTTTCTCCTGAAACAAAGCCTGTTGGGAATCGTGAAGATCTGGTATATACTGTCAAACACTTAGCTGCATTTTTAACTTCTGCTAAAGTTTTAACTCCCACTTATTGTCCATTTACACAAAGAAAATTCTGATTACTTTATAAGAATGCTGGGTAAGCAGTGAGGAATATCATATCACAAAGCTGTGTTGGGTGATTATCTGGACTTACTAGCTAAGTACAGCCTTGTGAGTTATGTAATTCAAATCCAGGCTCATACAGACACTAATTTCTATATATCAAAGGGTCACTTTGAGGTCACTGAAGAAAAAAATTTTCATCTACTAATGACAAAGAACTATCCTTTGTGTCAGTTTTTGATGTGATGGTCAAAAAATGATATTATCTAATTGGAGCTTTTGAGATCAGCAGGGAATAAGGAAACTATGTCATATGAGGACTTCCAATAAGAAAATACATGAAGACTTGTGAGGGTAGGTAAGGGAGCAGGAGGGATGACAGATATAACTCCTCACACAATCTAGAGGTTTATTCTGTGGCATAGAAATTAAACTATGCTTCATATCAGGGAATGCACTGGAACTAACAAGTAGTGGTTCTTGTTCAAGATGGGGAATTATTTTGTCAATAAGAATTACTACCTTCAGTTGGATTATTTTCTTATAAGATGGTCAGATCCTCTATGAGTTTCTAAGCAGAATCTTTATTACCAACAGTCAGATGCACATGTGGGTTGTTAAACTAGATTAATGCTGTTCTTTTTAACTCAAATATTCTATGACTCTGTGGATAATTCCTTTTGAGAATGTTTTCTCTGGCCATTAGCATATAATTGTTTTTCATATAGAGAATCTATACTTTTATGTGCTGATTTGCACTACGTGTGGAAGAGAAAGAGAAGAGAAAGGGAAGGAAATGAAGCTTTAGTTGAGTTATGCACAAGGGTAGTAATGTGTTATAATGTAGCCGTCATTCATGACCCCATCCTTCCTTCCTTCCTTCCTGTAAATATCCTAATTGGTCCTGTCAAAAACACACAAACAAAGACTTCCAAACAAATCGGGGAGTAATCTCTTCCTCAGACTCCCATTTTGCTTATCTAGTCCTCTCTGATGGGACTTATTATTGGAATATATACTTTCTGTATTTGGTACATATCTCATTTCCACTAGTAAAGAATGAATTAGTTCGGTGAGGTCAAAGACTCATTTTTGTTTTCTCGCTTGGCCTAGCCAAGAATGAGTAAATAGTCCTTGAACTGAACTGAAAAGGTAATGGTTCTATTACGAAATCTGCAGAGGATTTTGGTGGCAAGGAATTGAGGTCATAGGTTTTTACTGGAAGAAATGAGAATGTACATAGCTAACTTTGATACAGGTTAGCTATGGAACTGAGAAAGTACACAGTGTTAGGGGAGTTCTGCAGAGGGAAAGAGCTGACTGAGGTTAATCTGAAATGGAGAAGGTGTCGATTTACAGAGCCTTGAAAAAGCATTGGAAACTAGAAAGGTAGGGATTTGGAGGGGGCATTATAGCTAGGAGGAAATGGTATCAACAAAGCTAGAGGGGAGGGAAAGTATAAGATCTGCCCCCAGTCAATGATCAGCTCAGTGAGGCTGGAGTAGAGGAACCCCTGGGTTTTTATGGAAGGGAGTGGCATGATCAGCTCTGGGAACAGGGGAGGCAGTGGTGGAAGAGATCAGTTTGAGAGACAGCATAGAGATAGAATTAGTAGAGTTTGGTGAACACTTGAAGGTGAGGTATGAGAAAGGTGGCATTATCAAAGATCCTGGGGCTTCTAGTTTGGTTGACTGTGTGGTGGTGTTAATAGAAATAAATCCAGGAGGACAATGAGGGGGAAAGATAGTTTCGTTCTGGTCATGGACAGTTCGAGATACCTGAAGATGCCCCATGAGATACCATATGAGATATCTGCCAGCCAGTGGTCAATGTAAGTCTGGATCTTAGGAGAGTTTTGAAGCTGAGTATACAGATTTTTGATTCTTAACTCGTGGAACTGGGTGGAATAATCCACAAGTAGAGTTTTAGAGTGAGACAAGGAAAGAAAGGCCAAAAGTAGAATTTAAAAATCAGTTGGGAGATGAGAAGAGCTTGGGGAGGAGTGGCCCACAAGTAGAATAATCAGGGGAGAATGTTGTTTCTGAAGCCAAAAGAGAAGGTGTGGAGGGAGAAAGGGGGATGGTCAGATGCTATTGTCAAACAAATATAAGAACCAAGGAGTTGACAATTAGGAGGTTCTGGGTGACTTCAGAGGATAATTTCAGTAAGGAAGTGGAGGCAGTAGCTGGATGAGATTGAAGAATAATTGTGCTCTAAGCAGTGGAAACAGCAAGACTATTATTTCATGATATTTAGGGGTGAAGAAAAGGAAAGATACAGCAATTTATAAGAGAGTGACAAAGATTTTGTTTAGGAAGGCTGAGATATGAATTTATTTATAGGGCAAGGGTGTGAAATCATAGGAGAAGGAAGGTTGAAGCAATAAGGAAGAGGTACAGTAAATATCATCAAAAGCAAATGTAAACCTCTGTTTCCAGGTGGCTCCAGTTGGAGGGTTGAGTGTCCTGAGAGGTCAGATTGCCAGTAGACGTGGCCCATGGATATGCACATAGTAAAATGGAACTTCCAGATTATAAACAATGGGAGATAGAAAGGACACCGTTAGAAACTGTCCACGAGAAGCTGGCTGCACAAAGGCTAAGGGATCCATGGGCCACAATGAAGCTTTGAGATACATGGTGGCTTTGCAAACAATGTTTCCTTTGTTGGCGCATTATTTTTAATCCTTTTAGGGATTCAGGTAGGGATTTGCTGCATTTGTGGCAGCCGTAGGGGCTGTATATTACCTGGAGTCCCAGAATAAAGATAAGAGGCATCACTGAAGATAAAACCCGGAAGTGTCTTAGTGGTTTCTCAACTCTCTCATAAGATCTTCACTGTAGCCTACTTGACTGTGTGTTTTTCCGTTAAAGAATATTAGTAAAATTTGATAAAGTAAGAAAAGCATTAAAGCAAATGTGTATAGTTTGGTCTTGAAGTAGGTAAAGGGGTACTTTAGAAAAAAATCAGATATGGGAAGAAAGTAACACTGTACATATTTAGTTTTGTTATGAAAATTCTCCCGTGTTGGATATGTGTTCATGCATCGCATCCCTCTTTCTTACTAGGCAGCAGCAGTTGCACTTTCCTCCCTGATTCACGCCTTGGATGAATTAGACATGGTGGCCATCGTTCGATATGCTTACGACAAAAGAGCGAATCCTCAAGTTGGCGTGGCTTTTCCTTATATCAAGGAGGCCTATGAGGTAAAACCCATGGATCTTTTTTATTGATGTTATTTTTTTCCTTCAGTCCCTTTATCGTAAGCAGTGCTTCTTGACTGTTAACGTGTGTGAGAATTAACTTGGGGAATCTTGTTAAAATGCCGGTTCTGATACTGTGGGTCTGGAGTGGGCCCAGATTCTGCATTTCCCCCAGGCAGTGCCGATGCTGCTGGTCTGTGAACCGCACTTCTAGTTGTGAGGAAAGAACATAAATCATAAGGAGCTTTTTATTAAATTGAATCAGGTAAGGTTAACCATGACCTTTTCTCGCTTCTCATCCTTCTTGACTTCTCAGAACCAAATGGAAACAGAAATTACCTCCATTTTTACTAATGGGGACTATGAATATAGGTTGAGGATGTGATTTTGTTGTGATCCTTGTGAAATTCAGTTTATTTAGGGGTATCCTATTTAAAGTACAAATTCCTTACCCTGTCCTCTTTGGCAGAACTGGAAAGAGAAAGCAAAATGTCTTGACTTCCAGATCAGCCTTCCGATCACCCTAGTCTTCTCATTTGTTGTGTTGGATGTGTGTTTTATAGTTATCCTTTGGTAGTCCTTCTTTGAAGCATTTCTTTTATGTTTAACATTCTTCATACCGTTTGCAGTTTTGAACAGCTAATGGCAAAAGTCAAAACACTTTACTTTTCACATACCAGATTTGAACTGTCTGATTTTTGAAATATATCTGTTGTGCCAATTTCACAGCATTTGGGACCAGTTTTATATTTTTTCATTAATTTGGTTGTTTCTGCTTTTACCCCTTCTTTCTTGTTAGTGTTTAATGTATGTGCAGCTGCCTTTCATGGAAGACTTGCGGCAATACATGTTTTCATCCTTGAAAAATAATAAGAAATACACTCCTACGGGTGAGTTTATTTCCATTTAGCTTACTAATTGGCTCTGCATACAGACTGTTTTTGGGAAATTACCTGTCTGCAGCCATTCGTCAGGGCCAGGATTTCACAGGGTGGAATTAGTTGGATTCCAATCATATACTTATACACAGTAATGATGAAGAGGGTTCGGCAGGTGTTTTTCTAGTAGTAGGGATAGGTTTGCCCTAAACTCTCCAAACACTGTCTAGTTCCCTCTTCTGATATAGAGCATGTGTCTAGGGAGCAGCTTGTTGGTGATGAATGGCCATCTCTAATTGTGAACAGAAGGTTTGCCCCTGCTGAAGTGAATCAATGTGCAATATAAAACCTGTGACTTCAGTGTCCTGCATAAAATCTGGTGTAACTTTGTCCTGAAAAGTGAAAATGTTAGAGATTAACTTTTCTTTTTATTCTGTCTTTGTAGTTTACAGTAACTACAGTAACAGTTCAAGTCTCATTGTTACTTATTTCTGGCTTCTAGGAATTACTTCGAGCTTGATGAGAAAGGCCTTTATTAAGCATCTGGCTGCAAATATCAGGGTGTTATACTGAATGATTCTCACAGCCACAGGGCCTGTGTTCCAGAGAGCTCACTGTTGAGAGCTCACATACCAAAAAGAACAACAAACGATGTGTGGATATTTCATTTTACAAAATGTGTCATCTGTGTCTGTAGGATGAGAGAATTGCAAGGTGAATCTCAGAACTGGGTTCTCCCTGTGGTTATTTTGGTTAGACCCTTTGGGAGCAGTGTGCTGTGAAAAGGCCAAGAATCAGATGTGTCCCTAGGGCCTGTATTTTACCTTCCTTCTAGAGACAAGTCCCTCTGCGTCACAGAGGAGGGAGGCATGGACCTGAATGTATAGAAGTTGCCACTGTGTTACAGTATTTTTCTGTCTCTACCTCTTGATAATTCCAAACTTTTAGATAAGTAGAATGCTTTAAAAAGAGAACTTTGTTGACAAATTATCTTGTAGACATAAATCATTCAAGAGCTAAAACATTAAATATCTTTTCTTTTTTTTTTTTTTTGAGACAGAGTCTCAATGTGTTGCCCGGCTAGAATGCCGTGGCGTCAGCCTAGCTCACAGCAACCTCAAACTCCTGGGCTCAAGCGATCCTCCTGCCTCAGCCTCTCGAGTAGCTGGGACTACAGGCATGCGCCACCATGCCCGGCTAATTTTTTCTATATATTTTTAGTTGTCCAATTAATTTCTTTCTATTTTTAGTAGAGACGGGGTCTCGCTCTTGCTCAGGCTGGTTTCGAACTCCTGAACTCAAACAATCCACCCGCCTCGGCCTCCCAGAGAGCTAGGATTACAGGCGTGAGCCACCGCGCCCGGCCTTAAATATCTTTTGATCTGTTGATCTATTTTCTGTAACATATTTGTTTACATTTTCTCCATTGGAAAAATGAATCCTTAAAGCTACTTGGCCTATTTCCCAAGTGGACCTTTGTGAAGGGACATGCAATGCCAGAATGATCTGGCCTGTTACTAGTTTGTAGTAGTAGGTAAAAATCACTGAATGTTCACATATCCAAGTCCTATCTTTTGCCTTTTGCCAGTCGAACGCTGAATTAGCCAGCTTAAGATGGTGATGGCTGTGCAATTGCCTGAAATCTCCCCTAGAAAGTCCAAAAACAGATAGAAAAGAAATGTCTCATGATAAATATCCATGTGTTCTTTTATTTTGTTGTGACTATACAAAAGGAATATTTGAAAAGGTGAAGAAAAGCAGCATAATATACTTTTCAGGAACTGCATATTCTTTTCCACCTTTTGCCTAGTGACTATGAATGATCCCAAAACAGTGCTCAGTTCAACAGCTCAACTGCTGTATGAATCAGCAGAATGAAAGTTACACATGGTAGTTTAGGTAGAAGCATTTTTGGGAGAGTTGCCTCTCATCCAAAATGCTTTGAGCTGTGCCGTTTTTGTTGACTTGGTAGATTTTTATGGAGGAGCACTTGCTTTCTGTTAGGTATTAAGAGACACATAAAAAAGAGTCATATTTCTGCTCTCAAGGAACTTTTAAAGTTTGAATGGAGTAGAGTAAGACACGTACACAGCTGTGCAGATATGCAGTGTGATTAGTGTCATGAGACTTTGCAAGAGGAAAGGGCTGATTCTGCCTGTGGAGACTGGGAAGGAGTCACCTCACTAGTTCAGTGGTGTCTTCCTGTTAAGGTGCTAGACTCTGCTAAAAGTTACAGTAAATCCTTATAAAGCTTATGCTTCATTACTAGAGGGGTTTTATTTTTCCTTTTAATGTTTTTATCCTTTAGCTAATTACAAAGGTTTTAATATTATCTCATTGAATACTGAATATTATGCTTGAATCTCCATATGGAAGTTGGATTTTGTATGTCTGTATTCCTTGGAACAAACTCTTGCTTTTGATATGATACTCCATTATCAAAGGTTCAGTGAATGGTAGGGCTGGGACCTAAGCAGTCAATTACTCTAAATAGCTCTTTTCATGGAAAAGAAAACTGAGACTCAGGTTAAGTACTTGAGTAACTAGAGAATATTTTTGGCAGAGCCAGGACTGTATAACCTGCCAATATTGCTGCAAATATCTACAAATGGAAAGCATTTGTTTTAGTAGAGAATAATAGCGGTAATAATTTTTCTTTCTGCTTCTCTGTTTATCTTTGTTTTAAGAGGCACAATTGAGTGCTGTTGATGCTTTGATTGACTCCATGAGCTTGGTAAAGAAAGATGAGGAGAAAGACACCATTGAAGACTTGTTTCCAACCACCAAAATCCCAAATCCTCAATTTCAGAGATTATTTCAGGTGAGACAGGAAAGATGAACCAGTCATATTTCATTTAAATGAAAGAGAATTACATGAAAAGTTATGGTAATCGGCCAGTCCCAAGTAAACATCTTTATCCTCTGAGGGCTCCATTTGCTCTATCTATTTTATAGGAGAATAACATCATCTTCTTCCTACTTCAAAAGATAAAAATATCATGAGCTCTTACAAAGAAAAGTAAAGTTAGAATGCTTTTTTTTTTTTTAAATCTGGAAGAAGGCTAGTTTAAAAAAAAATGCAGAAGGGCTTAATAAAAAGCAGATTATTTTGTGCTTTTTCAGGTCTTTCTCCTGTACTGTATGTGAATGAGATTTTTCTTTGTTTTTTTTAATATCAAAATAGTAGGAGAGATTATATGAACTATATAATAATATAACCACTATTAGGGAAGAAGTGTTCCAGCGCTACATTTGTCAAAAATTTCATAATTAAAGGTAGAATAGAGGTCAGATAGAGAGGTTATACTATGAAACTATTAAAGAGTAATTAAAATACAGAAAAATATAAAATATGTATTTCTTAGTTCAAAGGAATTGGAAGGTGGAGATTGGATTAAGGTAAATTGGGGAAGTTGGCAAGAGAGCTTATGCTCAGGAAGGGGAAGCATAGACCAAGGTTGAAGAGGAAGGAATATTCCAGTCCTGGATTAAGTTAATGACATAGGCTTCCCTGACTCCAAAAAAACTGAAAGAAAAATCACAAGCAGCTTTTTCAGGCAAACCCTTCCCCACAGAGGAGTGGACGGTCCACGTCTGGGGGCACAAAGGGGGGCACAGGGCATGTGATGGAGAGACCATAGGTTGTCTCTTTTGAATCACTTCACAAAACATCCTTAATTAACTCAAGTCCATATTGTGACTTGTTGTGATTGAAGGGATTCTGTACTCAAAAGAAACTGCCTATTTTTTTGATGCTTATAATTCTTTTAAGTAGTGAAAAAAAATCTTTTGTTCTAAAGTTAGGAACATGAAGCTCAACAGGTAAAGGGCTGACTTAGTAAATACTGATGCTCCTCAATTTGTGATGGAGTTTTGTCCCTATAAATCCATCTAAGTTGAAAATACATAAGTCAAAAGCACCTTTTTAAGACACTTAACCTCCCAAATATCGTAGCTTAGCCTAGCCTACCTTAAATGTGCTCAGAACACTATATTTACCTACAGTAGGTCAAAATCATCTGGCAACACGGTATGCTGTAGAGTGTTGATGGTTTACCCTCGAGATCCCGTGACCAACTAGAGCTGTGGCTCCATAGCACTACCCAGCATTACAAGAGAGTATCTTCCAATTTCTTTTGAATGTGTATCGCTGTCACACCATTGTAAGGGTGAAAAATTGTAAATTGAACCATCATGAATTGGGGACTATCTGTATTCTAGTATTCTAAGTGTAATCATGTATAAATTACTGATTTAAAAGGAAAAAAAACAAAAAACTTTGGTGTTTTTGACAAGTGGCCGTGAAGACCTGAAGGCCTGTGCCATTCGTAGGGAAGCGTGTAGCAGACCACTTGGAAGCTTGCCCAGACAGGTCACTGTGGAGAAAAAGAGAAACTTCTGCTACTTGGCAGATTTGTCTAGGGTGGGCTCTATTTATATTCAATAAATGTTTGTTGGAATAATGAACAGATAAAAGCCATAAATGTAGGCATTTTTATTTTTCGAAGCTGCAAGCACTGGCAACTTTGGTTTTTACAACTTACCAACTTTACTTTCTTTTGTGGGGGTGAGTTTGTAATATGGCTTATCCGTATGAAGAAGTATTTTCACTAGGGCATATATGAATTAGATTTACCTTTTTTTAAAAAAAATGAGTATGTATTGAGTACTAATAGTGTACCATGCGCTAAAGATGCTATAAGCTCCTTATTTTCAAGGATTCCTTTAGAGAAGGGAGAGGAGTACAGGGAGAGAAAACCAGTAGTTACAACAGTGGTGGCAAAACACAATGGGAATAAGAGGAGAAAGAGATGGTTGCAACTAGGGAGCTTACGAAAGGCTTCACTAAGGAATTAAGATTTAGAGTTCTAAATGAAAAAAGGGGATGCATGATGGCAGGAGATCATGCTGTGCAAAAGAAGTGACATGTACAAAGGCGTGAACATATGAAGAAGTGGGGTGTGTCTAGGGATCCACAGATAGTTCCATTTGGCTGGGGAATAGGTTCTCTATGGAAAAATGATGGAAAAGGGAAGGTAAGTAGTGGGTAGATTGTGCAGAGACTTGTAGGGCATACTCAGTAGTTTGGATTTAGTGGAAATGGGTAATTATGGAAGAGTTTTGTCAGCAAGTGGATGACATGATTTTTAAAAAAACAGTTCTGGTGGGGCGGTATAGGAAATGGACTGGAGACCAGCCGGGAAACCTGCAGTGGGCCACGTGAAGGCTTGAGTTAAAGCAGTGATGGAGTGTGGAGAGGAGAGCAGGCTCTGAAGGCCTTTAGAAGGTAGGGTAGATAGAACTTGAGGTATTGGATGGTGATTGATGAGAAATAAAGAGGAATTGAAGACAACAGGATCCTAGCTTGGGGTGACTGAAAGGATGGTGTCACCATTATTTGTGATAAGGAATATAGAATAACAGATGGAAAAGGTAATTTATTTATTTTCCCAAGTGTTAAATTTGAGGTGTCTGTTGGATATCCCAGTACAGACACTCAGTGGGAAGTTGGAAATAGTGATTCAGAGCCCACAAGAGAAGTTAGGTCTAAATATACAGATTTGAGAGTCTTCCTCATTTAGGTAGGAAAAGAAGTGAATGAGATCACCTGGGAGAGCACAGTGAGTGAGAAGGAAAGAGAACAAAGTGCTGAACCCCAACATATGCATGGATAACTAGGCATAGACACACAAAAAAGGGCTGTTAAAAAACAAAACCCAATGCTTCTACCTCCACCCCCCAACAAAGCTCAGAGAGGTAGAAAGAGCTAGTGGAAACTGGCGTCTTGGAAGGCACAGAAAGACAAGTGTCTGGAAGGAAAGAATCCCAAGTCAGATGTTGCACAATGGTGAGTAAAGGTGAGCTTGGCAGAGGGCCTTTAGGGTTTGTAGTTCAGTCTTTGATGACTTTGGGGACCCAGTGTCAGTTGAGTAATGGGGTGGAAGCCAGGTTACAATGCCTAGAGGAGAAAGGTTTCCTGATGGAGGGAGAGGACATAGTAATCTACAGGAGGATGTGGGACCCAGGGCGATGTCTTTTTTCTCTTTTAATGAGATATCTATAGCTGAGGGTAAATGAGCTGGGAGAAGGAGGAAGAGATTAATAATCAATTCCTTGGCAAGAGGTTAACGTAATTTTAATTTTGGAAGGAAATTCTGAAAATATATCTTTTGTCAAGTGTACGGTTAAAACTACCTTTTAAATAATTGATACAGTGTTGCTAAAATCAATATATTAGTAACTTCTGAGCTAGCCATGGGGCCTGTAGGTTTTTTCTCTAATCTTTTTCAAATTGTAAAAAACATGTCAAGAAGTAACAGTTGCTTATAAGAGAAATAAATAGATCAACGACTGTGATCTCAGCTTCCCAGTGACTAAAAAATGTCACTTTCTCATAACCTCATTTTTTTAATGAATTGGGATTTTTTGCTTGAACTGATTTTATAAGTATATATACCTTTATTTATCTAAAATGTGACATTTGAGAAAATGTGAGAGAGAGGCTGATACTTGAGAATGTCACTTGTAGATTCTTTATCATTGACGTATGGATGACAACACTGTTTGAAAAGATTGCCTGGATTGTTTGTTTATACTGAGTGTCCAGAATGTTTTTCAGTAGGGAGGCAGGGTAGGATATTTGTCCCTTGGTTGTTCTAGCTCTTTTCCAAAACATTTCATTGTATATCACAGATAGGATCTTTAAGAGCATATGAGAGGTAGTCTGTTGTATTGGGTGTTTGATTATCGCTTACATCTTTAGGACTTTCCAAGTTGTTGAGATATTTTAATCAATTGAGGGAGAGCACTGTGATTAAGATTATGCACAAGAAGGTTGGGGTCGATTCACAGGGTTTGGGA
>NW_012149252.1:244877-252664 GCF_000956105.1 Propithecus coquereli | reverse complement strand
CAGAGACAGGGTCTTGCTATATTGTCCAGGCTGGCACACAATCTTGGGCTCAAGTGATTCTCCCGCCTCAGCCTCCCAAGTAATTGGGACTACAGGCACATACCACCATGCCAAGCTGTCTTTTTCTTCAGAATTACTAACGTATAAGTTGTTTAAGAGTGGAAGTAATTGGATCCTTATTCTCCCACCTAATTTTGGAATTTATCAATGGAAAGAAAACATCAATGAACTAATAGTTTCATTTCATTTCTTCCTCTTTTATTTATTTATTTTTTGTTTGTTTGTTTGTTTTTTAAATGCTTACCTTTCTATACTCCTTTTAGGGCATTTACTTTTCCGGGCAGGTATAAGTACTGCCGAGGCCTGCATCAGTAGAGTCAAGGCAGTGTACGGAAGTGGCTTGTTGTGCAGATCTCCACTCACATGGGCAGTGGGAAACCTGCCCTGGCCTTGATCTTGGCCCCACTCTTGGTGCTGCTTCCTGACCTCTCTGTCAACAATTAGAGCTCTGGGAAAGAGCACTTTATTCCTTCAACCGGTATCTGTCAGGTACTTATTATGTGCCAGGCCCTATTTTTGGTGTTTGGAACTCAGCAGTAAAGAAGACAAGATCCCTACTTTCCAGGAGGAGGCCTAGATTTAATAACAAGTAAATTAAAAAATGGATAAGGTAGTTTTAGGTAATGATAAAGTAATAATAAAAGCTATAAAGACGTACAAAATAAGAGAAATGATTAAGAATGATTGGGTGGTAGGATGGGGTGGAGGGGCTACTTCATATACACTGTCAGGGAAGCCTCTCTGAGGAGATAATATGTGAGCAGAGACCAGAATGATAAAAATGAGCCAACTCTTTCAAGGTCTAGGGAAAGACAGAAGAGGCAGAGGGAGCATTAAGCCCAGGACCTGAAAGCAGGATGAGCTTGGCATAGGAGTGAGCAGGGTTGTTAGGGAGGAGGGGCGTGGCCAGTGATGCTATCAGTGAGGCAGGCGGGGCCACGTCATGTGGGACTTCCCAGGGTATGGTGAGGGGCTCATTCTCAGACCCCTTAACTGTAGTGGGACAGTGGAAGGAGAAGCTGGGAGACCAGGTGGGTGGTGACTGCGGTAGGCCAGAGGAGAGGCGATGCGGCCCAGGCAAGGGCAGTAGCAGTGGGGAGGGGAGAGGTGGAGGACGCGTGGTGGAGAAAATGCACGCTCGGCACTCTTGGGAAGTTTGAAGCAACTCAGTGTTCTCAGCTCTTTCACAGACTTCTGCCTGGGACTCACTGAGCACGAGCAGCCTCTCTTTAGCCACCTGTTTCATCCACCACACACCGTTTTCTAAGATTAAGTGAGAGAGGAAGCACAGTGTGATTAAAGGAAGTAAAAAGATTGTAATGAAAAAGATATGATCCCAGATTGTCAGAAGGCCTTGGAATTAGGTTTCTTAGGGGATCTTGCATATTCCTCAAGTAGTTAAAGCAACAGCTTCTTTTTATAAGGTGAAGCTCCTTTCCAAGAAGTCTACAGAAGATATCGCTGCTAGGCTTGGATGTGTTTTCACAGTTGGTGTTAGGCATTGCCAAGGTCTTGCTTATAAAGGTGGTTCTAGGCCAACCTCTTTGTTGTCTTGTACATACAATATGAATCAATATGAATCACTTAGGCCTCCCAAACTGAAGGTGGGGGATCCCTGATCAGAAAATATAAAGAAGCCATGCACGATGTCTCCATCTGTGTTTTAAAATCCTGTACCTTTCCCGCCAGTGTCTGCTGCACAGAGCTTTACATCCGCAGGAGCCTCTGCCCCCGGTTCAGCAGCACATTTTGAATATGCTGGACCCCCCCACCGAGGTGACAGCAAAATGTCAGATTCCTCTCTCTAAAATAAAGACCCTTTTCCCTCTGACTGAAGCCATCAAGAAAAAGGATCAAGTAACTGCTCAGGATATTTTCCAAGACAAGTAAGTACTCGGTGGAGTTGTGTTGAACGTTGGAGTACGTAAGATTAGTAGTAGTTTTGGTGTGGCTCTGAAAGCAGGGTGTGGCATAGGGGTCTGTGGAATTACAAGGCTAGGAGGAAGAAACTTGTGCCATTTGGCCCTTGCATTGAAATACTGGTTTCTTATATCCGTCCATTGTAGTCATGTTTTACCCTTGCTGTTCACCTGGAATTTAGAGCTACTCACTGGGTTGTTGACTTTTTGATCAGCATCAGATTCTTGGGAATTACATATAGGAAGGCTAAGCAAAGTTTTCGAATATCTAAGGCTAAATTTTACCCTTTTCAAAGTGAGATGCTAAGGATGAGAAGAGAGTGTTGAAGGTCATAGATTTCTTTTGGTTGGGAGGTTAGATGTCAGGACTATCAATGAGATTTTTGGAGGAAAAGTAGAAAGGAGAATGAAAAATCTAACCCTTTTTAGCTGTTTTATTAGGTATCAGTGATGTAGTTGGTTATGTCATTTGGGAGATAATTATAGTTTAAGTATTGCAGAATGCTTTTCATATAATCCTTAAATCAAGCTTTAAGTGGCTATTATGTATTCTCCCTCATCAAATTCTGTTCATAATCTGTAGCCATTTCTATTCAAAACAAAATAAAAATAACCCAGAAGATATTGTTCTTGATTATCCAGAATTGTATGGATGTGTAACATTGATTTTACCAGTTTTAGGTCAACTGGTTATTGGTGACTTTTTTTCTCACACGAGAATAATCTATGTATTTCTTTAGGCTGCATTTTGAGACCTGGTTTTAGATCATGAGTTTTTTTTCTTTTTTTTTTGATTCCCTCCCCACAGCTGTATCTTTATTGGCAAAGTTTATTATTTATAAATATCCCAGTGGAGTAGTACTGAATAATTTCCAGAAACCTTCACAAGTTTCTATAAATCATTGATTTAGAGAATTGTTGTCTAACTTGAATAGAAATATTTGTGTTTTCTGCAGCTTTGTAGAGGTTAACACTCTGAGCTTTGTCAGAATTTTAAAAAACGTACGTGACGGATTGTATCATGTGTATTCCTGACACATCCTGGAGAGGTTTACATTCCTTTTTAGTCTGTCGTGCCTTCTTCTTCAGGGACGTAGGAAGAACGTCTGTAAAAATCCACTTTCTCTCTGCTGTTCTCATCTGCCTGCATTCCTCTGGATTAGTGTTTTAGAACAGTTCAGTAAAAGTCTTTGGCCTTTTCTTCCCATGGTACCTTGCTCCAGGTTCACTGCAATCACCGTGCTATTCTCTCTGTATGTATTAAAACTCTAGTTCATGATCTTGATTACCTTCTGGTGATGTGGGAAAGAAACGGGCCATTTCCCCCTCCTCCCTTTGATTAAAATGTAAATTAGCTGGTTAAAAAAACACCCCACACAGATTCGGAAGGCTGTTGTTCTGTGGTTTGATCCTGCCGTGGATTACACCTGGGGCTCTAGTCCTGCCGCTTGCTCTTCTGGAAACCTGGGTGTGCTGAGCTCTTGTTCTTTCCTCCCATAATGGTTTGCAACACGGCCAAGTTATGTGCCTGGGGCCTGAGAATTATCTCACTCACACACACCTACTCACACTCCTGTTCTATCCGCTTTCTTCTCAGAAATCTCAGTTTTTAAGAACGGTAGAAATGATGCATTTAGCAAATATTTGAGTGCCTCCTGTATGCAAGAAGAATGCCTCAGTCATTCTTCCAAGGTTCTTAAAACCCTCAATCTCTGCAATAAGGGCTCCAATCAGTTTTAGAGGTATTTCTCCTAAGCAAAAAAAACTTGCTAACAATTAGCAGTATTTTTGTATGTATTCATCATCCCTGTATTCAGGGTACTTATTTTCAGTGGAGGCATGAGGGGCAGATTGAGGAGTTGGCACATGTCTGCCGAGGAAGTTTCATAGTCTTAAGACAAGAATCCTGAGCTGGGAATCACTAGTTTTCATTCGTACTTTGCCATTTTGATCTGGTTTTGGTTAAACAATTTTACCTTTATGAGATTTTCTCCATTTAAAAACAGTCTCCTCTCAAGAGATATTATAAGCAATGAAATCACAGATATTAAAACTCTTCGAGCTATAGATATGCTTCACTTAACAACAGGGATACATTCTAAGAATTGCGTCATTAGGCAATTTCATCATCATGTGAACATCGTAGAGTGAATGTACTTATACAAACCTAGATGTTATAGCCCACTACACACCTAGGCTACAAACCTGCACAGCATGTTACTGTACTGAATACCATACATGCTTAATTGTAACGGAGTGCTATTTTTGTATCTAAACGTATCTAAAGATAGAAAAGGTATCTGTGATGTCATCATGGCCGCAGTGTCATTAGGGTATAGGCGTATTTCAGCTCCATTATAATCTTACGGCACCACGGTTGTGTATACAGTTTATCGTTGACGTATGTGGCACATGAATATATTAGATGGAAGGTGACAGTCAAAACCTTAAAATAGTATCATTGTCAGTAAAAACATTGAACATTTGAGAACGTCTGATGTTCATCTTGGACCTATTGAATACCTAGTGTTAGAAGTCATTTCTTCATTTCAAGCAGATAAGAGCACTATTCGATATTGTAGTGCCAAAATATACTAAATATTATCCTTATCATATAAAAGCACTCCTTCCTTTAATGTTGATGTACATCCTTGAAATGAAAATATCACCTCTTGGGCAGGGAATTTGCATGAAAACTAGGACACCTCAGGTCTAATCCTGCTACAACTGATGCAGACGTGATCTTGAATTCTATTTGTCTCTATGCAGATAAGCTAAAGTTTTCTGCTCTTTTAAGTCTCCTAAGACTCCTCCCCACATACTCTCAGCAGACAGCCTCCCTTGGTTAATGGTTAAGACTTAAGACTCGAGAGTCAGCCAGTGTGAGCTGGTCCTCTTGCTCTGCAGCGTGACTTGGGCGTGGATTGCTTATCTTCTCTAAGCCTCAGCTTCCTCATGGGTAAAATAGGGATAGTAGGAATGTCTGTCTCATAGGGTTGTCATGGGGTAAATTGAGCCATATAATTTGCTGTTCACTGCTGTATCCCTAGCACCCAGCACAGTGATTTTAAAAGGTCTAGTCATGTCCCTGGCACCTTAGTGGTAATGATGATGATGGTGTTGGTGGTGATTTCATAGAGAAAATAGAGGCCCGTAAGTGGTAACTTCTCAATTTTCAGGCACATCTTATCCAAAAACTTGTTTTTTTGTGTGTGTTTTTTTTTTTTTTTTTCTCTCTCAGTGAAATAGGGCACCTCATCCTATCTACAGTGAATCCCTTCACCTGTGCCCTGGGATCCCTTTTTCTGTTTTATCCGATACCTTAGTCCACTAAAAATTTCTTCTCTTTCTATATTTTCGGCTTCTCCCTCTCTACCAGCTCCTTTCTTTCCTCATGTTAACATTTCATTCATCTAAAACAAAATAAAATAGTGCCGCCTCTAGCTTCCTCCCTTTAATTACTACCTGTTACTAATTACTAACATGATTATTATCTTTCCTTCCAGAAGCCAGGTTATTGGAAGAACAGTCTACACTGCTTTTCTTAGCTGTCATTCTCTTGGGCTTTTACCCCCACCACTTCCTTGAAACTAGTCTTCCAAAAGACACTGACTGCTCAGTTCACTTCAGCTTTGCAGTGCTTTTCTTTCCTGACTTCTTTGTAGCACTTGACATTGTCAACTATTCTTTCTCTCCTGAAACTCATGTACCTTCCTTAACTTTTGCTTCTCTAGACTTTGTTTTCTAAGTCTTTGATGACTTCCTCTCAGATTCCTCTGGGGGCTACTTTTGTTACCCCAGCATTAAGTATTGGTATTCTGTAGGACTTGTCCTCAGAAATAGCTAACATTTACTGAACACAAGTATGATGCTGAAGCTTTACATGTTATCCTCTTGGATCCACTTGGCCAGCCTGTGAAGGAGGTTCTTTTATTGACCCTCACCCATTTTAAAGCTGAGGAGACTGAGGATTGGAGGAGATAAGGAACTTGCCCGGCATCACAGTTGGTAAGTGTTGGAGTAAGGATTTGAATGCAAGCAATCTGACTCCAGAGTTTGCACTCTTAACCATAATGCCATTTTGCCTTAGCAATGCAAGGGCAAGATCTTTTATTCATATACAGGGCATCAAAAACTACTAAATATCTATCTGTGGCCTAGATTTCCATCCTATCCAATGGATAGCTTAAATGTCTGTAGGTTCTTCAAGTTCGGAAATGACTTTGTCATCTTCTTTCTCCTTCCACGCTCCTTTCAAACCCTTCTTTATGCAGTTATTCTCTATTTCAGTGAATGATGCCTAATTTCCTAGGAGTCATCCATATCCATTTTATATTCCATATCTAATTGGCTTACCAACTTGTATTAAAATTATCTCAAATCCATCCTTTTTGCTTCAGGTTAGTATAGTGGCTAATAGCATTGATTTTGAAGTCCAATTTGGATCTAAACCCAAGCATTTCCCCTTAATAGCAGCTAAAATTGGCAAGTCACTTGGTGTCAAGTGGCAATACCAAATACCTGCCTTTCAGGAGGCTGGATAGGAAAATGGTTAAGAGGACAAAGTGAATTCTGACCCCTTACTAACTGCATGCTTTACACAAGAGATCGAACTCTTTGGAGCTTTGGTTTGCTTATCTGTAAAAGGACACTGGTAATAGCTAACTCGTAGGGCTGTTACAAAGTTTAACTGAGATGACTTAAATGTGCGGAACATAGTGACTAGCACATGGTAAGCATTAAAAAGAAATGTCAGCTGATATTGGCATCGCCCACTGCCATTGCTTTTATATAGGCCTTCTCATTTTAGCCTGATTCACCAAGCTAACCTCTTCACTGCCTCCCCTCATTCTAGTCTTGTACCTTTCCAATCATTCTACTACCTGAATGACTTTTTAAAAAAACAAATCTGATCACATCACTCCTTTGCTTAAAATTCTTTTAAAGCAGTGATTCTTAATCTTTGTGTGTGTGTGTGTGTGTGTGTGTGTGTGTGTGATGGAGCTGTTTGATACAAGAGCTATGGGCCCTCTCCCCAGAAAAATGCCCTAACATACCAAGTTTTGAAGTTTTCAATATAATTTGAGGTGGTTCACAGATTCTTTGATGTCATCTTTGGATTCCTGATTAAAATCCCTTGGTTTAGTGGATTCCTATTGTCTTCAGCATAAGGTCAGACTCTGTTGAACAAATGAGAAAACCCAGATAAGCAGAAAAGAAAGAAGCGTCTATCCATAATCCAGCTACCTAGAGAAAACCATTTTCTTTCCTCACATTTTTCATGCCTCATAATTTAATATTTTCTAGCTCTATCTCTCACTATTTCCTAGCTTGTACCTCATGCTCAAGCCTAATACAGCTACTTGCTATCTCCTGAAAGGGATATGCTGCCTATCACAGTATTTTGTTAATTGCCTGTTTATGTATTCATTTTTTTATTTGGCTGAACTTCTTAGAGGTGTTGATTATGTATTAATATTAATTTTGGTATATCTAGAGTTTAGAGTCTAGCTTCGTGGCTGACATATAATAAGTATTCAGTAAATGTTAGGCTGAACAAATTAATTACAAAACTTATACATATTTGTGAAAGAAAATGAGAAAAGGAGAAAGAACAAATTACCTGTGGTCCTACCATCCAAATGCAGCAGCTGTTAAGATTTGTCGACTGTGATCTTGTATGGAGAAATTTCTAGAGCTTAGATAGAGATTTCTAACAATAGAAATTATGTATTCATAGATAATTTAGGGATGAGAGTCTTTACCCTTTTCCACTTCACATAGACATTATGAGTTTAACGTGCACAA
>NW_012149252.1:241277-242376 GCF_000956105.1 Propithecus coquereli | reverse complement strand
GTGCCCGGCCTAAGCAGAGCTTTTGCAGTGTGCTTCCCCCTTCTCAGGAAGGTTGGAGCTTGGGGAGATCGCATCGTTTTTTGTTGGTCCATTCTTCTCTCTTTGAAATAAGATTATAATCACTTTCTCTGGTCCTCACTCTATGTAAACCATAAAGGAGGCCTATCCTGTTCTTCTTCCTTTCTTCCTTTAAATAATTATTGTCATGAATTGCCTATAGAAAAACCTATGTGATAATCTAACCTATGTAGAATCTATGTATAATCATAACCTATGTATAATCTAAAGAACATGAAACATCTCAGTGTTCAGATTTTTTTGTAGAGATTTTGTCGTGGGCTTTATTTTGCAGCTTTCCATTTAGTCAAAATGATAGGATAATGAGTGTTAATATATGAGTCTTAATCTCCAAGTATTAATACATAAAATTTAAGTTAATATAGGTCCATTTCTTTAATATATGACCTTAGAACAGGATTCACAAGTTTAGGATTTCTCCAAACTAATTATCCTTTGACACCTGAGATCTTTATTTAATGAGAAGGTTTTTGGAACTTGAAAATATTGCCTTATTTTAAGTGGCATCAGTTTGAATCAATGAATCTTAAAAAATGTCCCTTATTGGCCTGGTGTGATGGGGTCATGCCTGTAATCCCAACACTTTGGGAGGCCAAGGAGGGAGGATTGCTTGAGGCCAGAAGTTCGAGACCAGCCTAGGCAATAGTGAGACCTCATCTCTACAAAAAACAAAAAAATTAGCTGGTTGTTGTGGTGTGTGCCTATAGCTCCAGCTGCTCAGGAGGCTGAGGCAGGAGAATTGCTTGAGCCCAGGAGTTTGAGGCTGCAGTGAGCTATGATGATGGCACCGCACTTCAGCCTGTGCAGCAAAGCGAGACCCTGTCTCAAAAAAAAAAAAAAAAGTCCCTCGTTAGCAAAATACACTAGGAAGGATAGTTATAAGACATACCTTTATTCCTACCTCAAACAGAAATTCTGTCAGAAAAATTGAATGTCTGAAAAATGATTTGAATTTCATTTAGATTTTTTATATAGTAAAGGAAAAACAATCATGATTTTATTTGTTCTGAGAACTTTTCTG
>NW_012149252.1:227517-240212 GCF_000956105.1 Propithecus coquereli | reverse complement strand
AGATCTGCCAAACAGAGAACTAATTTGTATGTCTCCCGGTTAAGGAGACTGTGGGTCAGAACGTTGGAGCTTTTAGTTCCACTTAATTAAAGTTTCTTGGGATCTCGTGAGTAAACTTGAAATAAAACATTTTCATGTCATATCTTCCTATTTTCAGAGACACAGAATTCTTGTTCCAGTCCCAAGAATTTGGGCCCCATTTATAGTAGGACCAGAAAGACCTTGCTGCTACTCCTAAATTTGATCCTTCTCAAATTGACTACATCCTCACTTTTTCTTGTCAGATATTACCTAGAATTCCATTTAGGCTGTGGTTAATATCATAACAGCTTCTGGGGATAAACAGAGGGTCTAGGACCAACATTCATTCACTTGATTGCATTCAGGTTCCTGTTCATTTATCCTTTGAACAGTGGCGACTGGCAGTTGTTAATCCTGCAAGTTTGTGTATACAGTATTGCATTCATTATTGCTGCCCCAGGTCAGGCCTTTCTGTGTGCTGCCTTCTATGTGTGTGAGTGTTTATGTGTACGCAGAACTTTCTCTTCCAACATCTTGGCATGTTAGGGGAAAAAATAATTCTTAAATGTCTAGAAACACTACTGCCTAGCATAGGTCTAAGGTACTTTACTACTTAGAGTCTGGGAGTCCTGGCAAGATACCCAGACTGATTATGCTATCGGCCAAAAGGCACTCATGACCAGCTGAGCCTCAGAGCATACCATCTACCAGGCCAAATCTTGTCAGCAGGAATGTCCAAGGGCAAGCACATGAGAATTTTCCGAGGAAGACCAGCTTCATCATCATGGTAATCTGCAGTGTTTTAAGTGGAGTGTGTATGTTTTGTGTTTTGAGATGGAGAAAGAGCTTTTTGCCCTGCTAAGGAGAAAAGCTTTTGAGTTTTCCCAAAACATAATTTCATCTAAATAGAAGAGAGAAATCTAAAATTCTAAGTGACAGTTTTCCAGAAGGATTGGTAGAAACAGTACTTTAGAATTTCCCTCTTTCGTGCATTGGGGTGATCAAAAGAGACTTCCACAGCATTGTGCCTTTGCTGTTGTCTGTTTAGCTGTATATTATGACTATGTGTTTGGAAGGGGACAGAGATAACTGCTGTGACAAGTCAACAAACTCTCGTGATTATTGTGTTTTTCGAAGGAAGATTGAGACCTGCTTAGCTTTTGATTGTATGTTGCCATTACCTCAGCCAGTCCAAGTCCAAAGTCCTCCCTTTGGAAGTGATTAGTCTCCCAGGTTGCTGTAGGCATGGTCTTTCCAGGGACTAAACCTAGTTGTCATAAATGTTATATGGTAGCCACTAGTTATTTTGTATCTACTATGTGCAGGACATGTGCTAGCACTTTATTATATTCTTTATTTATCCCACATAGCAGTCCCACACAGTCATGTGAAGAAGTAGAGACAAGTTAGAGCTTTAACAGCTGGTTCCAGAATTTTCTGAAAGAGAAAGTTGTTTTTATTGGGAAGATACTTTGATAAGTGCTTGGGGTAGAGAATGAGTCTCTGTCTCCAGGCTTGGAAATTGGCCAGTACTGAGGTTTCAGGGGGGAGGGAAATTCCATAGCATCATAGAAGTAGAAAAGCTGGAGCTACTTCAGGAGAGGAGGGGCTGAGGAGAAGAGCTAAGAGGAAGGGAGTGAAGTTACACATGACCCAGCCTTCTACATGTGGTCCAACTCATGACCACAAGTACTCAGTGTCAGTGACACTCTGGAAATGCTAGGTGTAAGTGCTCTATTTGGGGAAGCTGGACGAGGCAGTTTGGCATCTGGCATTACTTCCCACAGAGCAGAGAAAGCACCTGGGAACATGGGAAGCCAGAGTCGGAAGAGACGGTGACAGTAAATTCCTGAGAATTTGCTCACATCTTAGGAAAACATTGTTCTCCCCAGGCCATGGGGTTGGGGATTTGAAACAGTTTGATAAAATAACAAGGACAAGTGGACCCTAGATGGCAAATAAGTTACAATAAGTATTATTATCCCCATTTTGTGGATAGAAAAACTGAAATTGGAAGTGATGAGCTTCCCCCAAAATGACATAGAGATTCAAACCCATGTCTCTTTCAAATGCTGGATTTTTCTACCTAGCCATACTGTTTCTCCTGATTCCTAATGCCATCCTTTCCTGCACTTTTAAAAAACATTATAAGGTCATGTATCTAAAACCTTGTGCCTATAGATAGGACTTTTGATGTGTAGACTGTTCTTTTACATTGAATGTGACTTTGAGTCCCCGCACGTTGCTAGCATTTTGATGGTGGCTGTCCCTCTGTATCTCCATCTAGGACTTGGCGAATCAAAGCTCTTCAGTGACGGCACAAAACCAGACTTTCCACAGAGCCGTCAAAAAATGGGACTGCCTGCTTGTTAGCAACTAGTTCTGCCTTGTGGTTCTAATTTGGCTTCCCTTATCTCCCTCTTCCCTTTCTTGCTTCCAGCTCCAGAAATTTTGTCCCTCTGTTCCTTGTCCTACCTTTGTTCTTCTGCTTGGGAATCTTTTCATTAAGGCTCTTTGTGAGCCAAGACTCAATTCCCTTGCAAGCCCAAAGAGTACTCCCTCTAGTACTCCCTCCAAATTTTAAGCTGTCTGCCTAGTAGTGATCTTCTCTTTGAGAGATCTCTGTCCAGGATGGGGAGAGTAGAAGCCCTTCCCTTTTCTCCAGTTTACCTATATTTTCAATGCAGTTGCCAAAAGTGTGATCGGTGATAGATAGTTGGTAAGATTGTTTTATCCTTAGGTAGAACTTGGCTATTTCACCTATTGTTATAAACTAAAATACGGGTGTAGTTACTCTGTGGGGCCTAATAGTAGCATAGGCAAACCGAGAGAGTTCATGATCCTCTCCCCTGACATCAGCAGTCTACAGCAGGCAGCTACCCATTTTCTTACCTTCTAGTTTTCAGTACTCAGGATGTTTCTTGTTCTAAGCTTATTGGCAGAGAGGAGATAACTAACACTCTGAACTCCGGGAAAGTGTTCTTTCTGGCTGCCGATGCTTCTGCGAGCTGTCCTTGACTCTCTCGGGTGCCCTTCTTTCTCCAGTCCCTTTCCTCCTCCCTCCCCACCCACCCCGCCATTCTGTCATCACAGTGCTACAATAGAAAAATTCTTTACCGTCTATCAATTGTGAGAGTAGGGTTGTTTCCCTGCGTGCACTGTTCGTGACGCATCACTGCCGTCATCTGTGATGTGTGGCTGTGGGTGCCTCAGTGGCCCCTCACATTGAGTTTATCCACTTACTTGAACATTCTCCTCAGCCGATCAGCAGAGCTGCGGAGGAGAAACAGTCTTAACTTCTAACTCCCAAGGAGTTGAATTCCCAACTCCTTGCCTTTTCCCTGCTTTTACTTAGGAAGAATGCTGAAATGGTCAAAAGAGAGCAGATTGGAGAAAGAAAAGCCATATTACTTTAATCCTCCAAACAATTCCTGTGTAATTAGTCTGAATTTATAAATTCCCGCTGAGTATGTGGCATTATGTAAAATAGCTTGAATGTCCCTGGTGTGTCCAAACCAGGTTCTTTGAGGATCTTAAGAGCGAGAAAAGGTGGATATGTGAGAACAGATAAAAGGATGGAATGTGACTTATTTTATACTAAGATGATTCTGTCTTTCATGGGCCTTGTCTTTGCCGCTTAGATTATAGGTTCTATATTAGGCTTCTGCATAGTGACAGGGTGGCGGAACTGCATTCCACCCAATTGAATTCTCGTGAACATGACTGGGTTTAAAAAAAAAACGCACCTGTCAAGAGAAGACATCCTAAGTAGAAATGGCACAGACCCCCAAACAGCTGGTATTTAACGGTAGATTTATGTGCAAGTGAACAGTAATGTGCACTTGTCTATTTGATTAGAAGATGATCAATTTAATCTGTGGCTGCCGAAGCATTTAATTTCTTTCATTTTTTTCCCCTCCTTTCACTTTGTTTGGATCACATCTCATCCTCCAGTCTTTTTGCCTTTGTTCTCCAACCTACCTTGTTATTCATCAAAAACAGCATTTCAGTTTTAAAAGAAATTTCCAAAAATTCAAGTCCTTCCAGCACTAGATAGAATATGGTACAGTTAGTAATAAAATGGTATTATTCATCAAAGCCAAATAGACAATTTTTTTCAATTGTGTTTTTGTCAGGTATAACATGTTTGCACAGCAGTTTACTTAAATAGATTATGTGATTTTCTACCAAGAGTCAAGTCCTACCAGAGCTGGGGAACTTGCGGCCTTCTGATTTAAAGATTATTCTTTTTTAAGCACCAAAAGAGGCAACAAAAGCTTCATCTTTCTCTGCTGCACCCCTTTTAATAAAAGGGTTTGTTCTGTAAAATTTGGATTTAGTCAAAAGGCCACACTTAAAGACCTAGAAGGCCACATTTCACCTTAAGGCCGCAAGATCCCCACTCCATCCTGTGGATTCTCGAGAATTGTGATCAAGGAAAAATTTCACATGTGTGTATGTTTTCTTTTTTTAATTGGTCCTGATTTATGTAATCTTGGATATGAATTATGTAACCTATTGTAGCCTTGTTCAAATAAAGGTAAGATAAAAATATGGCCTTTATCTAAACAAAGCTGGTAAATTTAAGAAAAATAAATTCTGTCAAATACCTTAAAAATCTTAACAATACTAAATACAAACAGTGACTAAAATTTTAAACATCTTTAGCCCTATAAGTTTTTTTTTTTTAACAATTTGACATATTTTCTTAGTGCTTTCCTAGAATAGTACTGATGCATGTAATCATGAGAGAAAATACATGATTAAGGATTTTAGAGGTTTAATATGTACTTCATATTTTTTATTAAATATCTCACTTGTTCTTCACTGGATTCCTTTTTTGACGTGTTTTAAATTGTTAAACCCAAGAACTTGATGATCCAGGCTTATTTTATGCCTTGTTTATCAAGACTAGTCTCATTCTAACACAAAAATCAGTCTGTTTGGAATTGTGGAGGATACCTCCAGGTACCTAAAGTGGTGTGTTATTACTTGACATGTTAATTACACATCAGTGGGCTTTTAGGGTCTTGTTCATCTTCTGTGTGGGTGCGCTGGAGCCCAGAGAAGTTAAGATGGCTTTCTGCAGATTATTGCAAATGTGTGGAGGACACTGGATCAAATTCCGGAGAGCCAGTTCTTGGCCTCTTGTGGCTTAAACTTCTGCATCTGTTGCACAGATTTCATTAGATAGCGCAGCACTACCCTGAAGTTTACATTTTAATATTATAAAACTCCTCAGCCAAATAATTAAAATGAAATCATTGAAATAAAGATGAAAGGAAAAAATAAAGACTTGACATAGAAACCAAAGACCATCATAATGCACATAACCATTTTTATATTAAGTGTTTTCATTTTGCAGCAACTCTCTCTAAAAGGCTTCCATCCATTCTTACTCAGCTTCTAAAATCCTTTCAAGTTCCTGTCAATCTATGTATCAGAATATCCCTGATTACAGGGTATGGCTCTTGTAAAATGTAGCCTAGCTGTCCAACTGGTAGCATAAAATTGAAAGCATCTTTGCTATAGTTATGTTCTCAGTGCTTGGATTTCTTCCTGAGAACACTAAAGGAAGTCTATATGTAATATATGACAGCGTTCCTATTTTCTCCCAGTGTTTTGTTTTTTTTATGCTACATAGTAAAGTCGCTTGCCTTAAACCTGCTGAGTAATTATTCTCTTTTTATGTTAAAAGTGGAAAGGATATTTTTCCCTCTGGCTGAAAATGTGGAATTCTTGAACGCTGTCCCAGCGTCAGAACAACTAGAAGAGCCCGAGTCTATTCAAGCCTGCATTTTAACATACTGAACCGTTTGGCTTGCACCGATGACCTGGGCCACCATCAGGGCAACAGCAAAGTGCTCACAATCAGCTCTGAAGGAAACGGAGAATTCATAGGTGCTTAGGGAAAGGGTATGTCATCCAACTTGCTGTTAAGAGTTTGTCCTTGCAGTAACTGCTCGTGAGTATGATTTGTGAGGCAGAGAGCGGTTCAAGTACTTACTCGTGGCAGTTTGGTTCTTTCTCTCTGCCCCCTGTAAATTCTGCAGTTCTTCCTTCCATGGTACATCATTGTCATGCAGGGCGGTGCACTTCGTTCTCCTTAACAGTGGGCTGTCTTCAAGATTGCTTCGTAAGCCCAGCTGGATGAAAAAGGAAACTGATTTCAGATTGTGCTGATGTGCAAACTGCTTTAATCAATGACTTAAAGTGACTGCTGGTGGCAAACAACAGAAGCTCTTAACCAATTAGGATGTTTAGGAAAAGATGTTGGGCTTTTGTTAAAATAGTCACTAATCAGCTAAAATGTGTTAACAGGAGCCTGGAAACAGCTTGGAGCTCTACTTAAATGTAATAAAAGTGTTTTGTCCTCCCCTTTCAAATCGCAAGCCCAAGGCGAAAAATATGCTGACACAGAAAAAAGTGGCAAGTATAATTTGGTTCAGTTAGTCCTGTTAGATCCCTGTATGTCTACATAAAACCTAAAAAAAATGGCATGCTTGCTTCTTTGGCTAGAAAAGGGAAGGAAGTTTGAGTCTAATATAGAACACAGTTTCAACAGGGCTTGAGAATATTACCAGCATAGATGTCTTTGGAAACAGGAGAAAAATTAGTTTTTTTGTTGTCAGTTTCCTTATGGACAGTTGGAGAAAAATCTTCAGTTAGTAGTTATGATTAAAGGCCCATTTTTGTTTTCCTTTGTCAGATTAAACTGCTGAAATCCTGTCATTATCTCTTTATGTCTTTCAGTGGTAATGAGGTTCAGCCGTAACACTCAGGACAGTCACTGTATTTCGTTGGTAGGCCACTGGAGTCAGGAGCCTTTGCTCATATGAGAACTACCTTTTATAATTCTTTGCCCTTGGAATCGAGTAATGTTTTCTTGGGGCATTGAGGGTAAGATTTGCTGTCTAAGCTTTAATAGTATTCTGTCGTAGAAGCATCTAGCGTCTCCCTCCTGTCTGTGGTAAACTTCCACGAGTCTCTTAGATAAGTTGCACTCATTAATTCCAGTTTTTAAATCTCTTTATTGAAGCAAAATTTTCTACTATAAAATGTACTGGTAATTATTATACAGTTTGGTGATCTTTTTTAAATTTATAGGGTTGTATAATCATCACCACAATCCAGCTAAAGGACATTTCTCTCACCTCAGAAAGTTCCCCATTCCTGTTTATATTCAGTTCTTGCTTCTACCACTTTCTGTCTCTATGGATTTGCTTATTCTAGAAATTTCACAAAAGTGGAATTGCTTAATATACAGTCTGTTTGCATTTGCTTCTTTCACTTAGCATGTATTTGAGGTTTATCCCTGCAGGTATATCAGTAGTACATTTCTTTTTACGGGTGAATAGTATTCCATTCATGGGTATGCCACGTTTTGTTCATTTATTCACCAGCTGATGGGCATTTGGATTGTTTCCAGTTTAAGGCTTTTATGAATAGTGTTGCTAGGAACATTTGCATGGAAGTCTTTGTATGTTTTTGGTTTTGGAGGGTAGGAGTGGAATTGCTGGGCCGTATGGGAAGTTCAACTTTTTAAGAAACAGCTAAACTCTTTTCAAAAGTGACTTAATGATTTCCATCCCCACCAGCAACATATGAGGATTCTAATTTCTTCACATATTGAAGAACACTGGTGGTGTCAGCTATTCGAGTGGCAGCGTTTGGGTTTTTTCATTGTGGTTTTAATTTGCAGTTCTTGAAAAACTAAAGATTTTTTTCATGTGCTTATTAGCCATTCATGAAATATCTATTCATATCTTTTGACTAGTTTTTAATTTGGTTGTCTTATTACTGAGATGTAGAGAGTTCTATATGTATTCTGAATACAAGTCCTTTATCAGATACATGACTTGCACATACTTTCTGCCACTCTGTGGCTTGTGGTTTTTTTTTTTCGATAGTGTCTTTTGAAGAGTAAAGTTCTTAATTTTGATTAAGTCCAGTTTATCATTTTTTTCTTTTATGGGTTGTCATTTTGGTGTCATATATAAGAAATCTTTGCCTAGTCCAAGTCAAAAAGATTTTCTGCTATATTTTCTTCTGAAAGTTTTAGTTCTTCTATTTAAGTCTGTAATGCACCTTTAGTGGATTTTTGTGAATGAGTTTGAGGTAAGGGTCCAGGTTCATTGTTTTACCTGGGGATAACCAATTGTCCCAGCATCATTTGTTGAAAAGACTGATCTTTTCCCCTCAAATTGCCTTGGCACATTTGTTGAAAATCAATTGACCATAAATTTAAGGATTTATTTTTTCAATTCTGTTACATTGAACTATATGTCTATCTTTCCCTTATATACTGTTTTGGTTACCGTAACTTTATTGCGAGTTTTGAAATCATGTAATGGAAGTCCTCCAACTTTGTTGTCTAAAATTGTTTAGTCTACTCTAGGTCTTCTGCATTTCTATATAAATTTTATGATCAGCTTTCAATGTAGACATTGCCATGAGTATATAAGAATAATTAAGGGAGAATTGCCATCTTAACAATATTGAGTTTTCTAATCCGTGAACATGGATTATTTCTCCATTTATTTAGATCTTGTTTACTTTCCTAATGTTTTATAGTTTTTAGTTTACAGGTCTTATACTTTTTTAAATTTACTGCCAAGTATTTTATTCTTTTTGATGCTGTTATGAATGGAATTACTTTTTTAATTTTATTTTTGGATCATTTGTTGCTAGTATAGAGAACTGTGATTGCTTTTTGTTTATTGATCTTATATCCTGCAACCTTATTAAACTTATTTTTTAATTCTAGTGGTTTTTTTTATGTATATACTCCTTAGAATTTTCTACATAGAGGATCATGTTGTCTACAAATAAAGAAAGTTTTACTTCTTCCTTTATAACTTATATGCCTTTTTTTTTTTTTTGAAACAGAATCTCGCTCTGTTGCCCCAGGTAGAGTTCAGTGAGTGGCATCATTGTAGCTCACTGCAACCTCCAACCCCTAGGTTTAAACGATCCTCCTGCCTCAGCCTCCTGGATAGCTGGGAGTATAGGCACACACCAGGACACCCAGCTAATTTTTCTATTTTTAGTAGAGATGGGGTCTTGCTCTTGCTCTGTTGCTTAGGCTGGTCTCGAACTCCTGAGCTCAAGCAATCCTCCTGCCTCAGCCTCCCAAAGTGCTAGAATTACAAGCGTGAGCTACCCCGCCCTGCCACTTATATGCCTTTGATCTGTTTTTCTTGATGATACTGCTTGAAATTTCTAGCACAGTGTTGAATAGAAACAGTGGGTGCACATCCTTGCCTTGTTCCTGATCCGAGGAGGAAAACTTTGTCTTTCGCCATTACCATGATGTTAGTTTAAGTTTTCCCCACATTCTCTTTGTCAGCTTGAGGAAGTTTCCTTCCATTTCTAGTTGGTTGACAGTTTTTGTTATGAATGGGTTTTGAGTTTTGTCAGATACATTTTCTGTATCTATTGAGACTATTGTGTGGTTTTTATTCTTCTGTTAATATGATATATCGTTTTAATTGATTTTTAAATATTTACTCAACTTTGCATTTCAGGAATAAATTCCAGTTAATAATAGTATAAAATCTTTTTTATATGTCCTGTATTCATTTTGGTAATGTTGTGGTTTGACTATGCCCCCCAAAGTTCATGTGTTAGGAACTTAATTCACATTGTTAAGAATGTTGGGAGGTGGAACCTTTAAGGGGCGATTGGGTCTTAGGGGCACCACCCTCATGAATGGATTAAGGCCATTATTGCAGGAGTTTGTTAGTTGTAGAAAGGATAAGTTCAGCCCAGTTTCCTCTCTTTGTCTCTGGCTTGCTTCTGCCTTCCACCCAGGGATGGAATGACCCCTGCCAGATTCTGGCCCCATGTTCTTGGACTCCGCAGCCTCCAGAACTGCGAGCTAAATGAGCATCTGTTCTTTGTAAATTACCTGGTCTCAAGTATTCTGTTATAACAGCACAAAACGGACCAAGACAGCTAATACTTTGTTAGGATTTTTGTGTATATGTTCATGAGGGACATTTGTTTGGTTTTTTTTTGTTTTTGTTTTTGTTTTTTTTTATGTCTTTCTTTGGCTTTGGCAACAAAGAAATACTGGACTCATAAAATGAGTTAGATTTCCTTTCCTTTTCTTCGGGATTGTTACTATTTCTTCTTTACGTATTTCCTAGACTTTACCAGTGAAGCCATCTGGGCCTGAGTTCTTTGTGGGAAGCTTTTTAATACTAATTTGATTTTTTAGCTTACAGATCTACTTAGAGTTTTTATTGCTTCTTGAATCAATTTTGATAATTTGTATCTATGTAAGAAGTTGTCCATTTCATCTAAGTAAATTACCTGGTCTAATTTGTTGGCATGACATGGTTCATATTATTATTCCCTTATAATATTTTTGAGATCTATTGCCTATTCCTGATTTGGAGATTTGGTATCTTTTTCTTGGTCTGTCTAGGTAAAGGCTGATTGATTTTATCTTTTTGAGATCCTAGCTTTTAGTTTTATTGATTTTCTTTATTATCATTCTCTTTTTATTTAATTAGTTTCTACTCTCATCTTTCTTAGTTCCTTCCTTCTGCTTGTTTTGGATAATTTGCTCTTCTTTTTTCTTGTTTCTTAAGGTAGAAGCTTAGATTATTATTTGAAACCTCTCTTCTAACATAGGCATTTAAGGCTATACATTTACTTTTAAGCAGTACTTTATCTGTGCACCATAAACTGTGATGTGTCGTGTTTTTGTTTTCATTCAGTTCACATATTTTCCCGTGTCTTTGAGATTATTTCTTTGATGCTTGGGTTATTTAGAAGTATATTTTTAATTTCCAAATACTGAGTTTTCCAAATTTCTTTCTGTTGTTGATTTTCAATTTAATTTTGTCGTAAATGGAGAACATATTTTGAATGACTTGAATCCTTTTAAATTTATTGAGACTTGTTCTGATGCCTAGTATAGACTGTTCTGACAAATGTTCCCCATGGCCTTAAAAAGGACAGGTATTCTGCTGTTGTTAAGTTAACCGTAAATATCAGTTAGGTCAGTTTGGTTGATAGTTTGTTCACCTCTATGTCTTTGTTGATTTTCTGTCTAGTTGTTTTCCATGATGTTTTGAGTATTGAAAATTGCTTATCTTGAGATCCTATGTGCTAGTGAGACCTTTATAGTTTTTGCCTCACCTAGCTAACTCAGCTTGGGCCAAGAAATTCAAGTGAATTTATAAAGAGGACCAGTTCAGGCAATAGGGTGCACTATTTAATTTGTTAGATAGATACATACATACATGCATACATGCATACATACATACAGGGTCTTGCTCTGTTGCCCAGGCTGGAATGCAGTGTTGACATCATAGCTCACTGCAGCCTCAAACTCCTGGATTCAAGCATTCCTCCCACCCCAGCCTCCTGAGTTGCTGGGACTAGAGGCATGTGCCCAGGTAATTTAAAAAAATTTTTTTTAGAGACAGGGGTCTCACTATGTTGCCTAGGCTGATCTCGAACTCCTGGCCTTAAGTGATCCACCCACCTCAGCCTCCTGAGTAGCTAGGATTACTAGTGTGACCCATTGCACCCAGCTAAAGTATATTTTATATAAAGGCCTTCAAGTATTGAAGTTCTAAGAAAAATAAACTTAGATACATGTATGCAAGATTATGTTTGTATTTTTAGAATCTTTTGTTTCTTGGAAAGAATTCCTTTATGTTAGTAGAGGATAAGCTTACTCGGTACAGGAAAAATTGTGTAGATTTAAGGAACTTGTTAGAGCAGAAAGGTGATTTGTTGTGAGAAATGAAAGTTAATTTTAGTGGCAACAGTTATTTTGATATATTAAGTCTTAGATCAATATTTATAGATTTGGAAAAATTTTAGATTCATTATTCTTTCATTTGTTCTTTTGTGCCATTTTTCTCAAGCATGTGCTCATTTTGTTTGATTCATTATTTGTCTCATACACTAAGAAGAAAATGTATATGCAATAACTAAGGTTGGATTATCCCATAGTTTGCCCCATTTCTAATTACTCTTAGATGGACTGTAATGAAGCCAGCAAGACTTAGAATTGGAATTTTAAATACATAGGGTTATAAGGAACATAGAATCCACAAACCAAAAATAAGATTTGCCTACAGGAAATCTGCTTCAAATTGTTAGACTTTCATGAGGACAGCAAATTAAATGAAATCATTTCTAAGGTCCTTTTTACCTCTGCTCTTTAAGTACATGAGTAATAAATAGAAAGAACAAGGTACATGGTGCAGAAAGAATAAAACAAAAAAGAAATTAAACGATCAATGAAATAGAAGTATTCTGAGTATCACCATCAGTAAACGTGAACCTATGAAAATGTCTTCCCATTTAGAATTCACTGGAAAGAGAAACAATTGTTTATTGTCTGCTTACACTACAGTCTCTTATATGTTTCATGATGATTTAATTATTCTTTGGGCTTTTCCTCATTAAAAAAATAAGTACATGCTCATGTTTGTTCATGATATTGTCTTCACAAAAATGTCCATTCTTCCCTCTTACCCCTAAACCCTACTCTAAAGAGATGCCCATGATTTGAGAACCAGTATATCTGTGGGTACCAATGTTTGGCTTTAGTTTTGTTAAACTATGATGCATTATCATAAACGCTGCTGCTAGTCTACCATAAGTGAGACGAAATGACCTCCGTTTTGTTTTTTTTTTTTTTTTTT
>NW_012149252.1:224782-227437 GCF_000956105.1 Propithecus coquereli | reverse complement strand
TATGGGAAGTTCAACTTTTTAAGAAACAGCTAAACTCTTTTCAAAAGTGACTTAATGATTTCCATCCCCACCAGCAACATATGAGGATTCTAATTTCTTCACATATTGAAGAACACTGGTGGTGTCAGCTATTCGAGTGGCAGCGTTTGGGTTTTTTCATTGTGGTTTTAATTTGCAGTTCTTGAAAAACTAAAGATTTTTTTCATGTGCTTATTAGCCATTCATGAAATATCTATTCATATCTTTTGACTAGTTTTTAATTTGGTTGTCTTATTACTGAGATGTAGAGAGTTCTATATGTATTCTGAATACAAGTCCTTTATCAGATACATGACTTGCACATACTTTCTGCCACTCTGTGGCTTGTGGTTTTTTTTTTTCGATAGTGTCTTTTGAAGAGTAAAGTTCTTAATTTTGATTAAGTCCAGTTTATCATTTTTTTCTTTTATGGGTTGTCATTTTGGTGTCATATATAAGAAATCTTTGCCTAGTCCAAGTCAAAAAGATTTTCTGCTATATTTTCTTCTGAAAGTTTTAGTTCTTCTATTTAAGTCTGTAATGCACCTTTAGTGGATTTTTGTGAATGAGTTTGAGGTAAGGGTCCAGGTTCATTGTTTTACCTGGGGATAACCAATTGTCCCAGCATCATTTGTTGAAAAGACTGATCTTTTCCCCTCAAATTGCCTTGGCACATTTGTTGAAAATCAATTGACCATAAATTTAAGGATTTATTTTTTCAATTCTGTTACATTGAACTATATGTCTATCTTTCCCTTATATACTGTTTTGGTTACCGTAACTTTATTGCGAGTTTTGAAATCATGTAATGGAAGTCCTCCAACTTTGTTGTCTAAAATTGTTTAGTCTACTCTAGGTCTTCTGCATTTCTATATAAATTTTATGATCAGCTTTCAATGTAGACATTGCCATGAGTATATAAGAATAATTAAGGGAGAATTGCCATCTTAACAATATTGAGTTTTCTAATCCGTGAACATGGATTATTTCTCCATTTATTTAGATCTTGTTTACTTTCCTAATGTTTTATAGTTTTTAGTTTACAGGTCTTATACTTTTTTAAATTTACTGCCAAGTATTTTATTCTTTTTGATGCTGTTATGAATGGAATTACTTTTTTAATTTTATTTTTGGATCATTTGTTGCTAGTATAGAGAACTGTGATTGCTTTTTGTTTATTGATCTTATATCCTGCAACCTTATTAAACTTATTTTTTAATTCTAGTGGTTTTTTTTATGTATATACTCCTTAGAATTTTCTACATAGAGGATCATGTTGTCTACAAATAAAGAAAGTTTTACTTCTTCCTTTATAACTTATATGCCTTTTTTTTTTTTTTGAAACAGAATCTCGCTCTGTTGCCCCAGGTAGAGTTCAGTGAGTGGCATCATTGTAGCTCACTGCAACCTCCAACCCCTAGGTTTAAACGATCCTCCTGCCTCAGCCTCCTGGATAGCTGGGAGTATAGGCACACACCAGGACACCCAGCTAATTTTTCTATTTTTAGTAGAGATGGGGTCTTGCTCTTGCTCTGTTGCTTAGGCTGGTCTCGAACTCCTGAGCTCAAGCAATCCTCCTGCCTCAGCCTCCCAAAGTGCTAGAATTACAAGCGTGAGCTACCCCGCCCTGCCACTTATATGCCTTTGATCTGTTTTTCTTGATGATACTGCTTGAAATTTCTAGCACAGTGTTGAATAGAAACAGTGGGTGCACATCCTTGCCTTGTTCCTGATCCGAGGAGGAAAACTTTGTCTTTCGCCATTACTATGATGTTAGTTTAAGTTTTCCCCAGATTCTCTTTGTCAGCTTGAGGAAGTTTCCTTCCATTTCTAGTTGGTTGACAGTTTTTGTTATGAATGGGTTTTGAGTTTTGTCAGATACATTTTCTGTATCTATTGAGACTATTGTGTGGTTTTTATTCTTCTGTTAATATGATATATCGTTTTAATTGATTTTTAAATATTTACTCAACTTTGCATTTCAGGAATAAATTCCAGTTAATAATAGTATAAAATCTTTTTTATATGTCCTGTATTCATTTTGGTAATGTTGTGGTTTGACTATGCCCCCCAAAGTTCATGTGTTAGGAACTTAATTCACATTGTTAAGAATGTTGGGAGGTGGAACCTTTAAGGGGCGATTGGGTCTTAGGGGCACCACCCTCATGAATGGATTAAGGCCATTATTGCAGGAGTTTGTTAGTTGTAGAAAGGATAAGTTCAGCCCAGTTTCTTCTCTTTGTCTCTGGCTTGCTTCTGCCTTCCACCCAGGGATGGAATGACCCCTGCCAGATTCTGGCCCCATGTTCTTGGACTCCGCAGCCTCCAGAACTGCGAGCTAAATGAGCATCTGTTCTTTGTAAATTACCTGGTCTCAAGTATTCTGTTATAACAGCACAAAACGGACCAAGACAGCTAATACTTTGTTAGGATTTTTGTGTATATGTTCATGAGGGACATTTGTTTGGTTTTTTTTTGTTTTTGTTTTTGTTTTTTTTTATGTCTTTCTTTGGCTTTGGCAACAAAGAAATACTGGACTCATAAAATGAGTTAGATTTCCTTTCCTTTTCTTCGGGATTGTTACTATTTCTTCTTTACGTATTTCCTAGACTTTACCAGTGAAGCCATCTGGGCCTG
>NW_012149252.1:208027-221517 GCF_000956105.1 Propithecus coquereli | reverse complement strand
AGCAGATTTACTTCTCTGGTTCTTTGGATCAATTTTTAAGTCTTAGCCCCTTCAAAGAAGAAGTAGAGAAATATAACATTTCTGTATTTTGAGCTCTAGAATATTATGAAACTTTCTTTATAAAACCAGAAAAGGAGAGAGGGGAGAAAATGAAAGGGAAAAAAAGAAGAGTCTGAGAGGTCTAAGGAAAGATGTCATATAAACACAAGGCATCATTTTTTGTCAGTTTTTAGAAGGATTTACCACACAGAATATAGTCTTTCTAAAATTTCTGGTACCTAGTATGTCCTTTCAAGAATGACTCAAATTCTTGAGGCATCTGAAACACTGGGAGCTGCCTCTCCTCCTCCAACGTCCACAAAAGCGCATTCAGTCGTTGGCCGCCTATTTTCTCTGCTTGGTGAAGAATCTGACTCATCACTCACCGTATCTCTTCGACTGATCATGAGTTTAAATTCCATTCAGTTACCAACTTTCAATTGGATCCCATTGCCAGACTGGTCTCCTGTTCCAGAGTGTTTCCTCTTGGCCACGCTATTACTATGGCTGCTGGGCTGCTTCTGCTTACTTCCTGTATTAGCTCGATGACATCTACTCCAGTATGAAGCTGGACAGGTACTATAAAATTGCTGCAGTATCAAACACTATTATCTTCCTTTCATCCTCCCTTCTAGAGCCCATATGGAATAGGATCAAGTTGGAGTGGTAAAGTTCTTAATTCTTTTATTTTAGTAAGTCTCGCCAAGTTGTAGAATTCTAGGACCCTGGAAAATTGTGGAGATCCTCTTTCTATGCTCTCCTTGCCCCTCACTTCCACCCCCAACACATTTTTTCAGGCATATGGCATATACATTACTTAAATAAGCCAAGAAATCACTTCGTTTAATAAGAAAGTTTTTCTTTTGTTTCTTTCTTATGTTAACATAATGTCTCAATATTGTATTTTAAGTATACTCCTTTCTGGAATTTGGGAAAATTAATTACACTAAAGGATGATGTTCTTCATTCTTTAGCTAACTGCTATATGCCCTGTAAATATTAATTGATGACCTCCAGGCTTTGTGGGACATATTTAGTGGATCTTTTATGGTTAAATTGAATGTTTTTGATAAAAAATTACAAGACCATAGAATGCCGTGGAACCTAAAATTTGCCAGCTGACCTGAGAACAGATCTATTCTTACGCTCAACCTGTTTAAGATGAGAAATGTTATTTCATCCAGAATAAAAATGATATGTCATGATGTTCTCTTACATAAAGAGAGCTTAAATTAAGCCAGTGGGCTAACTGGATATCGCTTTTCTAATTTCTCATTAGCTGACAGTACCATATTTGTTCTACAGAGTATGCCAAGGCCAAGAGAGCTTCAGTAGCTTTCTTCCAGTGGCTGTAAAGTAGGATTCACAGTTAGTGCAAATATAAACAAAAATAAAACCAGAGAGATCTCATAGTCTGCAGGAATGGATTCTGACAATAAAGACTTTGCATTTACTCTGTTCCTTGTGCCTGGGGTTTTAATTTAACACATCAATGAAAAGGCAGCATTTAAAAAGGGGGGAAAACACCCAGCAGGACTTACTTTTATTAGTGCAATTTGTAAGAAATTACTGCACTTAATGAGAAAATCTTTAAGCATGAAAAAATGGGTTGTGACTGAACTTGTGGAACTTAAATGGTGAGATTTTAATTGAGTTTTTTAGTTATTGGTAAGAAAAATAATAATAATTAAAAAAAAAACAAACAGGGCTACATCTGTATGTGGAGGTGGTCAGCACTTTATATACCTTAGTTCAATTTCCTGTGCCACTGGTCATGCAGAAGATGATGGCTATGGTGTTCTCTGAGTCATATCTACTGACCTTTTCTGTTCTTAAAAGAGAGGCAGGCAACTTCTTTTCTGCTAGATGAAGAAGTCTGGGACAAAGAGTCTGGCAGAACAGTTTCTAAAAGAGGGTCGGACTAGACAGGGCAAAGAGCAGAGCTGTGTCTGCTTCATAATCCAGCTGCTTTAGAAAGAAGCCAAATTTAAATGTCATTTTCAGGTTCATAAAGTTTATGCTTTTCCCCGAATTCTCTGTTTCTTTTGTTGCCATCCAGTGATTTCTTTTTCTTCAAGAATATTTCATTAGAGGGCTGGGTGTGGTGGCTACGCCTCTAATCCTCACACTTTGGGAGGCTGAGACAGGAGGATTGCTTGAGGTCAGGAGTTCGAGACCCACTAGAGCAAGAGTGACACCCTGTCTCTACAAAAAAATAGAAAAATCAGCTGGATGTGGTAGCACGCACCTACAGTCCCAGCTACTCGGGAGGCTGAGGTGGGAGGATCGCTTGAGCCCAGGAGTTTGAGGTTGCAGTGAGCTATGATGATACCACTGCACTCTAGCTGGAGTGACAGAGCCACTCTCGTCTCAAAAATAAAAAATATATATATATACACACACACACACATACACTCTCTCTCTCGCTCTCTCCCAATGTTTCAGTTAAAGAGATATACTGGAAGTGGAAGCAGAAAGGATAAAAAGAAATAAGTCAGCTTATCTTTTGTCATTTAGAGAAAAAATATTTAAGATGCCTTCTTTTTGTACTTAAATTTGAGAAGTCTGTTTGATTTCCGAGAGGACGCGAACGCCATGGGAAGTACTCAGTTGTTTCCAGTACCTCTCGTTCACTGCCACAGCCCACACGGTTGTGGCACAACCATGTTAAACCTGAAGGAAAGGGAAGCAAGCGTATGTAGCTCTAAAGATGTTTCAAGTATTGATAGAAGTGGAAATAATATTTTTTACATAATTCTGTGTCTGTAGAAATACAACTTTTTTAAAAAAATTAAGTATGTTTATGAGCCTTTTCAGTAACTTAATTGAATTTCGTTGTACCCTACCTTACTAGAAAGAAGAAAGAAAAAACCCTGTAAATGTTATATTCTCTTAGAAGTGGAAATAATATTTTTTACATAATTCTGTGTCTGTAGAAATACAACTTTTTAAAAAAAATTAAGTATGTTTATGAGCCTTTTCAGTAACTTTTAATTGAATTTCGTTGTACCCTACCTTACTAGAAAGAAGAAAGAAAAAACCCTGTAAATGTTATATTCTCTTACTATTTAAATTAAGTAATGCTTTATTAATTTCTGTCTCCTAGAAATATCCAGTTCATAAAATGGGGCCTCCCCCTCGCGAGTTCATAACAACACACTGTCCTTAGATGCACTCCTCACCCTTCCCCTGTGTGCACTGCATAGGGGGGCACAGCTGGCCCCTGCAGGTTGCATTTCCCAGGCTCCTGTGTCGAAAAGATTTCTATCAATACTAGGTTCAGCCAGTGGGAGACTTTGGCGGGAGATTGGTGGGAAGAAGGGAAGGAGAGAGAAACCAGGGTATCTTCTTCTCCCTTTCTGTGTTAGGCAGCATCTCTGATCCTCCATGGCTTTGGCTTCCATAGGACAGGTCCTTGACTCTATTTATACCCCCCTTTTTCTTTCTCCCTCATGCCAAGGGATGCTAAGGCCTTCTTGCTGTTGCTAATCTCTGGGCTATAACACCATTCTCAGTTGGCTTCACCACTCTTCGTTACCTACGTACCAGTTGCCTACATTAAATTTCCTGTGTTAAATATTCAGAGTGATTTCTAGTCTTCTGGTTGGACTGATGTACACACAGCCTTTAACCACAGTGGTCAATTTATATCCTATGGAAATGGGCCAGAAAGGAAGCCTATTTGTGATGCGTTTCTCTTTTAATTGCCTATATTAAAACACAAACTCCTTTTCTGGTCAGGCAAATGTCTCTTGTATATTTCTGGCTTAAAACAGTGATTGTAGTTTACATGTGAATTTAGTTTATGGAAGACTGGACTACTTGCCTAGAGCTTTATTTGCTGATGGATATTTATTTCTTTTTATTCTCTTAATAATCAGTGGTCTGACCTTATACTTATTTTAAGTGCTTGATTTTTATTGTCACTTTTTAATTTTGTTTTATTAAGATGCCATTGTCATTGGCTATATAAATTTGTTAACATTTAAAAATTACTTAACTGCTGAAGTCTGCAAAGTGTACAGCTTTTCAATAAGTAAAATTCACATAAGGCATTGATATCATGAAAAGAATTAAATTGGGAAACATCCTGTATGATGCCTGAGTTCAGCAAAATGGTTCAAGATGCCTTTTTAGTCCTTTATGTATAATGTGTGACAGGTGAGGGAACCTACTGCTTTTTTGGCTGTGTCAGATGGAGGGAAAAAACCCACAATAAATGACTTCCAAAGTGAAAACTTTGTTGGAAGCATCTTGGCAAACAGCAGAGGTAGTCAGTAAATGTAAAGTCAGAGGCAGACAAGCACGTGGCCCTGGGTGTTTTGGCCCTTATGACCATGCAACGAGAAGGGAGGTAGTCCCTTCGTAGGACTTTGGATGGCGTTGGATGTTTCCTGTAGAGAGGAAGAACATGTATTTCAGATTAAATGAGAAAACCGCCATTTTCCTCTTCTGAATCTGAATAACATTTTGAATATGACACTGAAATATTACTATATTGAGACTAATTTTGTGTATCAACGTGGAAGATGCTGGGTTAATATATAATACCCATATTTAAAACCTCGAAATCTGGAACAGACATTTTTGAAGTGCTACTTGAGATAAATGACAGCCCTATGCATGACTTAGTACCCTAAGATGGATGGCCCTTCCAGTGGCCATTTTTTTATATTAGCTACTAATGAGTATTATTGAGTCACTGACTAATTCTGAAGAACATTTTGGTGAATTATAATTGGGACTGTGATTTACTGAGTATGAAGACTGACAGGCCATTCCTTAGCCCTGTAATTGGTGTGGAAGCAGAGAAAAAGCACTCTGATGGTCAGCATTCCCTTTCTGTGGGGCGGAGGGTGGCGGCAAAGTCAAAAGCATAATCCAGCCAAAGTAGAATATTATTTTTGTCAGCCCTTTTCGCATTTTACTTGTATTAAGAATGGCAGGAAAGTGTGAAGTGCCACCAAACTTTGGAAGGGCAGTCTTTTGTCCACATCCTATTCTTATATTCAGTGTATTGAAGCATCATCCATCACAGCTATGCCCTGGTGTTAAATGGTTCATTATAGTCAGTGAACCACAAAATAGTCTAGGTAGAGCGACAGAATTTAGAATCATGGGCCAGATGCACAGGCTATGTAACTGATTATTCCTAGAAGGACAAGATCTGATTTTTTGTATTCATTGAATTTTTTGGAAGTTTGGATGTGTTTATCCACCTGTGTTTCTGAACCCTTCAGAGGAAAAGACAGAACAGTCTAACATGTAAATAAGAACAACCAAATCCAAATAGGCCTGCAGATACACGAGGACTTCATTTTCAAATAGAAACTGGATGTTGAGACTCCTACTTCCTTTTCTTTGCATACCTTCTTTCGTGCATTGTTATCGCAAATGGATTATTGGCTTTGGCATGTGCTTTTAGTCTCTTGAATATTTTTCTCTGTAAGATGGCAACTGTGTGTGTGTGTGTGTGTGTGTGTGTTCTATCATATTTCAGGATAAAATGAATCAGGAAGCTATTTTTTTGCAAAGCAATTCTGTACCTTCTAGTTGCATCATGGGCTCCCAGCTCCTAGGACTCCCTAAGTTTCAATCCTTAATTCTTCATCTCTTTCTACTCTTTTTGTTATAGTCTTTGTGTAATAGTTTGGACATAGCAGACAGCTCTCTTCTTTAAATAATCTCTTCTCTTAGTATCTGTGCTGCCATATCCTCCTGGTTTTCTTCCCCCTCTCTGACTATTCCTTCTTAGCCTCCTTCTTCAGCTTCCTTTCCTCTATCCAACCTCTAAGTGTTATAGTTCCTAAAAGGCTTGGTCTTGACCTTCTTATTTCTTCTACCCTTTCTAAGGAGCCAAGCTCTACCCTGCCTCAGGACTCTCATACACTGTTCTCTCTTCTTGGAACTCCCTTCCCTCCAACCCTTTTCTGTCTAATTGTTATTCCTTCTTTTTTTGTCTCCTTCTTTTTTGTCCCCTTCTTTTTGTCCATGTTCTGGACTATTCACTTTTCTCCAGATACACCCTGTGCATTCCTACCTCTTCTTACTGCTTAGGCTCATTCTGTTTCCTGTTGTATAATGGCCAAATTCTATTTTTCATTGCCTAGCTGAAAAGCCATGTTAATTCATGAAGCTTTCTATAATCACTAAAGATTTTTTAAAATTCAGATCAATTAATATATTTTATAGTACTCATAGCCCTCTTCACATTTATTTCCTATTATTATTTTTGTGTATATGCATTATATCCCCTATTAGACTGTAAACTCAAAGGCAAAGGTCTTATCTTCAACTTAATTGTATCTCTCATAAAACACAGCATAGTGCCTTATACATAATAGTTATACACAGTATGTACTAGGATAAATTAATGAAAATAATCACAAAATCAAAGAAAGAGAAATAGTTTCCCAAGAGAGTTCTCATTCTCATTTCAAAAGGAGTAGGGAACTTGGAGCCTCTAGGATTACTGCCCTTGGCCTGTAAAGGTTTTTGTCTGTGCCCTGGTATGTAACTTCGGGTGAACTTTATATCAGACTGAGAAGGTACACTGCTTTGTTATCAGACATTTCTGTTACTTTGCCTTTCAAGCTGAAAAAGGGAGATAGCTTCTATTTGCTTTGAGCTTCTTGTCGATGGTTTTCTGCTCTGCCTACTAATCAGGGTTGTATTATTTACCTTGTTTAAAAAGACCCATCTGGACATTCTTTCTCTCCTTCGAATTGCAGTTGGATATTAATTCACTGCTCTAGGATACATTGGTAAAGATTTCTGAAATTGCAAGGAAATGTTTCTTTAATCCTTCAAGTTTGTTAAGTGCTTTATTATAATGGAGATCATAATCTCCTAGTTGGTGGAAAAGATGAAATGGTTACTGGGGATATTTCTCCCTTGCTGCAGGAGTGCCATGTGAGAAAATACTCTGTGCAGTTTTTTTAATCCCTTCCACATGCTGTAAGGTCCTTAGGAAATAACTAGATAGCACTGATTTCATGTCTTTCATAAGGCATTGAGTAATGTTCAGGTTACTGTGATTCACAGAGTTAGTGGCCTTGAGTCTTTATTGGTGAAGCTTGAAAGTAGTTTTCTTTAGTATTGTGCACACAATAGCTATTAGAATGCTCAAATGAGGCTGTGATTTTGGGAAGCATGCAGTCATATATCTTGACCGTTCAGCATAAATTGCCAAATAGCCAGCTGGTAGTGAGTGACTTGAGGGGACAAAGGAGAGGGGGCTTTTAGGCCATGAATGCTCACATCTCCTTGGTTTGTTCTTCTACACAGATTTTAAGGGTCATTTTTGATCTGCTCAGCAAATTAAGTTTCCTGATGACTTTTGCATTTCTGTTTTCCTCTGTGTTTTTTTCATACTGAAGAACTTTTTTGTTTGTCAGGCAACCTCAAGTTGTAACCCACCTTGGAAATGATAACATTATTAATGTATTTCTTCTTTCTGTAGCATTGATAGTGCTGCCAGTTAGTGTTTATTAAGTATTCATGGCTTGTGAAATGCTAAGCAATAGGGAGAATTTAGGTCCAGCTACAAGTATAAGATATATAATAATGATTTCTCATTCTGAAGGGATATTATGTAAAGACCAGAACTGGTCTTTTCTAATTTAACCTGGGATTGGTAGAAAATGGGTGTCCCTGCCTCATTATTTTTCATTGCCTGGCACTGTTTGGCAATAGTCCTAAGTGGAATTAGGGGAGGAACTAGAGAGGATCTATTTTCTTTGAGTTATCCACATAGCTCCTAAATTCTGGAGGGAAAATAAAAAGTAAATGACAAAAACAATTTTAAAAAAAAACAATAACCACAACCTAGTTTATGACATCCCCAAAAGAAGTATTTAGCCATGATTCTCAACATTTTGGAAATTAAATTTTATTTTTTGACAAATATTAATAAATATTATTATTCAAACTTCTCAAATATAGGCTTTTGAAATCAGAATTTTACATCTCATCTGCCCCCTAAAAGAAGTATGGCTATTGTGCATACTGACCATGAGCTCTTGAACCATACGTAATACAGAAGCACGCCCTCTCTCTAACAAGCATCACTCCAATCTAGGAAAATTTATTGTCTTATGTTCTAGTGAGTCACCAGCTCATAAATCGCATTGAACAGTTTTTGGATACTAATGAAATACCATATTTTATGAAGAGCATGGACTGCATCAAAGCCTTCCGTGAAGAAGCCATTCAGGTAATGCTATTCTCACCTGTCTTCTCCTCCCAAACAGTTGGCCACCATCACAAGGGAGTGACATACAGCATTCCACGAATAAGCTTGGGCTTTGGAAATAATCATTCTCAATGTGAATAGTAGTGTATGCCAAGAGAAGTAGAGATGACTAAACTCATATCACTATCATTGTCATTTTTGAGGGGCAACAAAGGTGGGTGGGTGGAATGTTTTCTCCCTGGGCATTAGCTTTTTATTACATGAAAGCCCTGGCTTTGTGTTCCTACTTAGGGAACCAAGGGAATTTCCATCGTAACCTCTAGTGGCCCAGTCATTGTTGTAAAGGATGGGCTAACTATTTTAGGGCAATTGATGGAAAATGTATATTGATATAATTATTGAAAAAGATTTTATGAAGACAGAAGTAGGGATTTGAATGCCAGGAAAAAAAGAACACTGAAAATTAATTACTCAGTTCCCCCTCCCTTTGGTGTAGGTTAAGTTTTGTTTGTTTTATTAGAAATTTTTAGAAAACACTTTATAAAAATCTCCCAAACTATTTATAGATTTTTATACATTTAGGCAAGAGGCAAACAAGTTTAAATTAGAAAGTATATTTTTAAAGTAGGCATGATTATATATGTTCTTATGTGAGTGCTTATTAAATATTTGCCGAATGAATGAACAAATCAATGCTTCAGTAATTTAGGTGCTTACAATGACAGGAAAATGAAAAATTCATTAAAATTAGATTAGAGTAAAAGATTCAGAAGTAAATGACCCAAATACCTACCCTACAGATAAAAAACAAAATTTTGGAAAGGTAGAGTCAGGACAATACTAAGAATGACTCAGTCAGGTGGAGAAAGATTTGGTTGGACAGAAAGTAGTAGTAAAAATGTATTGCTTGTCATTAGCACTGCCCCAGACTAGATGGAGTGTCTGGTGGCACTTCTGTGCTATGCATGGTTGCCACTGCATGTCCTTAAAAGTACCAGGTCACTGGGTTTCTTTTTCTTTTTTTCCTTTTTTTAACTTTTTTTGAGACAGTGTCTTGCTGTGTTGCCCAGGCTGGTCTCAAATTCTTGGGCTCAAGTGATCCTACCACCTTGGCCTCCCAAGTAGCTGGAACTACAGGTGTGCGCCACCACACCTGACTGTGTTTCTTAAAAAAAAGAGAGCCAGTGATGGAAGAGGAGCAAATTCATGTAGAGACCTTTTTTGAACTGTAAAAACTCTAAAAGAAAGGAAGAAAGTTTTACAGAACAATTAAAAAAATGAGAATACTAAACATTATCTGCTCCTATGTAGGAATTATTAATCTTTTGTGTGATATATCATGACATGTGAGTGTGTGGTTTTATAAAAAAAAAAAACAAAGTATGTATTTTAGATATTTTGTACAGAAATATTTATAAATGAAATAATACGACTGAAATTTGCGTCAAGACAATCCTAGGGCTATGGGAGAAGGCAGGGCTATAGACGGACCAAGACTGGTTGAGTTGATACTTATTGAAGCTGGGTGATTAGTCCATGTACACTCACTAATTTTTCTCTCTGATTTTGTTTGGAATTTTCTATATTAAAAGTTAAAAAACAAAGTGCCAGGCCACCAAAAAAACCATGTGGCTGTGGAATATTCTGCGCCTTCCACAGATGGAAACATTTCTGGTCCCCAGTGAACATAGCTTAATTTGAAATGCCACCTTCTCATTTACCAAAGAACATTTTTTTTATATAATATTGTGGTGATTCAAAATAGATGGTACTTTGGTCTGGGTCTGCATTGGGTTCGTGTTTACTCTCACTTGCCACTTCTCCCCCCCACTTGCCACCACAGTTTTCAGAAGAGCAGCGCTTCAACAGCTTCCTGAAAGCCCTTCAGGAGAAAGTAGAAATTAAACAATTAAATCATTTCTGGGAAATTGTCATTCAGGGTAAGTTTTCATTCATCTTTTGTCCAAATATTTGTACCATTTTTTTTTAATAAATAAACATACAAATTCTGTTATGTGTCGAGTTGTGTGGGGACCTGATGACTTTCCACTTGGCTTTGGGGAAGTCTCCCTTAATAAGCAAAGATGCAAAGTGATAAATAATAAATAAACATGTAAGTCCCATCTGAAACTTTGAACAGCATGACCCATTTCCAAGGTCGTGCGTTTGTTTGTGGAGTGGAGCCGCGGTGCAGGCAAGCATTGCCCCTTTCTCGGGTTCTTAGGCCATTCCAGTCCTGCTGTTTCCACAGCATTTTGACCTCACCGCATTTTGCCTCCCTTCCGCCTTTCATGACCGTGTTCTTAGGCTTTGGGTATCAGCAGGCCAGCATCTTCGTGCACCAAAGCCATTCAGTTCTTGGCTTGTTCACAGCGACCAATGCACATTCCACCCAGAGAGAAGGCAGCACACATTCTCTCAGTGTTAGGCTTGATCTCTGCTTTTATTTATGCCCTTTGCCCATTTTTTAACCTGATCTGATTTTCTTTTAGAACGAGTATAAGATATTACCTATTAAAAATACATATTATGAATATAGTGATGTTTAAGAGTTAATATGATACTTTTCACTTAGAGTAGGGATGTGCAATTAGTTTCAACCTGTCTTCCTGTCCAAATTCTGTATAAAAGGAGTCACATACCTATCTATTCCACTTCTAACGGGCTGCTTTTCATCACACAGGAACCCGTGTCCCTGACAGTTAATTTTTCTGCCCTTTAACTTCTACACTGGGGAGGAAAAGCAAAAGCAATTAGAATAGGTGGTGAACGGGGCTTCCTCAAATCACTTTTGTGTCTCTGGGCCGACCTAGTAGATGAAAGAGATTGGTTTTGTTATTTATTGAATGCCTGCAGCATATTATTTGCTGAAGAGAAACTTACAGGATGTACGCTAGATACATATTTTCTGATAGATTATATGCTGTTGAGAGAATACAAATGACCTCTGTCATTTGTAGGTAAAAATGGATGTCAAATGCATGTGTGCTTTTCTGAAAGAGTATTGTGCATCAGCCATCTGAGGTAGGAAAAAAGGAAGAAGAGAAAACTAAAGGGTAGATTTTCTGTGTTGTATTTGCTCTCACTGAGCTAAAAGTGGTGCTCTGTGCTAAGTGGTAGACGTCCCTCTTGTTGAACATGTTTCCTTCTGCCCTAGTCCTCTGGCCACTCTGTCAATAGCCAGTAACACTGCTATAAGCCAAAATATGTGCAGAGTCCCATATTGGGTTCCTCATGGGTTTGGATACGAGCATACAGTCCTTCAGTTATCATTTATTGAGCTTCTGCTATATATTACACTAAGTCCTCAATGTTGATAGATTCTTGAAAACTACAACTTTAAGGGAAAAGTATGTAACAAAACCATTTTCTTCTCATCACCATTATAACAAAATGACATTATTCAAGGACCTGCTCTATGTCATTTTCCTTAAAGTCACAGTTTCCAAGAACCTATCAGCAATGTTAAGGACTTACTGTACATTAAGGGGGATATAAAGATGAAGCAGCCCCTGAGAAAAATATAGTCCATTCAGAGAGATACCGTACGTACAAATAGTTACACAACATACGGCATGATGACAGCCATTCCAAAAGGACAAAAAAGTGATCTGGGAATTCTAAAGAAGGGGAGGCTATTTCTTTCTGGAGAGGCTATTTCTTTCTTGATCAAGGAAGGCTTCACGGAGCTAGTGGCATTTGAGATGTGGCCTTTATTGCTTATTGCACAAGCAAAAATGGGAGAAAGGCTAACGTCAGATAAAACAAACAGTGTGAATGAATTGCCTTTATAGTCTTACATTTTTTATAGAACAGAGCACCTGTGGTAAAAGTCTTCGGCACAAAATGGGGAGGAGTTGTGGTAGAAAGGAAAGTAAGGTTGGGATTGATTATTTGCCTGTGGATTTTACTCTGTGAATTACTTTTTAGATGGAATTACTCTCATCACCAAAGATGAAGCCCCTGGAAGCTCTGTCACGGCTGAGGAGGCCAAAAAGGTACTAAGGGGTAACTCCCTTTCTTTAGATGAATTATTGCAGTGGATATTATTTTCTTGATACCCTTGAAGAAGTTAAATTTTTAGGATAACTAAATTGTCCTATTCTTTATTCAGCCAATAAGCAAATTTCTTCTACTACAGCATCCTCATGGGAGAAATTATCATCTTACTTTGGTTTCCTGTAGGCCATGGTTGCATTTCTAGAATTTACCTGTAATCCCAGCCTTAATAGCTCTAGAGGTGCTGAACTCCAGAGCTTACCAAACGTAGCCTAGGCCCTGGTAAAGGCTATGAAATCCAACTAGCCCAGTGATTCCCACCCTGACCATACATTAGTCACCTGGGGAACTTTTTTTTTTTAAATACCAATTAAAAATCAGGGAATAACCCCAGAGATTCTGTTGGTCTAAGATGGGTCCAGGGTCTGGTTTGTTTGAGTTTTGAAAGTCCTCAGATGAATGTAATGTATAAGGGGTAGAGAAACACTAGTATTCTAGCACGAGGGGCATCCAGGGATTTTCAGTAAAAGACCCCCATGTATGCAGACCCCGTGAGCTTTTTATCGACACAAATTGTTAGGTCAAGGCCCGCCTGCTTGGTGTGTAAGTATTGCATCTGATTTAGCTATGAGTCAAATACGTGTGGCTATTTCATTCAGTAATCCTTCATTATACCTCAAGGTTGTGATGAAATTTTAATGAAATTAAATCGAATAGCTCAAAAGTATATAGTTCATAACATTCAGTTTCAGTTACACTCATTGACTGATCTAGTCCTGCTAGCACAGTACCTGGCAACTGTCGGCCTCTGAGCTTCTGCTCTGTGCTGGGCACGGTGCTGGATGGCACGACAGCGCCCCTGTCCTCCAGAAGCTCAAACGGTCAGTTATAAGGGAGCATAAGGAGGCAAGAGAGACTCAAAAACTCTACAGGCCAAGGGAGAGCTTGGTCTGGGGCTGGCAGACAGGAATCCATTAGGGAAATGACAGGAACAATACTGGAAATGTGTATCATATGGCTAAATTCAGGCCAAATTAAAAATGTCTTGAATTTTCAACTCAGCAGAGGCATTTGGCAGAAACCATAGTATTGTTTAGGAGGGAAGTTAGGATATACAGGAATTTTTATTAAGCACTTTGCCTGGCAAAAGATTTTTGTTAAAAAACAGATATGGTCCCTACTTTTAAGGAGTAAGATCCTGGAATTTTGGAAGCATAGTAAGGTGGTGATAATTATCTCAGAAGGAGTTCCATGGTGT
>NW_012149252.1:205778-206947 GCF_000956105.1 Propithecus coquereli | reverse complement strand
TGAGCCACCATGCCCGGCCCAGCCTATTTAATATTTATACCAAATATTTATATAACACTTTGCCTTCCAAGAAACATTCACCTTATATGATGTTTACCTAGAATACTATATATGTCATATCTGGATAATGGTAGAAAATAATGGTAATAAAATTTTGTATGTATCGAAATCCTGCACCAAAGAGCCCTGCGCTATCTCTGCGATTCTCACAGTGATCTGCTAAGAATTGACAGGAAGGAGCAGGAACTGCCATCCCCGTCCCACTGAAAGCCAAGCCCCAGAAAGGTTAAGCAGAGTTACACTGTGAGCAGAGGCAGCAAGAGGATTAAAAGGCTGGTTCCTGTGCACTATGCTGACCTTCATTCTTAAATGGATTACATCTTATAAACAGAATCTTACACTAACAGTCTCTAAAATACAGTAGTCCCTACCTGCTTCATCTCAACAAATAATTGGCAGTGGATAGAATGACCTGGAAGACTATAAACTAGAGCCTGTAATTCTGATTCCCTTCTATCACGTCTGACTTGCGAGATTAAGCTTTTATGTCCTCTTTGATGTCACATAAGCCCTTTGTTTTTCAGAGTGGAAAGTTGATCCTTTGTGTTAAAAATGTTTTTAAATGGCATCTGTTGATCTTTAGAAGTACAGAAGGGAGAGTACACATAGAGATGATAAGGGGGAGAATTGCAGAGGAAAATTCTGGCTCGGGGAAACTGATTCCTTGTGGTTTAATAGAGACATGCCTCAGCTGTTTCTGTTAGCCAAGTGGGGGAGGTGTAATCACTATTCACCATCTACTGAAATAATCATTTATATTGCCTTCAAGTGTTAAGTTTGGTCACTTCCCAAATAATCATTTAAGGAAACTTGACTATAATCAGAGATTAAAGAACAATCCTAGTCCATTTAAATTCTTTTGAAGTATTTGCTATAAGTTATTGAAAGTTAGCAAGCTGTCAAATTCTTGCTATTAAATGTTGACATTTGAAAGGATATAATTATCCAGGATGTCCATTTTAAATGAATATTGAGGCTGAGTGTGGTGGCTCACACTTATAATCCCAGCACTTTGGGAGGCCAAGGCGAGAGGATCTCTTGAGGCCAGGAGTTCGAGACCAGCATGGGCAACATAGTGAGACCCTGTCTCTACAAAAAATTTAATAAAA
>NW_012149252.1:121785-205728 GCF_000956105.1 Propithecus coquereli | reverse complement strand
ATGCTGAGCACCTTTTCAAGTGCTTATTGGCCATTTGTATATCTTCTTTGGAAAAGTATTTATTCAAATCATTTGCCCATTTTAAATTGGGTTATCTTTTTGTTACTGAGGTATGTCTTAGGCCATTTGGGCTGCTATAACAAAAATACCGGAAACTGGATGGCTTATAAACAACATTTACTTCTCACAGTTTTGGAGGCTAGGAAATCCAAGATCAAGGCACTGGCAGATTCAATGTCCAGTGAGGGCCTATTCCTCAGAGTTGGAGATTTCCCACTACATTCTCACATGGTAGAGGGGCAACAAGCTGAAGCTCCCTCAGACCTTTTATAAGGACACTAATCCTACACATGAAGCTTTGCCCTCACGACCTAATCAATCATATGCCAAAGGTCCCACCTCTTAATCACCTTGGGGGTAGTATTTCAACATATGAATTTTGGAAAGAAACAAACTTTCAGACCATAGCAAGTTGTAACTGATGAGCACATATGTGCACAGAGGGAAGTAAAACTCAATGGAAATTAAGCAGGGGGGAGGGGGAAGAGAGATGGACGAAAACCTATCTAATGGATACAATGAACACTATCGGGGTGGGCACACTTAACCTTGACTCAAGCATTACAAAAGCAATTCATGTAACCAAAAAATTTTGTACCCCATAATACTATAAAATAAAAAATAAATGAAAATTAGATTATAACTTCACACTTGCACAGCCATCTTAAGGACAGCCATTTCCTTCCAGTGTGTTTTAGGAATAAGTGGATTTTATGAGAAATAGAGGTAAGTCAGCCCTACTTTAGAAATAGAACGTTATCCCATGACATAAGTTTAGATAGTCACTTTCTTTTAAGTTTCCTGGTACCTCTCATTTCATTTTGAAACCTACGCATAAATATTGCCCCTCTTTTATACTCATTTTTATTATCATTATAACCTGTCAATTCTTTCATTTAACTTATGCTATTTCTATTTGGGTTGTTAGATGTGCCATTAGCATGAGATGTTTGGTAAAGTCAGTGTAGAGCCCTTGTGTGCCCTTCGTCTATGTTAATTCATGCAGTGTGGCCCTGTGATGGGTAACAGAGGGAAAGTGATGTGTCTGAGATCTCACAGTAAGTCACTGGCCAAGAATCCAGTTCTGGAACTGATTCTCGGTCTCCCATTCTTTTTACTCTGTGTTGAGAACACAGCAGGGAAAGAGGATTTATCCCTGTGGCTTTGGAATGTTGTTTTTCACGGGATTCCAAGAGGCTGAGCTATGTCTAAATAATCATTTGATACAAGCTGTATGGAAAAAAAAATCATCATTTTAGTACTTGTTTTCCTTGTAACTGCCTAATCTATCCTTCTTATTGTTGTTGACATTTATTGATTTTCCACCTTAGCATCACAGATGCTCAGAGCTTAGAGATCTGGTCATTTTACCTACTCCATCTAAAGAGGTGAAGTTGACTAGCTCCGTGTCTCACACCAAGTTAGTGGCTGGCAGAACTGACTAGAATCCAGACCCCTGGACTCCCACCACAGTCACCTGTCCACCACCCCATGGTGCCACCTCTCCACGCCTCTGCCTTATAATGCCATCAGCCACGTCTACCTAGAGGAAAGAAATTCACACTCCCTCTTTCAAGAGTACACTCATTTTTGTGTGTGTGAGTGTGTAAGAGATCTCCAAAGCCTCGGGAAGGATTATAAAACGTTTAAGGATCATTTCTTGAGAACAGTATTCTAAAACTGCTGGCTCCTGTTGGACCTTTGCTCTTTTCTGCCTAAATCTCTGGTATAGTTTTTTTATATGTTAATACAAGAACAGCAATAATTTTGTTTAGAGCTTGAACTTTTTATTGAGGTGGAACATGCATACAGTAAATGCACACAGCTTAAACGTGCAACCTGATGACTTCTTACACATCTATATACCTCGGAACTCACTGCCCAGGTCAAAATAATAGAACATTTCCACCACCCTGGAAGGCCCCCTTGGTATCTTTCCAATCAGAACTCCCCTGTCCCCTGAGGTAACCATTATTCTGACTTCTGTCACTTGAGAGTTAGTTTGCCTGTTTTTGACCTTCACATAACCGGGATCATGCCTTTGTGATTCATCCATGTTTTAGTTACTCATCCTTTATTATGACTGTATATTTATACCACAATTTATTCGTCTATTCTCTTAATGACAGACATTTGCCTGTTTCCAAACTTCGGCAGTTATGAATAAAGGTGCTGTGGATAATCTTGTACATATCATTTGGTGGACATATATTGGGTAAATACTAGGTATTAAAACAAAAACTTATACTATCATGAAGAAATTTTGTGTACTTTATTTTATGTGAAACTCACCACAGTCTTATAAGTAGGGTAAGTAGTAGTGTTCCCATTTTATTTTTGAGGAAAATTAGTTGTAAAAAGCTCAGGTGGCTCGCCCAGGGTGCCTGAGAAACTGACAGAGCTAAGGTTATGGTTGTGTTTTCCACACTGGGCTGCAGGATTTCTCTGCTGCACCCTGTTGCCTTTATAGCATGAAAAAAGCTGTAGGTAGCATTCATGAAATGCAAGTGTGTGTCATTTTAGGCAAAACACATGAAAACTGACTTTTGTTCTTTCTGATGCTTTTTTATACATGCTGGATTGTGGATAACTGTTTGGAATCACCTGATGGTGTTGCGTCAGCCTGATGAACACCGTGTGTTTTTAATTTGGGGATTGGTAAGGGTCTGAGCATGAGCTGATTGTTAGTTCTTAGGCTTATGGAGGGATGGGACTGGCAGTTTCTACACAGAGGCTATTGATTCCATTTCTCTGCTTGTGGCCAGGATTGTATTTCTGTGTACTTGAAAAGTAATAGATTATCCATTTTATAAAGACCTCCAGGTAAGGAGGCTCTTTTGTGGTAACCCCAAGTAAGTGACGGTGGCTTAAGGAAGAAAGACTGTGTCACACAATGTCCTTTCTATTTATTCTCTATTTTTTCAGCATATTGCAGAGAGAAAGAACAAGAGAAAAGATGAGAGTTGACTCCTACCCCTTTCTGCTGCGTTCAGAGAATCCGTTGCTTTTGTTGAGAAAGCAGGCCAATCATTGAGTTCTCTGCTGTGTCTCTAGCTTCCCTGCCTCTGCACAGCCTGGAATTACTTGCAGTTAAAAACTCTGATGATGAGGAGTGATATGTGCAAGAGATCAGCCTTGCCTGGGGCTCTGGGAAGGATAATGGATGGCAGCCCAGCTTTTAGCCATAATTTGCTTACACAGAAATGTGAAGCAAATCTGTCAGGAAAAGCAGTTGCAGATGTTTAGCATGTGATGGAAATGAAGGGGTTTTTGCTTCTGTTCCTCTCTTCATAGGAATTTGGCCTTGCCTCACAGATGTGCCATTTGTGTTTAATTATATATACCATGGTCATACTGTGCATACGGCCCTATCTTAATTTATCCTTTAATTGCATTGCGAAAGGGCTTTGCAGGTGGGGAGGGAGTGGGAATTGGAGCTTTTAGAGGCTCAGTGCCAAAAAACATCAGGGATTTTTCTAGATTCATCAATAAATAGCTAATTAAGGGATAATAAAAGATGTACAGGAGTTTGTCATCTGTTTGGAAGGTGCTGGTCATTTGTGGCCCCACAGAGGTTTATGGCAGGATACAGCTCTACTTTTTATTCTCTTCACCCCAACTAGATAAGTTTATCCTGTAGCCATATACTCCTGATAGATATAGGGAAAATCATGCAGGGATCATGAGAATGAGTGGGAGAGGAGAGGTACAAAGTAAAAATTACGATAATAATTGGGAAAACCCCAAATAAAGATTGATTTGAGAATCTAGGGTAGAGCACAATTTGCTGAACTTTTAGACATAAACCATATGTCAGTAAACGTATGGATTTCTTATCCGTTTATCTGTATTTGGCCCTCAGATATCTTTATTAATAATCACCCTGAGTAAAGAAATAGAATCAGTGATACAGAACTTCATTACAATTCTGCCCCAAGCCGTCTGCCCCCATGGCTGGGATTTTCCGTCTCTTGTACCACTGACTTCCAGCCCTGCACATGGTCCAGTTTAGGGTCAACAAAGGGCTATGGAAAGATCCATAAATATCCTTACAAGAAAATAAATTCCTTATTCACTCTGTCAAAATGGAAGTTAATGAATAGTGAGGTGGTTTTGACTGAGGGGGGAACTAAGTCCAGAAGAGAGGTTAAGTCAGCAAGCCATGCTCGAGGTGCTGACGAAGGCAGTGCCCAGTTGGGCAGATGTGGCCTCTGCTGTTGCCATTTCGTTACCTGTGTCTGAGTTTCTGTACCTGAGGAATGAAAGGACAGGCAGACATTGCTTCCTGAAACTTGTTTCACACAGCCTAATATTTAACAGGTGACTTTGGTTTATGATTTATTAACGAGACATATTTTAGTTTATTTATAGGTCTTAGATTTCAGAGGCCTTGATTACATCCATTGTACCATAAAAATGCCGAGAATGTAGAAGGAAAGCAGTTCTTGCCATTTTTTCCTGTTGAGAAAATGAGAGAAGTATAAACTATACTTTTCCCTCTTGGGTGGAGGCAGCAACAGGAGAGCAGCGGTGAGCTGGAAGGCTGGCTCGCCACTTTCCCACTCCCCGCACGTGGCCCTGAGGAATGCCACCAGAGAGAGGCGTGCCCCACCTGCCACCACCCCCTTTACAACACTCACTCCTACAGCATGTCCAGAAGACCGCCTTCCCATACTAGGATAGGTAGGCATTGCTAGAACCTAGAACCTAGCTCTTAGATGCACTTGCCACATGCCTTGAAGGAAAAGACTCCCTGCTGTTATCTCTTGGAGGGACAGGATTTAAAAAGAGTGTTCAGATAATTTGCAAGGGCATTCACCACCCCTTTAAAATCAGATTGCCCTTCCTAGATCCTCCCAGACTTTACTTCAAGGTCTTTGCTTTTCTATGTCTCTGCCTTTTGGAAGCTCCAGATCTAGAACACTGATGCTGAGCTATTGTTTTTTCACCCATTTCTCATCCACTTATTCTCAAACAATTTCTAACACAAATTGAAAGATTTTCATAAAAGGAATTAAATGACCTCCCAAGCTCACCCATTTTTGCATTTCTCAGTTCTTACAGGAAGTCCTTTCTTTACACTTTTTTGTCCTCAGGAGAGTTCAAAAATAGATGATTCTAATCTTGACTTGATTCTTACACTCCTTTCAAAAGAGCACACTGGTTTGGGATGTTTGGTTATTTTCTTAACTTTAACAGGTCCTTGCGGAAGCAGGAATGGAAATATCAGACACCCACCATGCTGTTATGGGACCTTCCACACAGTCACTGTCTTGACGAGCCATGTCACTTCCTCCCCCTGCACAAGAACTTTCTCTGGTGACTGTTAGTATTGAACCTCAAAATTGGACATCTCATTCAGAGCCATGTGAAGGAGAGTAGGCCAAGATGATGTTTCAGACCTTCTTAGGTTTGTTTGCCTTTGGCAATGCTAGCAGCTATTCCTCCATCAAAAGAGGCAAAAAATAACCGACTTTGTATTCACAGTTTCTGGCTTCCAAAGAAAAACCAAATGAAAATGCAGCAGCCGTATTTGAAGAAGGTGGTGACGTGGACGATTTAGTAAGTACTTTTAATGTAAACCAGGTATTCTAATGATCGAAATCACCTGAGCTGTAAATAAGCCACAAAGGCTGCTTATCATAGACTTGTTGCTTATTTGTGTTTTAATTTCTACACACCAGAAGCTCCCTCCACTATTATTTATTGCCATTATAAATTTAATCAGGTAATTTCATGATAGAAATTCCTGTGTTCCATTTCAGTTATATTTTTCATTCAGATTAATCCTCTCCTTTGAAAGACTAAAAAAGAGCTAGGGAGGCTAATCCTTTAGTAACAAAATATTGTAATTCACTAAAATTACTTTTAACCAAAAATAAGCAATACAACATGTAATTTGTGTGGGTTGACAAAAACAGCCTTTAAAAAGCCTACCTCCTAAATGTTCTCAATTAACTCAGTGTAAACAAAGGACACTGATAAATGGCATTTGAGGATTTCATTCTGAACCTCATTTTACTATGTTGTGAATATCTGAGAAGCTGTGTAAATGTTGGCTTCTGTATCCATCTTCCAAGTTTGGAAACTTCCTACCTTTAAGACTCACATGACAACTGTCCAAAAACTGCACACTATTCTTTCAGCCTTTTTGTGGAGAAGTTCTTAGTACTGAAATGAGGAGGTACTTGGTATTTAACTCCTAAAATAGTGAGCAGCGCTTGAGTGTGCAAATCTGTGCATGCCTACCAATGTAGAGAACCATTTTCATTAAACCCTCTCTTACCAGAGAAGCAGTCTTCCAAAGTTGGCCTAGTTCCTTCCTAAATATGTTATTCTTATTTACAGCTGGACATGATATAGGTCGTGGATGTGGGGAATCTGAGAGAGCTGGTCTCGCCATGGTGCTGGGAGTTCTGACGGAATAAGCTGGAGGAGGCCATTCAGAAGCTCTGGAGACAGTCCCAGCAGGTTACTCGGAAGTACATCACCTAATTCTCTGGGAATGAGTACACACATACATATTACAAGGGATAATTTAGACCCCATACAAGTTTATAAAGAGTCATTGTTATTTTCTGTTTGGTGTCATTATTTCTTTGTGGTCTTTTTGATCTCAGTATATTATGCACATGCTTTGAAGTTTCTGGAAAGTAGATTTCATCTTGACCTGATATTGGTGAGGATTGCAGCCCTTGTGAAGTGATTAGCATCTCATTTGGAACCATGGCATGGTTAATGGTGAATTTCTCAACCCTTCCCAGGAGTCCTTTGTCTAACAGCAATCACAGCTTACACTGAATGAGCCAATAGCATTTGCTTCCTACGGAAAATAGCTGGGTTAGGAAAATCACAGGTAAGGACTGACCCATTTCTCTTCAGTGAAGCCGTTTAATCACCACATTACTTTGGCTCTGTATACGAGTGGTTTTCCTTAAACAGAGCGGGAAGGGGAGCTCAGTTTCCCTGCATGCCGGTTTCAAGCAGTGAGTATGGTGGTGCTCTCATGAAGTAAGGGTCCTCTGTCGGCACAGCCTCTGCCATATCAGCAAACCTTAAAAAAGAAAACCCAAAATTGGGAAATGTACCACCAGTAGTTAGGATTGTGCCATTCATTATTCTATACTTGCAGGTCTCCAAACGAGAAAGTTTGGATGTATTAAAACACTTCTTCCCTCATTTCCCAATCTTTCCATCTACTTAAGTCTACTTTCCTATTTCTCTGAGTGATGTTTCCTTTCCTAAATAAGAAAAGTGTAAAGCCCTTATTTTCTTTCTTCTTGTCCTCATTCCTTCCCTGAGTTCTAGCTCCTTTTCCCAGGTGTCACCAACTTCTTGGTGCCCAATCTCCCATATCCTCAGCACCCCTATGAATGGTCACTGATATGCTTTATTTTCCATATGTAACGTTAAAGGCACAAATAACTCATTCCTCTGTGGATCACTGCCAATTACTAATTGTCTGCAAAAGACTTCTTCAGTGCTGTGCTGAGAATTAAAGACCCACATGCATTGATTGCAAATGGATTTCTAAGATGGAATATCATCCATTCAGCTGAGGGGAGAGAGGGGAGTGGTTTACTTTAGGCCTTGAGGACGTCCCCTCCTTACTATGCACATTTGAGTCAAACCTGACATACAGGTCCCCATTTAAAGTAACCCCAACAAAGGATGCCGTATCATAGTGTCCAGTTGGATAGTTAAAGCCAAAGGGATGTTGGTGATTTGGACAAAACTGAGACATTCTTAGAATCACAGCAGTGAAAACCATGTTCTCTGAATCCTGCATTATTCTCATCGGATCCTCCTGGCAACATGAATCAGCTCGGTGAGTTTGGCTCCACGATCACCCCCGTCTTTGGCAGTCTGGGAATTTCTTCTTGGAAACATCAGTCCTTCTATCAAACCAGGAAAAGTTTGAATCAAGTTATTCTTTTAGATCTTCTGAAACTTTTTGATTTAGATTGTATGTAGTGGGATTACGTGTGCTTCCCTAACCCTGCTTTTACCTAAATTATTTGAATACCTGAAGGAAAAAATGAGTTTCATAGGCTAGGGAGAGAAAGGACTAAGTTAGCCATATAGTTTCCAAATCCCTTTCATGTAGGCACAGTATAGTGCTGTGTGGACTTCGTCAGAGCAGACTGTTTTGAATAGGGACATGATGTTCTGGATGAACACGCCAAGGTCCCATTTCCCTGAAATGCCATTTGCAGATCTACAGAACTGCCAGGTGTTCTGCTGGCTGTGGCCTAGGAGGGTAGCAGGTGCTGTGTTGTCCTCCAGTTAGCCATGGGCTAGTCCTCCGAAACCCAGTAGTCCCACAAATGATAGGCTTGTGTGTGAATTGGAAGTCACCATCTATGGTCCCTGTCACCTTTGGTCTTCTGTGTCACTAAAATTTATTGACTGAGAGAGGAGGCAGAGGTAAAAGAGGTGACTCGCCCACCAGTCACAACCCAAATGACCATGTGCATTTCCAAATGCCCCCTTGAGGGCATGTGCTATCCCCCTGTTAAGAGCCACTATTTTAAATGTTGGATTTTAATCCTTTGATTTTAATTTATATATAATAGACTTCTAGAAAATTCTTTAGAAATCCATGTTGAGATTAGGCAGTATTTTACCAAGCCCATGATGGTTTTGAAAATAAATGGTCACAGATCTAGACTTCTGTTTTGAATGTGTGCAGTGCTGGTGACTTGCTTTGCAGATAATTTTGACTCAGGCAACAGATACTCTGGTTGGTCCACAATCTCCCAAGGGCCTCATTGCATATTATCCTCTTCTCCCCCAGGTGTTCTCAGTACAGAACACAAACTCGTGGCCCATTCAGGGCAGATGCCATGAGGGGACATGGTGTGATCAGGGAGAGAACACTGGGCTAGCCCAGACCCCGGGCTTGAGTGACTTGAGTCCTGCCTCTGCCACTCAGCCTTAGTCAAGATGCTGAACCTATTTCCTGCCTCCCAGGCTCACTGAGTGAGAGCGTGCCGTGGGTGTGCTCTGTGATTCTGGAACGCTTTCCACAAATGAGGTGGTTTTGTAGGCCTGGGCAGAACATAGGGACTTTTAAATAGGTGTGCCTCCTGTCTTTTTCATCTTAATTCTTTTAGAACCTGAGTATTCCAGTGCTGGTTTTCATAATTATCTACTGCTATTGGACTTAGGTTTTCTTATCCACTTATTACATGAGAAAGTGTCCATGTGATCAAAGGTGGTGGATTAAGACCCAGGGTAGGTTCGGCCAGTTTTGACAGGGTGACCGTGCATCCCGTTTTACAGGGGATTATTGTCCTGGAATAATGAACAGCATTCTCTTTCACTCCCAGAAGTGTCCTGGGTGGATTGTAGATTATACGGCCTCCCTTGGTTTTGATTATATTAAATTAGTATCACAACCAGGGCCCAAGGAATGGCCATATCCTGCATTGCCAACCACCCTCTCCTGTTAACTCCGTGCTGGAGCTAAATGCACAAGGAGCAAACAGCAATATAGAAATCAATATACTATCTTGTGTTGGCTATTTCAAATATCTTTGGAACAGCAAGGTTGTAGCTCATGGCTTAGGTTTGTCATCTACCTCTTGACATCCAGATCTCACCACCAACTGGCTGCCGAGCCTGAGACAGAGCAAAGGCGTCTGCTGGGCCTGCGCAGAAACAGGAGTGGGCCTGGCAGACAGCATGGAGCCGGAAGTGGAAATGCGCATGATGTTGAACACATATGCAACCTATTAGGGGTTTTAATGACCCCTAATAAATATGGCCCAGTCACCAGTCATATTTGTAAGCCCTCCCTGGAGCAGTCAGGGGAATGTTAGGAGAGAGGCGGGGAGAAGGGCTTCCCGCACCCTGCACTTTCACCCCCGTGTAGGTCACTCTACCTAATCAGAGGTAGAACTGCTAATCCCTGCTTAGATAGTGTTGGCTTTCTGTGGTCATTTTGGAAGGGAAGGAAATGCCCCTTTTCTCCATCTAAACATAACCTAGGACTAGGCTTCCTTTAGAGAGGCATAATGGCATAGTGTCTCATAGTGTCACCTGGATGTTAATTGCTGCTAGGCTTATAAATCCCAGTGTCAGTAGCATTGAACAGCTATGTGGCCTTAGCAAGCCCCTTAACCTCTGTAAGCAACAGAATAATGAAATCGCTTGCATTTCATCTGTGGGCAGGATGGCCCAGGAGAAGACAGCTTTCCCAGTCAAAAGGGATTTGTAGATGGCTTTGCAGGAGCTGCTTCAACATGGGAACGGGTGCTGCCGGGAGTGTGGAGGGAGCAGCCCCAGACACAGGCCCATCCACAGCGTCCCCTGTTATGTTTCCCTGCCCCCCGCTTTTGCATTGCAGCATTGTGGGATGGGTAAGGGCACTGGCCAGGGGGTCCGATGGATCTGGGGTGGGGTTTTAGGGAGGGTGAGTCTGAATTTGTATAAGCCTCTCCCTGTTACCTTTTCAATACTCTGGAATCCTGACGGCCCTCACAGAGTTATTATTGGGCTTAGTGAGCACTAACTGACAGCATATGGCCTGTTGGCAAAAGAGGATGGGAACTAAAACTCATTTGCAGCAGAATGCCCCTTAGGAGCAGGTCTGGTTTGTTGGGGAAATACGTTGATGAACTACTCAGGGTGTTGAGGTGGCGGCAAGATGGGGAGAGGGGAACAGAAGGAAGGTGGCACCTGGGGGAGCTTGAGGAACAGGGTGGCGGCAGGGGAGTTCATCTTATAAATGAGGACAGAGACTGAGAGATAGAGGCAGGTGAAGAGAAAGAAGCTGCTGGGGAGGGCAGCTGTGGGGCGTGGGGTGTGGGGACACGCAGGTGTCCGTGGGCACCCTGGTCTCCAGTGCAACATCTGTTTCTCACTAATGTGCTTAGAGTCGGTTATTTTAGGGGATGCATGTAAGTGCTGTGAACTGTGACCTGTTTCAAGGAGGGCAAGGGTGAAAATAGGCTGCCCAGAGGGAGTCCGGCCATCTCTGGATGACGTGCATACCTGCTATTTAACCCTGAAATTGGCCAAATGGAGGTGACAGGGAACCCCGCTCTCCTTAGGTAGAAATGGAGCCTCCACACCTCCACCTATGGCCAAAATCAAGCCTCTGGGTAACTCCCCATTAAGAAGAAGAACAAAAATGAATTCTTATATTAGGAAATAACTGCAGGCAACAGCTTGGCCAGGAAAACACAAAAGGTAATGTGTGAGACATTTGTCATTGCTCAGAATTTTAAAATTGCATTCCAAAGCTGTTGGGTTTAAATTTAAGTGAGGGCAAACTGGGGCAAGATCAAACCCACTGTCAAAGAATCACATCTATTCCACGTGGCCGTATCGCTTTTGTTGTTCATTTCAAATGCTGAGTCTGTTGCTAGTGTTGAGACTCTTCATGCTCTGCTAAAGGATTTCCTCCGGAAATTTTGAAAACAGGAAAGATTCCCCTCTCCCTTCTCTGGGAGTCTTCCTACTCAGGTTGGAAACAGTCCTGCGCAGAGGCAGAGGGAAAGGCATGGTGAATCTTTGGCAAATCTAGACAATTCCATGTAACGATGCATCTAAATGCATGGCTTTTCTCTGTCTCTGTGCCAGTAAGAATAAAAGGTTGAAAAATACGTTCCGTTTCTTATCAGCTTGTGTGATGGAAGTTGGCAGAGGGTGAGGGTAAAAGGGAGTCATAGAGTTTTTCTGAAGCCAGATGGTGCAATACCCCAGCCCCACCTGGGCATGTCTGATAAGATTTGGAAAACACCAGCAAAAACGCTTTCTTCTGAGTGTGTCCTGTCATTTCTGCAGCTTTAGCCACACCCAAGAACCATCTTCATCAACACTGAGTTCCTGTGGCCTGCGTTGTCCCAGCGTTTGCCAGAGATGAATAGAATAGAATGTACTCACCTCCGAGATTAGAGACAAGGAGGAAGGAGATCTATGCAAAGTCATACAGAGTCATACAGAATGGACATAACCAGTCCATTCCTGACGTTCGTTTATGAAAATGGGGAGAAATAATCCAAAACCAGTGTCTCAAATGGACAGGAGTGGCCCGGGCAGTGGGAGAGAGGAGGCCTCGGCCTTTCGGGAACTCTGCGCTCGCAGGTCATCCAGAACTGGGGGCGGGAGGGCACTTAGGAAAGGCAAAAGGGGCTGGAGTTCTTGATGTTCTTCGGAGTATTCTTGGGAAGCAATATACTTGTTTTCATCATCCTTTTAAAGCAAACCACATGCATTATTTTGGTCATTATTCATAAGATTTGACCAGAAGTGATTTCACTGTTTTCAAACATCAAATATACTCACAAAAATTGGAGACCATTGCAGATATCCAAAATGATGTATCACAGACATCAAAGACAATTTGAAAGAAAATTTTGTTCAATAGTAGCATAAATATATTTGGACAAACATGGCATAAGTTTTCATTTCAAAGGGACTCTTTTTCTAGCAGCAGGGTGCTTCCTAGGGCTTGTGTTTATTTAAACACACCTCTGGACCCTGTCCCTGGAGATGAAGACTCATCCTTATCTTTCCATTTGGAAAACAAGGGGCGGTGGGAAGGGCAACGTGATCTGCGAAGAACCCAGAAAGCTGGTGGGTCTGGCAGTCCGTTTCATAGGATCTTTTCGAATATAGCATTTCTTCAAATAGAAAATACCATTAATTACATTAAGAATAAAGCTGGTGGCATTTTAGTTTGCAGCCTAATTTTTTAAATATTAAAATGCTAACAAATACGTTCTTAGAAGGGATGAAATAAAGTGCTTATCTCTTGCTGTCCTCACTGGTGTCGTGCCACAGATGTGCACTTTGCCACCAGAGAGATTGGCCAGGAGTCCTTGGGCTGTAAATAGTGGGGATACCGACTAACATTGGCTTAAATAAAATAAGGCCTTATTTTCTCCACATTCCATGAAGTCTGGCATAGACAGCTGCTAGTGATTCTTTGGCTCAGTCGTGTCCTGGATGAAGACTTTGCTATTCATTTGGCCTTTCTTTCCCTCATCCTGTTCCCTTTCAAAGCAGGAAAGAAGGTTGAAAGGGCTGCCTCCTTTTTCAGGAAAAACAGTCAAGGTCCTAATAGAGTAGACTCTTTGGGCAGAAATTTGTCACGTTTGACCCTAGCTGTAAGGGAGGCTGGGAAAGTGAGAGCTGTGTTAACCCGGCCGTTCTAGCTGAGATAGTTCAGGGCGAAGTGGGGAGACGATGGATGTGGGGTTAGCCAACTGGCAGTTTTTGATACACAGGTCCTTCACTTACTGTGGAAATGCAGGGAAGTTGCCTGATCCTGGTTTGTTTGAGGTTTAAAATCAGTACATTGAAGTTTTCTCCACTCCCAGTGGAGAAAATTTCAGTCGCCCGCAGCCCTCTGATCCACCCATCTTTCCTCACATCCTGTGTTGTTGCCAGAGATGATGCAGAAATGGAGCTGGACCAATTCCCACCGTCTGTCGTAACACACAGGCCTCCCAGATCTGCATAACCCAGGACCTACTTGGACAGGCATGCCAGGTCCCTCCACAGCCTCTAAGCTCTCTGTGCACCAGGATTTGGGTGAGTGCTTTGAGGAGGTGGAGCTGTCCCTCCCCCCATCACCCGTGGCCTTGGACTAGCCCACGCTTGGCAACTGTGGGAACTGGAGGAGCAGGGAGGAGTGTGTACGTGGAATTTTAATTCTGTAATCCAGGGCTGCAGTCATCTGCAGCGTCCGTGCTATTTGGTGATTCCACAACTCCTTTTCCATCTCTCTCCTCCCCTAGAAGCCTGCTTTTTAATGTCCTCTAAATATCATGAATAAGAGCCCAGACTGCCATCAAACTGCCTTCATTTCAAATCCTGCCTCTACCACATCCTGGCTGTGTGACCTTGGCCAGGGTACTTGGCCATTCTCAGCCTTGGTTTCTGCAACTGTCAAACAGGCTTTATGTTAACCTAACTTCCGGATTGTCAGGATGAACCACATAAAATGGTTGGCGTATAGCAACTGCACAGTAATATTTCCCGTTATTATCAGCCCCTCCTATTCTACATTTCTTCCTCCTCTGCACTTGCATCTGTCTGGCTTTAAAATGCCCCTCTATGCCTTCTTCAAATGGATACCCCTAGCCCTATGTGGATTAGCAAATAAGTGATGACGCTAAGGTCCATCTTTGTGCTTAACTTGCTCTGTGATCCAGTGCGCTTCACTCAGACAGGCCATCTGTTTTCTGCTGCAAAACAGACAGCTGCCTCTCAGGGGATGTTGGGGACAGAAGAGGAATGGGAAGCTCTCTACAATATCTCAAAGCCTGAATTCTAGATGGGAGGAACTGTGTGTGTGCACATGCGCACGTGTGTATGTGTGTTTCAGATCTTGGAGCCTTAGCAGGTCAGTCACATCACCATGTGTCACTTCACCTGGCTCCTTTGTTTAAAGATTCCCCTCCCCTCTTTCTAATTCCCTGGGCCATGGATCCTCCAATAGTGTCAGGGTTAGATGCGTTTTATGGGCCACTTTCATTAGTGTCCTGATAGAGGCTTAATCACCACTCATAAACTGCCATCCACCCACTGGCAAAGGGAAGCAGGGGAAATGCACGATTCTAATTAGCAGTCCAAGCAGAGAGGACGCTCAGGGTTTCAGGACTGAAGGGTACAGTGTGTGTGTGTGTGTGTGTGATGGTAGAGGTGCCTTCACATGCATAATACATGTGTACACACAGACTCAAACCCTCTAACACACACATACACATGTTCACTGTCATTCCACACACAAAGGCACAGCCCAGTGTCCAGGGTGCATGCACACACACACACGCACACCTTCCCTTCCTGGGCCGCTGTATTGGTTTCCTAGGGCATCTTCTTATAAGGACACCAGTCACATTGGATTAGGAGCCCACCCTACTCCAGTCTGACCTTAACTAACTACATCAGCAAAGACCCTATTTCCTGATAAGGTGATAAGGTCACATTCTGAGGTACTGGGGGTTAGGACTTCAACATAGCTTTTGCAGGGGGAGGAGGGAGGACACAGTTCAACCCATAACAGCCACTGAGACTTACGTCTACAGAGAATACATGTGTGGAGTTAAAGATCAATATGGTACGGGGTGGTTGGGGGAGTGAAGGGGGAGGAGGATGCGCTGGACACACACATCTCCTGGGTTCCTTGTCTATAAAATTCAGTTTGATAAACATGTGTTGAGCACCTGCTATATCCAACACTCTCCTGTGCACTCCGGAAGATTAGGGTTTGGGGCACACACATTGCTTCTCCTCCAGAAGTTCATGGTCCAGTAGGGGGAGAAGTTCACAGATAGCAGAATCCACAAGGGGAGAAGGGCTGTAAAAGAGAGATGAGTTCCAGAGGCCCTGAAAACGAGGTTAATTTTAGCCTTGGTAGCTGGGGTGCTTTCTGGAGTTGGTGGCACTTAAGATGGACCACAAGTGGAACAAGAATTTAACAGAGAAGAGAGGGACAGGGTGTCCAAACAGAGGACACAGCAGAGTTCGGGCCAGGTTCCGGAAGGGTAAGTGGTTTGGTTTGCCGGGAGGTAAGGTGCATGATGGAAAACGGTGAGCAGTTAGACTACAAAGACAGGGCAGTTATTGTGGGAGACACCCTGGTTTCGAAGGGAGAAATGCAATCAGATGGGCACTTCGGCAAGGTGGTTTTCTGGTGGCAACGTGCAGAGAGTGTGGGGAGCTCCGGAGAGGCAGGATCAGGGAGAGCCGGGCTGCAGCTGCTGCGATAGCCTTGGGGAAAGACCACGAAGGTCCAGGCCCCGAGGGAGTGGGGAGCCTGACCACACTGACAGCCACGTGGCAGGACTGTCTCTCCCCTCCCCCTTGGGTCCTGGAATTCAGGGGGAAATGTGGCCCAATGTCAACAGCATGGGTCTGTAAGCCCCCTCAGCCCACTGTCAGGCTGGGTTAGCTGGTCCCCAGACTCTCCCCTCTCCTCTCAGAGCAAGCCCCCCCCTGCTCACTGCCCCACCTTGACACACCTGTTCTCCCTCTTGCCTCAGCCACGTCCCTGTCTGACCTTTTCCCTCTTTTCAGAAAAGAGCTTGCAGGAAGCCACCTCCCGTTCTCTGCAGCCTTCTGCAGAGCTCTCACCTGTGGCACCTCTGCCTGTGTGTCCTGTGCAAGAAGAAACCAAAACAAGCTGCTGTCTCCCCAGGGCTGCAGGGGTGCTGAGCCCCACTTCCATGCATTCAAGGAGCCATGCTGAGTATCCCGTACTTCGTGGGAACAGGGTTGAGAATCATGGCACCAGGCCGCTGGGGGCGTCAGGCAGGGCTGCGGTCCTGCTCTGGGTGCAGTGGTCCCCAGTCTGCTGCACATTCACGTCACCTGCCCAGGTCACCCACCCTCCTAACTAAATTAGAAGGCAGGAGCCAGGCAGCCATAGTGTTTAAAGATCCCTAGCTAATTCCAAGGTATGGCCAAGTTTGGGAACAACGTCCTGGTGTTTTCCTTCTTCTCTTGACAATATGTGGCTCCAAATATCTGTGTGGAATGTGAGCAGCAGAAAGGCTGTCTGGTGGCTCCTTCCTGGATAGCTTGGAGGCATCTAGACTCTGCATCTCAGGGATAGAGTGGACAAGACAGGATTCTTCCTTTAGTCTCTGCCTTGAACTTGAACTCTTCAGCCATCTCTTGGTGTGAGTCAAAGCGCCGCACAGGATGCCCCCAATTTCCTGCCCACCCCCTCCTCTCTCAGCTGCACTTGTTCTATACTCCAGCAGCCCGACCCCTCCCGCTCTTGTCTCCAAGCCATCTTCTCTTCCCTTCATAATGCACAAAAGCCTGCTGGAGTATACACATGGACAATTCAAGGTCCTCCTCAAGCTAGGACATCTCTATCTTCATTCCTGTGAGTATGTGAGTCTCATGTGACAAGCCCCACCAGACGAGGAACGCGGCACCCTGCTTTCCTCCTGGTGGCGACAGGGTGAAACGATGCCAACTCCAGCACTGGGTGGTGTTGGGGATGCAGAAAGGAGGGGCTGGTAAAGTGTTAGAATAAAAGGTCATTGCTAGGAGGTCCCAAAGACCCCAAGCTCCCTCCCCCAACTCACTGTTCTAACAGTGCGCTAGCTCATCCCCACAGCTCAAGGCTTTGGTCCTTGTTAAGATGAAGATGCTCCTAAATAAGGTAATGGTTTAACTGTTGTCAGCTATTTATAGCTTGCTGTGAATGATGGATCCAGATTAAGTCTTGTGTTGGGAGTCGTAGAAGAGCATCTGGGGGCCGAGACGTGGGGAAGAGGTGAAAGAGAAAGACACACTTTCTGTAGACCAAAGGCAAACTCGACAGCTTTTCTAGGTTATGAGGGCACAAAGAAGCTTCTAATCACTTACTGAGGCTTCATTCAAGTGAGAAGCCCACATGGGGCCTCACTCTGATGTCCCAGGACCTGTGGGCTGCACAAAAATGATGGAAGTATGGTGTCTCTCCTGTCTTCCCGGAGGTGGGGAGTTCATTCTCAGAGTCCAAGGCCTTCTTTTCCCTCTGGGTTTTCCCCACGGAGATAAGCATACTGTGATCACAGCTAGTTGAGGACCAAGTCACAGCCTTATCTATGGCCAGGAAAGCACCCAATATTCCCCAAAGGCAAGGCTTCTGGTAGCTGTCTGAAGAGCACTGCTTGTGCCTGAGGCCTTCCCTAGGAACCTTGCAGGTCACTGGCAGGACAGAGAGAGAGTGATAGGAACGTGGCCACATGGAGACTGTGATGGTTAATTACGTGTGAACATGACCGGGCATAGGGATGTCCAGATAGCTGGTAAAACATTTCTCAGTGTATCTGTTCATATTTCTGAAAGCGATTAGCATTTGAATCAGTAGACTAAGTAAAGAAGATCTCCCCGACCAGTGTAGGTGGGCATTATCCAATCCATGGAGGGCCCAGATAGAACAAAAAGGCAGAGAAAGGGTGAGTTTGTTCTCTCTACTGTTGGAGCTGGGACATCCGTCTTCTCCTGCCCCTGGACATCGGCACTCCTGGTTCTCAGGCCTTTGCAGAATGACACCACTGGCTTTCCCGGTTCTCCAGCTTTCAGATGGCTGATTGTGGGACTTCTCAGCCTCCCTAATTGTGTGAGCCAATTCCTGTAGTAAGCATCTCTTACTGGTTCTGTTCCCCTGGAGAAAACTGACAAATACAGAGACAGAAGTGGGGAGTTCACGGTGCCTGAGCACAGGGATAAGAAATGATCCGAACACTCCCTGCTCCTCCAAGGAGATGATCCCCTGCCCCATTTAGAGGATCTGGCTCTCACCACCCTGCCTCTCCTCTCCTGGACAAGGAGACTGGAATATAAAGGAGAATTAGGCAATGTGACCAGGACATGAAGACCCTGCTCTTTCCAGCCTCAGTCTCTCTAGGATCCATCAGAAATGATAGTCTGGAAGAAGCGCCGATTAATTGCTTTCCGGCCCTGAGATGGCACCTCCACCGCCAGTCAAAGTTTTAATTAATCACACCAGCAGATGGGCTGTCACGGGCCCCAGCAGCCTGGGTAATGGACTCATTTATTATCAGGCTCCGTCAGTGGGAGGCCATCCAGGCTTCTGGGAAAAGAAGAGAGACTCCTGATGCCAGAGCCCAGGGTATGTGCAGTTTGGGGGGAAATCTCTGGAAACACCTTGGCTTCATACCTTCCATTGGTCCTGAAGAAGGGAGGAAAAGTGGTGTAGAAGGAGACCGGAGCTCAGGCTGGAGGAAGAGGTCTTGATAGCACAGTGGTTTAGATGGTGCTAGGAATGGCCTGGCTCCCTGGTACTCCTTGCACCCACCTGACTCATGTCACGGTAACACAGGGTATGCCGTGGCATGAGTTCCTAAGCAGGTGCATGACAAGATGCTTTGACCCACCACTTCTTAGAGGTCATGAGTCAGGCCCTGTGGGAAAGTTGTTGGACTTTATGCTCCTGAATTGTTTCATTCATTCTCCCCAGTGCCATCACCATGTTATGTATGACAAGTGTTTCATAAATGTTGAGTTAATGAAGGAATGGACAGACAAATGTTTATGTGTGGAGTGCCCAGTGTGGAAGCCACCACTATGAACCAAAAAGCTTTTATTGAGTCCAATTCAGGTCTAAGATTGTAAACAGCACCTGGTGTAGGAACATGGGTCTTATCATAAACATAGTTCTTGTTTGGGGGATTGCAGGATTGACAGCTCCAGAGCAGACAGAACATGTAACAAACATGGCCACTCATGTACGAGAGGCCAGGGTAGGGGTGGGGAACATGTTCATATCATAAGGCCACATTAATTTAGCTGTAATAAAATAAGGCCACATTCAAGAAATTTCAATTAGATATGCTTAAAAAGGTACATTATTTGCAAAAATATAATTACTATGTACTTAATAATTTTAATAAAAAAATAAAACTATTTGTTAATTTTAAAGTTAACTAACATTTAATGACTGTTAGGTCTGCTTTTTGTTGGAAGGCATGGAGGTCCACAGTTTCATTTGATCCTCTAGATGAGTATCAGTCATTTGTGACCTTAAGGGTGTCTTGATTTAGGTTAGGTAGGAGAATGTATATTCACAGCAATAAATGGTTGAAAAGCAAGAAAGCATTTTTTAGGCATGTTGCCAAAGGCATGGGTATTCTGCTGCATTTTTCCATATTTCAATTGGATCTTTCCTAGCATCAAATATTTAAAATGTCATCTAGTAAGAGCTCCATCAATTCCATCTGTAGTTCTTTAAGTGCCTTGGTGATATCAACTAGGTGAGGCTGAAATGCTAATTTGCGTGTGATGTCATTATTCTCAAAGTCAGTGAACCTTTCATTGTATTCTCCAATTATAAATAATAGGTCTATAACAGCTACATATTCTTTAAATGATTCACATATATCATCCTGCTCATCAGTGACCTTTGCTAACTGGGGAAAATGTTCATCCGAAATTTCCTTCTGAAGAAGAGTTTTGAAAAGAGATAGCTTTTTTTGAAATGCTTGGATTTTGGGCCACATATTACATATAGACTTAATTTTACCTTGCAAAGAAATATTCAAGACGTTTTGATTTGACATGATATCACACAGAAATGCTGCATTGCTATAGAAATCTTCTTTCAATAAGTCACATTGCTAATTCTGTTCTTCATTAAATTTAACTACCTGTTGTGACTGAGATAAAATTTTGGCTAATATCTGTCCCTGCAATAGCCAATGCACTTTAGAATGATGCGGCAAATCCACACTGAATACCTCGTCCTTCAACTTTAGCATGTTGCAAAACTGACAATGCCATGTTGCATTTGCACGAATATAGTTAATAACACTTACAACTTGTCATGAAGTGTCACTTAAAAGAGTAGCTTTAGCACAGAGATTTTGCTGATGCAAGATACAATGAAAAGAAATGAGAGCATCTGGATCTGTTAATACTTTTTTCAATCTGTGCAATAAACCCTTCATGTTTTCCTGTCATGGAAGGTGCACCGTCTGTACATACACTCACTAAATTTACCAAATGTTGTCCAACTTCATGACATTTATCTTGAAAGTTGTTGAAGATATCTATTCCCTGTGTTCTATTTGCAATAATGCCCAAAGCAAGTAACTTTGTAGCAAAGAAAATCTTCTGTTATGACCCGAATAAAGTATAAAACTTGCACTGAGTCAGTAGTATCCCTTGGCTCATCCAAAGTAATTGAATAATATATATTTTCCTTTTGAAAGTATTGCATGAAGTTGTTAAATTGAAGCCTAATTCATGCTACCAATCAGTTATGGTTCTCCTTGAAAGAGGCAGTTGTTTGTATTATACTTTGAAATCTTATTGGGGTCTAAGCATCCTACAACTTGGACAATGCATTCTTTCACAAGTTCTACATCACTGAATGGCTTCCCTTTTTTCCTGAGTATATAAGCTACTTTATAAGTGGCATTATTTCCAGGTCTTATTGCTGCTTGAAAGAATTGTCTTTGCTTTTGCTTTTCATCTTTTAATTTCTGCAATACGACCTTTTGCACCTCTCCCTCTAATTTAAAATATTTGTGTCCCTTATGTGTGTAATAATGCTGATGAACATTGAATTTCTTTAATGTTGATATTACAGTATTACAAAGCAAGCAAATCATTTTATCTTTAACAGAAACAAGATAATATTTCAATTCCCAATCCTCATTTAAAAATCTGTTTTCTTCCTTCAGCATTCTCTTGGTCTTCTTTGACATGATGGGCTGTTAAGCAGACAGAATTAAAAAATAATGTTGAGCTGTGCAACTATTCACAAATTCCACTTCAAACAGAAACACAGTTCATGGCTGTCAAAAGCTGATAACAGACTGGTGTACTCGACCCCCATAAACTCTCGCCAACCAGCCTCATGTGCTAGTGGTGCCATCAGGCAGAGGAAGTTAGAACTAAATCATGAGTGTAGCAGTTGTCAATTTAGCCCTTATGGCTTACTAATGTTCTAATTGAGCTGGTCATCTGGGATGATTATTTAGTCAAAACTTATTTTATTCTTTGGTATTTTAAATACATTCATTTTAAAAATAAAATAAAAATATAAAAGACGAACAAAAACATATTAATAAAAATAAAAGAATTTGTTTTGTAAAATTTGGATTCAGTCAGAAGGGCACACTTAAGGACCTAGAAGGCCACATGTGGCCTTAAGGTCACAGGTTCCCCACCCCTGGTCCAGAGCATTGTGGCTGGAAGGGACTGTGGAGAGTGTCCAGTCCAGCCCCCGCTGACTGAGGAGTCTAAGGACCAGGGTGAAGGGCTTGCCTAAGGCCACTCAGCTGTTCTCTCCATGTCTCCAGGCTGCCTGAAACCCCGTCCACCGCCTGCTGACCGAGGTCACTCAAGGCAGCCTTCCCTGTACTTCCCAGTACTTCGTCCCCTACTGTGCTAATCCCGCCCTTTGGGTTGGTGTTTGGGTTTTCTTCTGTAGAGCAGAATCCTTCTTTTCTCCTATAGCAGGGAGGGGCAGGGCTGGGGAGAACATCTTTGCCCAGCAGCCCCATCTGCTGCAGCTTGAGCTGCAATGGTGTAACTGGGCCTGTCGCCAGGCCGCCCACTTGAAGAATGTTGGCAGAGGGGAGCAGGCCTGGGCCTCCACATTTGTGAAAAGGTCTGGGTGTCTGCAGGACTCTGAAGACACATCTCTCCCCTTGTTGAGCAATAACAGGGTAAACAGGGACTGTTGTGTTGGGCCTGCTTCCTGGTGGCATATCACCATGGATATTTACTGGTATAGAAAAGCGACAAGGTCCCCTATTCCCTGCTGTGAAGTCGGAAACTCTCTGAGAGAAGCAGTAAGCCTTTCCTGCAGTTGGCACTCTGTGGCAATGGTACTAGGAGAGAAGGCAGCTAACAATTCTTCTGTGCCTACTGTGTGCCAGTCAGATTCAGTAGTACAGTGGGGGGCCCTGCTGAAACGTGGTCTTTTTGCAAGAATGGTATCCGTCATTTAGATAGCCAGTTACTGATCTAAGCATCTTACTCAGCTGTTCCTTGGTACATGCAGGGGATTGGTTGCAGGACCCCCACGTCTTCCCAAATCTATGCACGCAGGAGTCCTGCAGTAGGCCCTGCAGAACCCTCACATACAAAAAGTTGGTTTCCACGTACACAGGTTTCACATCCCACAAATACTGTATTTTCCGTCTGCATTTGGTTGAAAAAATCCACATATAAGTGGACCCACAGAGTTCAAACCCACGTAGTTCAAGGTGTAACTGTATAGTTCAGTATTCCCACTTGGGAAAATGTGGCACAGAGGGAGACCAAGTAACATTTCCAAGTTCACGCAAGTGGTGAATGGTGGAAGCCCGGTGGGCATTTAGCCTGGATTCGGAATCTGTGCTCTTAGCCACTTCACTCCACCACGTCCCGTCGGGGGTACGACACTGTTTCCCCAATCCTTAGCAAAGGTAAAATGGACTCTGGGGTTTGTAAGGTTTGCCTCCGCAGAAGCATGTTCACACACTCACACTGTGTTGTCGGAGAACGGAGCTAACGCTTAGTTTTTCAAAGGCTCTTCCAAACTGGAAAGAGACAGAGGTTACAGGATCTGCAGGGATGGGTGCCGGAACCCACCCTGGCCATGTGCCCTTGGGAAAGTGGAGTGGCAGGGGAGAATGGCTGTGTGCGTGGCTGAGGGGTTGGGCCCTGAGAGATGGGTAGGTCTTGCAAGGCACCAGGTAAGTCAAGAAAGAAGCTGCTGGCCTTAGGAAACGCACAGCCTGCCTGTGTGTGGTCTGTCTTTTGGAGATAAGAACACAGGGAGAGAGGTCTCTACAGTTAAGAGCAACGGCAAATGTGTGGCGATAAAGGAAAACTGTAGGCAGTAGGGTTTGGTGAGGCAGTTGGGAGTGGTGAAGACTGCAGCTAACTGGAGTTTGTACCCCCTCTAGAAGAGACAGATGCTACTTAGCACCAACTCTTGGTAGCCATGTGGGAACATGCATTTAATGTCATCAGATTTTTCAATTTTTTTGAGAGAAACCATAAATCCTGGTTTTTATGTGAAACGTCCTGGTTTTTTTAAAGTGGGCTCAAAAGTACAACATTTTAGTTTTGGCTGTACCCACTGTGTGGGGCGGTGTCCTGTGGGATTACCTTTAGTCAGCTTCAGTGTGGGCCAGCAGCTCTGGCTGGGAGAGGCTCAGACCCCACAAGGCCCAGCGTGGTGCACAAGGACGGTGGCAGGTGGTTGTGAAGCAGGCAGATCTCCATTTAAGACTCTGTAAGTCCCAAGGACAGGGAGGACCCCCAAAGTGTGATACTGAACTTCCTGCCAAGTAGCCTATGGGTAGCTTTAATCTAAATAGGAGGAATCAAAGGGATGTGACCATTCTTGGCTTCCTAGGTGAGGTGGAGTGAACAATTCATACCACTTACAAGTTTCATTTTATTCCTCGCAACAGCCCTGAGAGCTGAGAAGCAACCACGTGTTGTTAACAGATTCAGATGGGTAACTCACCCAGAAGGACACGGTACAAGTAAATACGCGCCCAGGAACATGGAACAAGGCAAACTGGGTCTCTTGGCTCACCACTCCGCAGCCATAGGGCCTGGCCAACGTATAGTTTCTAGGCCTCTGTTTGCTCATTTTGTAACCTAAGTGTAAAAGCAACACCTATTAGATGTGTTGGAGGTTGACATTAGTTAATGGATGAAAAGTGCTTAGCACAGTGCCTCTCTCCATGTTAGCCGTTAACAGCTGCTATCCAAGTCCAGGTCGTCGGATGTCAAAGCCCAGGTCGCCATTATTTGAGCGCTGCGCTGAGGCCATACCTGCTTGTCACCATCATCCTCGTTACCATTTAGCCTTTCAGACAGCCTCATTCTGCTACGTCATTCCCACTAGGAAATGTTCTAGAACTGTGCTGACCAACACAACTGCTGCTAGCCACGTGTAACCACTGAACACTTGCTGCGTTGCTAGAATCGAGATGTGCTCTACGTGTAAAGTACACACCAGATTATGAAGTCTTAGTATGAAAAAAAGAACATAACATATCTTCTTAGTATTTTATGTATGTACTATGTGTTGAAATGATAAATTTTGGATATATTGGGTTAAATAAAGTATATCATTAAAATTAATTTCACCTGTTTCCTCTTTTTTAATGTGGCTATTAGAAAGTTTAAAATTACATATGTGGCTCGTATTGCATTTCTGTTGGACAGCATTTGTCTAGAACCTAGAGCATTGCCTGACACAGAGTAGGTCCCCAGGAAACATGTTGAATAAATAAATGAGTAAGTGACTTCTATGGATTTCTCAGGCCTGTGTCTTCTGACCTGAGCTGTACACCCATCTCCAGCTCCTGAGATCAGTAAATGCCAGAGCAGAGGGTCGAACCAGAACATCTATTTCAAAGCCAAGGCACTTAAGCACCACCTTGTTTTGCCAGTAAAGCCCTAGATTTTTATAAACATGTCTTCCTAAAGGCAGGTGGAAATTCTCAGGGTAAGGCAGAGCGAGTGGTCGCATGGACACTAGTTGCAAAATGAGCTCTCAGGAGATCACGCCATCCCTCCCTCTGACACCTTTACCTCAAAATTAAGGTCAAGCCTAACCCCAGGGCTGGTAGCTCATGCCTGTGATCCCAACACTTTGGGAGGCTGAGGCAGGAGGATTGCTTGAGGCCAGAACTAGCCTGAGTGACACAGCAAGACCCAGTCTCTCTAAAAAAAATAAAATAAAATGGCCTAACCCAACCACCCCTGTAGGAGGCATCGAGGTTGCAGCCCTTGAAGACAGAAAACCAGCAGTACTCTCATCAGGGCATTCTGTCACGTCTTTAAGTAAAAGGGCCTGGGGGTGCCCTGTAATTGTGATAATAGTATCGAAAAAAGCCAAAAGAATTGGCAACAGCTCTTTGGAAGTCTCTGAAATCGTTAATATTATTGATCTAGAGAGGCTGCCAGTTGGCACATGCTGGGTTGCTTTTCTTCACTCGGTTCCGCTAACACACACACACACACACACACACACACACACCACCATCACCACCACACAAGTGCAGAGTCAGTGCCCAGGGAACCATGTGCTAGTCAGTAAAAGATTTTGGAATGATACACTTAAGAGTCAATTAAATCCAAATGTGGGACAGTTATATAACGTCATAAATACACACAAAGAGGAAGGATGAGAAAGGCGAGTGACGGAGCCACATAAGGACAGGGGCACACGAGAGTGGTGAAAACATAAGAAAATGTCAAGCAGGATATTTTTTTCCACTTTCTGGAAACAAACAGCTATGAGTCTCTCTGTCCTGTATCTTCCTAGGATCTCAGAGCACTTTCCAGGTCACACTCATTGTACCCAGACCCTGACGGTGCGGTGGGTGAGCAGAGCTGGTCTCCCCATCAAGTGGACGGGGCAAGTGCTGGCCTGAGACACCGCACAGCTAGAGTGGAGCTAGAAGCCAGGGCTTGCAAGTGGAACTGAAGTTCAGCTGCACAGTGATGACAGGCCACTCCCCAGAGGCTTGGAGGCCCAGAAGGGAGGAGGCATCATTCTCACTCTTGAGGATCTGAGAGTCTGGTGAAGAAGACAGAACAAAACACCTAATGTTCATGAGAGCTCGAACCAAAACAAGCCAACAGCTAGCCACCATTGGCCAGGGCTGTATGCGTAGCTAACAGTGAAAGCTGGAAGCATTGGTTCTAACAGGAAGTAGAACTGGATTTTAAAGGTGGAAGGGGATGTCACTTGACTGGGAAGGAAGGATGGAGCTTTTGATGTGGGGGTCAGCTCTTGAGGCCTGGGGGCATGGTGTGAGCAGATGGATGAGCTGATTGTCCTTGCTGGTGACCAAACCAGGATGCTAGGGTACCAGAGAGCACCTGGATGGCAAGCATCCTTGAACTTGCTCTTTAGCCTCCATCCTTATGCAAGATGGTAACAGAGAGTCTGGAAGAAGGAAGTAGTTTGGACCAGAAGGCAGTGGAACTGTGTTTACTGTTCATTCTCAGGGCTCTCATTGTACAGTTTTCCCAGAGCCGGGGGTGCTGAGCTGTGGAACTGGGTTTGGCCAGCTCCCTGGAAGCTTCCACCTGGTAGGAGTTCTGCTTGTCTCCCTGCCATCGTGATAAACGAGGCGCAGAGCACAAAAGTGGGGCAAGTGGAAGAATGAATTGAAATACAGGAAATGAAGCAACCTGTAAAAAACCAGCAAACAAGACTGAGTCAGCAACGACAGGCAATGAGGCGAGCACCGTCTGGGCCTGGGAATGAATGGAGCGCAGGAGGAGGCCTGGCCTCCTAGGGTGCACACTCCTGCTGGGCAGATCACATTCACACCTGCCTGAGACCAGCCTGGGTGGGGACAGGGACAAGTGTTGTCCACTCTTTAACCGGAAGGAGGTATAGTAGCTGTTTCATTTCCATCTCTGCATAGGGCAGAAGTCAAGGATTTGAATACAATGGAGCTGTCCACAAGAGGGGTACCAATGGTTTGCATCTGACCACTTGCATTTACATGTTGGTATCTGCGCACATCATCCCTCTCTTCCTCTCCTTCCCCACCACCACTGCAGCCTACTTGAGCCTCACAGCCCTCCTCCACATGGCCGCTAGAGACTCTGCCCAGCCACCCCATCTCTACTAAAATTAGAAAAAATTAGCCGGGCATGGTGGTGCACGCCTATAGTCCCAGCTACTTGGGAGGCTGAGGATTGCTTGAGCCCAGGAATTTGAGGTTGCTGTGAGCTAGGCTGACGCCACGGCATTCTAGCCCAGGCAACAGGGTTGGGCCCTTTTTTCAAAAAAAAAACACCCAGAGAAACTGAAAGTAGGGAGATTAATGAACCAGAATCCCTGCCTTTAATACAGTCTTAGGCTGACCAGTGAGGTGAGCATGCAGAAAACTACTTTGTAAGTGAGAATGAAATAGTGCGTATCCAAATGGTATAAGCAAAATGAAGTAAGAACGCAGAGGAAGGCATGATTGTTCTCCCTGGGTGATGGGGGAGGCAGGAGCAACCAGGGAAGGCTTCCTGGAGAATGTACTGTCTGGACGGGGCCACGTGGGATCCGCAGGATTTGTACGAGGGGTGCAGGAGAAGAACACAGAGACTGCAAGAACAAGGGCACAAAAGGGTGATGTGATGAGGGCCATTTTGTTCATTTCTATTATGAAAATCTTCAAATGTGCACACAAAAAAGATGCCTCATTTGCTTTACCTCCCCCTTTTGTTGCTTTAGCTGAGGAAGGCTTTATTTATTTGACGTTCATTTTCTCTGCCTGACTCCCTAGGGTTTCCATCTGCCTTGGAACCCAGACTCAGGCTTCGCTGCATTGGTTCTCCTGGTCCCACGTTGTCAGTCTCCTTGACTGTCTTTCCCAAGTCACATCTGGCAGGCTCTGAGGCCGGGACTGGTGTCCGAGAGGCTGCAGGCGTTTGGCTGGACCAGCGGGAGCCTTTGGTGAGTATCCCCAGCTGACGTGTCCCCGGGCAGAGGACTGGCTGGCTCCTGTCATCAGAGCCCAGTGGCTCCTGAGTGCTGGAGCCTGGAGCGGGCACAGGGCGGACGCGCTGGCATCACACAGCCTGTCTGCCATCATCTGCTGTTGGCAGGAAAACCCTGGTCTAGGGGGGATTTGGAAGGTGGGAGGAGAGAAGCAGGAGAGAGAGGGAAAAGAACCAGCTGCCTGAGCCTGGATGGTCCTGCCTCGGTGCTCGCCAGCGTCGCCCGCAGCTCCGTTTGGGCGCAGACAGAGCGGGGCTAGCAGGTGGCCACGCTCCAGCACGCCTGGCTGCAACGCGCTCCCTGCCTCCCTGCCGGGCACACTCTTCTCTCGAGTGTGTGCTGGCAGCAGAAACTCCAGATCCCTGCTTACTCCAGAGGCTGTTCTAGAAAACCTCTGGTCTGGAGGCCCAAGGCCCAACTGAAGGCGGGGGGGCCACTCCTGTAACCCAACTTGAGCTCGTCCCCCCCGGCCCCTGCCGTCCATTAGATCAGCAGAGAAAGCCTCAGTTGCAAATTTCCTCACTCTCAAACTTTCCTTATCACAGAAACACAGAAACCTGAAAGCCTCAGGAGCTCTCTACCCCATACTCCTCAGGGCAGCCCGTTCTCCAAAGCACAGCTCTCAGGAAAGATGACCTAGGACTTCCCTCAAGTACAAGGTACCCATTTTCTAAGGAGATTTTAATCATCATTTTTAATGGTTACTTAATATCCACTGTACATACGTACCACAATTTAAAACATACACAAATATTACATGAACTTATTATTAAAATGCAAACAACATAGAGAGAAGGTTCTCCCTTCACATTCCCCAATCTTGTCCTCTCCCAGAAATATTAATAAATAGCTCTACTCAGTCTGTTGGTATCCTTCCGTATTCTTTTGGAATATGGCATTTTTGAGATATAAAATATGGGCGTGTCAGGCTTTGGTTCTTCTACAAACATGTGGTCCTTGTGCATATTGTCCTGTAGATTATATTTTTCAGTTAAAGTGTGATTTTGAGATCTTTCTTCATCAGTCCTTCCGAGTCTGACATTCTCTCTGACACCAATAACATCCCCTGGTCTCAACATCTCATACTTCATCACTCCCGTGTCGACAGACGTTTAGGTTCTTTTCAATTTGTTTCATTATTACGATCGCAGGGCTCTGATCCTCATTTCTAGAGCTCTTTGTGAATGCAACATCTGCTGCTGTCTCTCTGGGAGGGCTCCACAGAAATGGAATCCCTGGGTTGAAGGGGATGTGCATTTAAAATTCAATAAAATACCACCAAAAACAGCACACTAGTTTATCCTCCTACCCTCAGGGTGGGGCAGATGCCCCTGGCTGGCTCACCCAGCTTCCAATCCCATATCCTTTTCCCCTGGTGCCTTCCACAGTAGGAGCTGAAAAGGGTCAATAATCACTTCCCCAGCTTCTCCTGCAGATAAGGTGGCTAAGTGGCACATTGGTGGCCACAATGCTACAGGTGTCTGCATCTAGGAGTAGAAACATGGTTCTGGAAAAGCTTCACCTGTTTGTGATATAAAGGAGGGACGTGACTGGGGTCACCCCTTCCCTTTCTTTCCTGCTTAGAGCTAAAGTACCCACTTGAGACTATGAGGTTACAGACACAGGTGACAAATCAACACACTAAGGATGCCAGGACAAACAGAGCCTGGGTTGCTAGTGGCACTGCCAAGTAGCTGGACCAGTACCAGTAGCCACCTACTCTGGATGTCTCATTATAAAAGACAAATGCTTAATTGTTTAAGCTCATGCTAGTTGGGTCTCTTTTACTTGTAGCTGAAGAAAAGCTGGAATGAGACAAGCGAGTATTGGTGACAGATACACATTTTTGCTTTGATTTAACCCTGCTTTTTGTACGGTGTGGTAATGGTGCAACTTTCCTACTGATCTTTTGAACAATACACATGGTAATAACAATAATTTATTTACTGCCTACTTTATATGCATTATTTCTGGTATTATTAATACAGAAGTCCTGGGAGGCAAACTGATTACCTTTATTTTAAAGATGAGGAAACCAGAGATCAGAAAAGCTAAGTTTCTTGCCCACATTCACAAAGGATTCTGACCTCGTTCTAGCTGCTTCCACAGGGCCCCATTCTTGAAGTCAGGATCCCATGGTGGCTTACTTAATCCAGGAAGAGCAATAATGGTAGCAGCAAGGTGGCTCATGTTGGGGGGCCATGCCGTGGTCAATGCCAGGAATGATGCAGGACCCCTTCGGCTATGGTCAGCAGATCAAGGTCTCGCTCCCAGCTCTGCCTCTCACTTTCTGCTCTGAATCCCGGTATCCCGATAGCCTGCTGACTGGAGCCTGCCCCTTCCTAAGCCTTCACATCGGAGCTCTGGTCATAGGTCTGCCTGCCTTTCACTTTAGGCCCCTTCACTGTCTCCCCAGATAGAATCTAAAGAAAAATTTAAAAGATACTGTTTAAAAGAACACCCTCTGCGTGTGTGTTTGTGCATATTATCTTTCTGTTTAATCATTTGATAACTTTGAACAGATTCATAAGAGAATTAAGGGAGAGTCACCCCTGTGAGTGCTGCCACTGTGCCGCCCCTGAGTCCTGCTCAGCAGGAGAGGGAGGCAGCCCATTCCAGTTTCTCTGGTCTCCCAACCAACACACCATGGATTTAACCCAAAGCTTTGTCATGGGGATATATGGAAAGCTTTGTATTCAGAATGGATTTTTTTTTTCTGGTTGCAGGCAACATAAATCCAGCTCAGGCTGATGTGAGCAAAAATGGGATTTATCTCGTGGAAGAACTGGCTCAGTCATGTGTGGTCTGGGAGAGGCAGGATCCTTTCTCTCCCACTCTTGCTTTGCACGTCTCTACTTGATTTATTCTAAGAATAGACACGTTTCATGTGGTAGAAAGTGGGGTCTTTGATTTTCCCCGACTCACAGAGTGCCAGCTAGCAGGCCTAGTAGGGGGAGACGTGTCTCCCGCTAGCTCTGATGGGTAAGTCACAGGGAGGTGGTGGATTGGCTTTGGTCACGTGCCCATTTCTATGTCAGTCCCCGTGGACAGAGAAATAAGATACGTTGATTGCCCAAGCCTAGATCACAGTCCCATTTCTGTGGCTGGAGTGGTTTTAGGGGTTCAGCCCTACCCAAACCACATGATACGGGTTTCCCATGGGAAAGAGAGTCTTTGTGTGCTGGACAGACACAAGCAGCAGGTGTCCATCGAAATGACTTACAAAGTTATGGACAACATGAGCTAACGCCTCATCCTTGAGGCGTTTGAGGGAGAGACTGGGGCTTACAATAATGTCACCATAATTCACTAGGCAGGTGTACACTCCCAGCAAGCTCAGGGCAGTGGAAGCTCCATAATGTCCACATCTCTTCTTGGAAAAGATACAGCTGCCTGCATTGGAAAATGTAGAGGGTTCCCCTCTCAACAAGTCACCCCTTGGAATGGCCAATGGCTGGGACAGAAGACGTGATATCCCAACTCCAACCTCTAGACAAAGAGGCTGCTCAAACCAAGTGACATTACAGAGATCAGAGGGCCTGATAGAGGTAGACCCCTTTCTGCCCCCTCTACCTGTACCTGGGTGTCATGATCCTTCTGAGGAAAGCCAAAGAGCTGCTAAGTCAACAGGCCCAGACCCAGTGCCATGTTCTGGGGACTGCATTCATTGTCCCCTCTCTGTGTTTCTGTCTTTCTCCATGTAGATCTGCATGACAAATGCACACACATGGCTGTGGTCCTCCTGGCTAAAAGAATACAGCACAGCTCTCCAACAGCTCGATGATGATTGAAATCCCACCCCTTATGGAATTACCCCTCCTGCTTGAGAATTATCTCCTCTTAAAAATGCAAATTCCCCAGGAAAGGGAACACTGCTGGCTTGCTTATTTACAGTTAGTAAGAATAAGCTGCCAGGTTCTTTCATGAGAAAAGTTTGATGGAAATGCTTAGCTTCTTGCTAGTGTCTAATAACTAGGCGAAGAGATCCTGGAAGGTGGTTATATCTAATGTATATTGGAGATATCCACCTCATAGGAACCTTCCACATAACAGTTTCAGTATTCACATAAAAATCCCAGGTTTTTATATGAATAAGCTTCGCGTTACCTGCGAATTTCCAGTAAGACTGTGTTATACACAAATGTAAGCAGTATTGTTTAAGGTGGGGTAGAGAATCAATGTCCAACATTTGGGCTTAACATAGGATTGAAATAAAGGGATTGCTATACGATGACAGAGAATGGGAACCCTGAGTTCAGGAGATTCTGGATATTGAAGCGGGGTGCAAATGGGAGAAATTTTAGGGTCTGAATTATTAGAAATCCTGCTGAGGGTAACACCCTTCCCATAGGTTGAGGATGGAGAGGTTGGAGCGGACCTCAGCTGACCTTGAGGGGCACGTGACATAGAGGGTAATACCCAGCTGGGATAGGCCTCAGTTATTTTCCTCCATTGCCTCTGAAATCAGGATAAACCTTTCAAATGCATCCCCGTCTTCCTGGGGGCAGCGCGATGCAGTGGCTACGGCCCAACGTGTGGCACCAAACTGTTGAGGTATAAATTCCGGCACTGCCGTGTGTAGCTGTGTGACTTCGGGCATCGTCCTTAACCTCCCCAGACCTCAGTTTCACCACCCGAAAATGGGAATAATAGTTCTCAACTCATAGCGTTGTTTGCGAGAATTAAATGATTTAATACGTGGTGAAAGCTTTGAGACAGAGCTTGGCATACATAAAGCACTGGATATTTAGCTATTTTTATTATTTCCCCAAAGTGGTTGGGGAAAAAAAAACAGTATTATTACATGCAGAACCTGAGCATCCTGCTTTCTTATTTAACAGATGCATGAACACACTGTCCCCTCTGTGCAGAGAGGTTCCCTCGGCCGTGGGCAGCCTGGCCGTGCTCTGTGCACGGTGCCGTCTGCCGGGTGTCGCACCTTCCTGGCGAGCTGGGCCTTAGCCGGACGGCAGAGCACCAGACTGCGGCCAACGCCAAGGGCGCTGAGGGTGCTCTGGGTTTATGACTTTTCCCTCTCAAAAACTAAGAGGACATGGACACAGAGAGAGCCTGCTTCTCTTGTCTTCCATAGCCCCGAGTCCACTTGGCCACAGCCCCTCCTTTTCCCCCTAAACATCTGCCTTCCCCGCGGTGGGAGCTGAGTGTGAGGGTGAGGTGTTCAGGTACGTGGTGACGGGTAACACATTTAAAGAGGAGGGACTCACCTGAGCCACCAGCAGTCGGGAGCAGAAGGATGCTGAAGTCTATAGTTCCCACCTGGCCGGCTTGGGCAGGAAGAAAGCCAGTGGACCCTTGTTCCTGTGATGGGCTGGGTGAGGAGATGGGCTAGGTGGAGCGGGAAGGAGGCAGGTGAGGAAGAACCTGTGGTGAGACGAGCAGGTGCTTAACTAACCAGCCGGCCGCCAACCCAGTGCAGCCCAGACCCTGGGCTCAGAGCTGGGGTGAAACCAGTCCTGGATCCTCACCACCTGGGGCCAACCTACATTTTCATCATATCGTCCTTGGCACCCCGAGCACTTCCCAGTTCCTGCATTCCATTCTACCATACGGGGGGGTGAGCAGGTGTGGGGAGAAGGTGTTAGGACTGTGGCAGAACTTCTGTAGGATCAGACCCCTGTGGGGAAAGTCATCCATGACTGCTTATTACTAACAAGCAGGATAATTTGAGACAAGGCGATGAGGGACCATGCAAAATGTGTTTCTCCCTCCACCTTCACTCTCTAACCACCACAATATTATGAATTCTGCTTACAAAGCACATCATTACCCCTAGAAATTGGTTATTGTTGTATCAAACCATGCCCCTCCCCTCTGCCATACATCCGGATCTCATGGGCAAAACAAAGGAATAGCGGTGAATTATCTCATAGGGACTAAAAAATTCTATGATTTTTGAATTCCTGTGCCCTCAGATGGTGACAGATCTGATTTTCTCAAGAGATAGGGACAAAGCCTCATATTTGTGGGGTCCCTCTAAATCTAAATGCTATAGACTGTGACTAGACCCCAACCTGCCACTCTGCACCACTCACTTGGAACCAAGGCCAAACGTCTAGTCCACAAATAGGACCATTTTTTACTGTGTTTTTTTTTTTTTTGCAGGAGGAAAGGCCTCTGTGAATCCTTATGGAACCTGGCCCTTTCCTGTAACAATGTGGCTGAACTATTTCTATTGCCTTTTCAGAATTCCCTGTTCCCAGATATAGCCAACCCTATTATAAAGGTTTCATCCGACCAGGATATTATCTGGATAACAGCAAGAATTGATTAAACTAGATAGATAAACTCAGCTTTTTTTCTGCAGGGGACAGAAATAGTTTATTTTTATTTAGCCCCAATTTCCCCAACCTCCAAAACTTTCCTATAGATCTCTGCCATGCTAACCTCCCTGGTTGACCTGGCCCAGATTCCCTTAAATTGGAGCTGGCTGTCTAGAGGAAATGTGACGGTATGGTTATGATCAAAGCCAGATGGCCTGGGATGGGATCCCGGCTGGTGATTATGAGCAGGCTTCTTAAGGTCTTTGCCTCAGTGTCCACATCTGCAAAATGAAGTTAATAATGGTATCTACGTCACCAGGTTGTTAAAATATTAAATGAGTTAGTACATGTAAAACATTTAATTTGGTGCCTTGCACATAGTAAGAATTTTAGGTGTCAGCTAGTATCTTGTCCTATCCATGGGCCATACTTGCAGATGATGTACAAGTCAATTCTCTGGGATACTGCTCATTGCTCTGCATTAAATAACTCCAAAGGAAATCTAGACATTTGCCTGGTGCTATGATAGATGACTTGCCCATCTGGAAGGGGACAGTGGTCTCTGGTTATTAGGATGTACCTTTTTTGCTCCCCACAGATGTATATAAAATATAAAACCCTAATTCATTCATTTCTGTACCCATAAACTCCATTACCAAAGACTCAGGGAATTTACCATCCTGTTGAGTGGAGAAGTCAAAACTTGACCTTTCTTTTCTATTCTTGACCTTGAGCATTAGAGTGTCAGTTGAAGGCAGAGGAGGCATGTCTCCTGGATGCTGAAGGTGCTCCTGTACTCTTCCAAGACTGTCTTATTCATTCAAAAATATTTATTGAGTACCTACTATGTTCCAGGCACTGCTGTAGATCCTGAAAATATAGCAGTAAGCAAGACAGATGAGGTCCTTGCTGTCCTGGATCTTGCATTACCAAGATCCAAGAAACTCCAGCATTCTATAAGAATTTGTTAGTAATCGCCTCTCTTCTTCAGTACAACATATTCAGAATGATGACCCTGAATGACTGTAAGATTCTAAAGCTGCAGTCCCCAACCCCTGGGCTACTAACTGGTACCAGTCCATGGCCCGTTAGGAACTGGGCCGCACAGCAGGAGGTGAGCAGTGGGCGAACGAGTGAATTTCCATCTGTATTTACAGTTGCTCCCACCGCTCTCATCACCACCTGAGCTCTGCCTCCTGTCACATCAAAGGTGGCATTAGATTCTATAGGAGTGGGAACCATACTGTAAACTGAGCACGCGAGGGATCTAGGTTGTGCTTTCCTTATGAGAATCTAATGCCTGATGATCCGAGGCGGAGCTGAGGTGGTGATGCTAGCACTGGGGAGTGGCTGCAAATACAGATTATCATTAGCAGAGAGGTCTGACTGCACAATAAATGTAATGAGCTTGAATCATCCTGAAATCATTTCCCCAGCCACCCCTGGTCTGTGGAAAAATTGTCTTCCATGAAATTGGTCTCATGTGCCAAAAAGGTTGGGGACCAGTGTTCCAAAGTGTCCTGTGAATCACCGAAGAGAGACAATGTGATGGCCACTATAGTTTTGATGATATGCATACTTTGTTGCATTCTAATACATTTTTGAAAATAAATAGTCCATGCAAGACATCTACAGCCTGCATAAATATGAAACTGAACTGAATGGCCTTTTCCTAGACCACACTGAAGTAGACACCCTACTCTACCTGGCCTATTTATATAGCATTGTTGGTTTTCACTTGTTTGTATATTCTCCTTGTATGTCTCTCACCAATTTGGTCTCTCACCAATTATGTCTTTTCTAACCCTATGGACTGTGAGCCTTATCAGGCAGGAAGCTTCTCGAGCCCGGGCATATCACACTGATGACGTTGCCTGACACCCTTCAGCCCCTGGGAGGGACACAGGCCAGGCCAGGTGGAAGGGAGGAAGGGTCTTCTCTGCTGCCTCGTGGTATGTCCAAACCCTCTCATGGGGCCTTAGCTTGGGGGCTGTTGTCTAATATTCAGAAGAAAACTGTCAGGGAAATGAAGTTCTAGCACCCCTCTTTTGAAGCTCTCCCAGCTTCTGTGAAATGATCCAGTGCAGTGGAGCTCCCCAGACCTCCTCCCAGCACTAATGGTCTCTGCTTCTAGGGTTCCTGGGCAGCACCCTTGGGAAAATTTGGGAGTTCTTCCTCTTTTTGACTGGAAGGACTTTGTCTGCTAGAAAGCCAAGAAGAGGCCAGGAGTCCCAGTGCTTCCTTGCAGGTCCATACACACCTGCAGACACACACACACATGCGCACGCATGGACACAAATGCGCACACATGCACACAGACTGAAGAGAGCATCCTTGCCTGTCCTGCCCCATCTGCACCCTTTAAGGAGAACTGAAAACGCACTTGATTTCTTGCAGTGGGGGAGACTGCAGGGGTGGGGCAGACACAGGGAGAGAGAAGGGAGTTTTCATCATAGGGAGGATGGGAAAGAGGAAAGAAAAACTCACATATGGAAAGGACACTAGTGGTAGGGAAAGAAATTTTATTTTCAAGCTTTTAAGAGAATATTACAAACAACAGAGAGTTTTAAAAAACCCTAAAAACTAGTTTAAAAAAGTACTTGACAGTGTCCCTTTAATACCCATGGATGACACGGCCATTGTGCAATGACAAGGAGAAACTCTGCAGGTCACCACCCAGGGGCCTTCCTTGGCAGGGTCCCAGGAACAAGCAGGTGGGCTCCAGGGACGTGCTCCCTGCCAGGGCCCTGGGCCCACCCAACTGCCTGGGAAGGACCAGGGGACATGAAGCACAGAGCAGTAGCCAAACTGCCTCTTTGGGAGGGTCCCAAGCAGCAAGAATACTTAGATTGGTCTCCACTCCACGCCTTGAGGCACACTGGCCAGCCTCCTCCCAACCACTGCAGCTGCTCTCCTGGGAGACCCTGGGTGGGGGTGCCCTGCAGCGGGGGAGTCTGTGCACGTGCCACGGCAGGAGGGGGCGTGGCACTGAGCGTGTCCTGGCCATAGAGTGGGGTTGGGTAGTTGAGAATCTCGCTCCTGGATTGACAGCTTCCAAGGCTGGAGCCACAACAGCAGAACTGTGCTTGAGATACCCACTGGAGATCTATACTTTTCTCTAGGCAAGTGCGTGTGTGTGTGTGCATGTGTTTCCTGTAAACATCTTTGAGCCAAATCACCATAAAATAAAGTAACAAGGGTACAGAAAAACACCCATCTCCAAACTTAAGCCCTTTTTGAGCCCACCTGACATTGGAAGGCTCCTAAGGGAGGAGACATAGCTCTCCCTCTGGTGGCTCCCACCAACGTCCCCTCCCTGTACCATCCCTCCCTGCACCGTCCCCCCAGGCCCCTGCAGCTATCAGCCATGGGAGTCAGCATCCTGCCCACCCCGTGAGCCCAGAGGCCCCAAAGTCTGCGTGTCCCTGCCAGCCCTCACCCGTCCCTCCCCCTCCCCAACTGCCTGCTGAACAAAGCCCAGGAAGAAACAAAAACAAACTCAAGGTCAGAACAGAGAGGGCACAAACGCTTTTCCTCTCGGCCCCCTTTGCCTCCAACACCACCACCAGTCGCAGGGCTTTGCCCTCCCACAGCCTCTGCTTCTCCTGGGTGCCTTGCCCGTGGGTGCAGGGGGTGGTTTTGTTCTGTTAGGCGAGGTTCAGCCTGTATTGCACTTCCTCGTTGCGTTTGTGTTGGTTTTCGTTGCTGTTGTCTGGAGAATGGCATTGACTGATAGGAAATCACAAAGCCACTCCTGGCACCAGTCTCATTCCTGCTCTCCACAGCTTGCTCTGGGCCCCCCACCCTCTGCCTGCCCCCAGCGCCAGCCCCTGGGCACCACCGGGCCCCCCCACACCTGCCCCCAGCCCCTTCGGGCCATGGTCATGGCCTTCCTCCCAGGTCTCTCCTCTCACACAGTTGTGACTCTCATGACGAGCTCTCGGCTGCTGCCCTGAGGGCTCCGCTGTTCATGAGGTCTCAAGTGACTCAGGATGTGCAGGATGGTGTAAGCACAGTGGTGATGGGACGGAGGGCCTGAGGGGTGGCTGGCCGCCCGGGCAGGGCCTTGCTCAGGGGCAGGGGTGCCTGTTGCTTCCTCTTCCGAGGGGGGGATATTGGCCTGCGTGGACGAGGAGGTCCGGGGGTTGGTCCTGCCCCCTGACTTTTGATCCTCCAGGTCTTTTGTCTTGTCATAGTTCAGTACTTTCCACTGCTGGTTGACAGCCTGCCACCGTTTGAAGATGCGATACACAGAGGGTCCCTCGTGGATGATGAGACCTGAGGCAGCAGGGAGAGCAGAACACAAAGGCCACGTAAGAAGAAGCAGCTCACTGCCAGCAGAGAACCACACTCTCCCTGGCTTTACAGATAGACACAGGCACTGGTTCCAGCTCAGAGCCATGGGGTCACCACCCCTGGCTTCCTGGACTCACGCAGTCTCCGGCAGGCAGAAGGTGGAGGGGCCGCCACGCCGAGTTCATGACATAGTTGAGCACCTACATGCAATGCCTTTGCTGACTTCTACTCTACCCTGCCCCCTTCTTGGCTTCACAAAACCCACACTCACCCACCGAGGCACAACATGAGGCATATTATAATGCATCACTGAGCCATGGAAGCTTTTGCTCCCTTTATTATGTATCCATGGCACCCAGTACTGAGCAGACGTTTAATGAATCCTGTGCTTTTAAAGGCACCATAGAAGAAACCCAACGGTTGTTCCATACCTGCTGAATGATGTCTGAAATTCCACTGCTTAACTCCTTGCACAACTAGCCCAGTGCTACTGAAATACAAACACCCGTGGCAGAGAGAACTTTGATATAGTTGTATCAGCCAGAAGCAGTGATGGAGTCGGAAACAAGCCACACCAGATAGCAAGGCAAATAAATCTTACTTGCTTGCCTACTACGTGCCAAGCACTGGGGATGCTGCAGTGAGCAGGGCAGACAGAGTCCGCCCTCAGAGAGCTTCCATTCTAGTGGAGAGACACAACAGACACGTAAACAAACCACTGAGATGATTTCAGGCGCTGACAAACGCTATAAGGAAGGTAAACTGGGGTCAAATAGCCACTGGTTGCAGGTGTCAGGGCCCTGGCTTGGCAAGGGTGGTGGGAAAGGCCTTTTGGAGGAGGTGATATTTGAACTGAGGCTTAATCGACGAGGAGAGATCCATGCAAAGATCTGGAGAGAGAGCACTTTGGTGTTAGGCAGTGCCAGGGCAAAGGCCAGGAGGGAATGGAATGAACAGGGTCAGAGAGGTCAGTGTGACCAACACAGCGAATGGGTGGGGACGTGGAGGGAGATAAGGTGGGAAGAGGTCAATCTATCGCAGGGCCTTGCAGGCCATGGCAAGGAACTTGTATTTTATCCTGAGTATAATGGGAGGCCATTGGTGGGTTTCAACAGGAGGAATGATGTGATCTGATTAACCCTTCATAAAGCTCACTGTGGCTCCCGTGGGAATGATAAGCTGAGAAGGGACAGTAGGAGCAGAAGACCAAGCAGGATGCCATGTAGTAATTTAAGGTGTAAATGATGCAGCCTAGACCAGCGTCACAGCAGTGGGGGCAGCGAGGGATCACTGGAGTCAGGATGCATATTAGAGGTAGAGCTGACAGGCTTGCTGACAGGTAGGTGGGAGTGAAGAGAAAAATCTGGACAACTCTGAAGCTTTTGACATCAGCAGTGGATGGGTGGGGGAGCCATTTACTGAGACGTGGAGGGCACCAGGGTCGGGGTATGTGTGGTGGTCGTGGTGGGGACTGCATCAGTTTCCCATTGCTGCTACAACAAATGACCGCACATTGAGTGGCTTAAAACAACACAAATATTCCTCCTACAGTTCTAGAGATCGGAAGTCTAAAATCAGTCTTGCTAGGCTAATGTGAAGGTGTCAGCAGGGTACCTGCTGGTTCTTTCTGGAAGCTTTGAGGGGAGAATCTGTTTTCTTGCCTTTTTCAGCTTCTAGAAGTTACTTGCCTTTTATTTTTTGCCTTTTGCTTGCATCACTCCAACATCTTTCTTCTGTTGTCACGTCTCCTACTACTCTTCTGCCATCAAATCTCCCTCCTTCTTATAAGAACACTTGTGATTACATTTAGAGCCCAGCTGCATAATCCAGGACAGTGTCCCCATTTCAAGATCCTGGAATTAACCACACTGGCAAAGTCCCTTTTTCCATATAAGTAACATGGACAAGTTCGGGGATTAGGACTTGGATGTCTTTGGGGGCCATTAGTCTGCCCGCCACAGTGAAGAATAGTTCCATTTTGGTCATGGCAAATTTAAGATGTCTGATAGAAATCTTACTGGGAGAGTCAGGTGGGCGATTGGACATATGAGCCTGAAGCTTAGGGAGAGATCTGGCCTGGAGAGAGACGTCATAAGTGTAGAGGTGGAACGTGAAGTTGTGAGGACGGCAGAGCTCTCCAAGAAAGAGAAGAGGGCCAGTGACAGAGCCCTGGGCTGCAGGTGTTTAGAGGTTTGGCGGTGGCTTGGGCGAAGGTAGAGCCAGCAAAGGAGGCGCTGAAGAAGCAAGCACTGGGGTAGAAGCAAGGTCAGCAGGCGTGGAGACCCCAAAGTCTGGAGAAGGATGTGTTTCAAGAAGGGGAGTGCAGTAACCCTTTTAAATGCTGCTGACAGGTCAGCTCAAGTAAAATGAGAAGCAACCACTGGCTCAGTGGGCACAGGTAGAGAGAGAATGACAGAAATGACAGTAGGAAAATCAGGTAGTTCTCATCCAAGTGCATCTTTTTCTCACTTAAAGTCATCAGCTAAGGTAGCAGGGATAGGGAGGGAGTGTTGAAGATTTGCGGAGAGAGGAAAAGGTGGGAAACAGTTATCCTGGGAAGCAGGAGAGTGAATTTACAAGGGAGACGGGGTAGAATTATCTCACTGCGTTGAGTGTCCAGTAGCGATTTGTGCCCATAAATATGAAACAAGTCTCGTCATTGGTGATGGGATTTTCCTCCACACCTTCACACTGCTTGCTCATGTGCATATGCGGAATGAGAAAAAAGTTGGGTTTACCTAGTGTAGACTGTTCTCCTGGGCAAGCAGACAGGAGAATTATGTATGCCTGTGAGGGAGTGGTTCTCATAATGGACCATGGAGCCCAGGCTGGGGAAGAAGGGAGAACACAAAAGGTAAAAGAGACAATGAAAAAGGAAAGTGACAGGGTCAATGCCTGGAGCTCTCTATGAGGTTGGAGAATTGTTGCAGTCAATGAACTACAAAGATTGGGAGGTGATGGCCAGAGAGTGGGATGTTTAATCTAGATTTTGGAAGTGGCATGGTTACTGGTAATGGTGAGCCTAGGCAGTGACCTCTTGCCTAGAGGATGGGGTGTGCTGGAGGAAAAGATCTCTGGAGTCACAGAGAAGCCAGGGAGCTGGAGAAATTATCTGCCTTGGCCTTCCTCAGTGCTATCAGACCAAACGTCCCCTTTGTGTAGCAAATATATTTTAATGTCCCCTTTTCTATGCTGAAATGGAATTCATAAAATACTATAAGCTACCATGTTTTTTAAAAAATTAATATAATGCCCTAACAGATAATGTAAAAACGGGAGTAATTTATAACAATTAATAACAATTAATTTATAAACAGGGAGGCACAACTACACTAGAAAGCAGACAAGCAAGCAAACCCCATCCATCTCCAAAATGCCTCCAAGGGGATGGTTCTGCCTCTGCTAAGAACCACTGGTCTCAGGCAGACGCTGGAGACAGGTGCATCAAGGCGCATGAGGACTGAGGAAGCGGCCAGTCGCCAAGAGCATCGAGGAGGGAAAAGGGGTGCTAAAGAAAGGTGACGAGCACTTCAGAGGGGCTAGGGTTTCTGAGGATGAAGGGAGAAAGGCGGTTTGGGGTGGTGATGGAGAGACAGAATTGCGTGCACCCACCTCCAGGCCCCACGGGATGCGGCGTGTGGGAGAAGAACAGCCCCACGAGAGACAGTGTGAGGGAGATGGTGTCCTCAAGGGACAGCTTCAGTTAGGGAGGATAAAAGGGACACGAAGAGAAGAGGTTGCTAATGGTGGACCATGAGGTCTGGAGGACAGGGTGGAGGGGCTGGGAAGAGGGGGACGAAGGGATGAGCAAGCCAGGGATGGGATGACTGTTCTTACAGTGAGCTGTCGGGAGGCCCGGAGGTGGAGAGGGAGGTGACCGGGGATGAGAGGCCCAGTGGGGTTTGTCCTGCAGCAATCGACATCCAAGGGCGGAGCACACCTGGGTGAGTCGCCCCAGCCTCCACCACGTGGGACCAAGGCCTCTCCGTCTCCGGCACACTGATTCTAGGAGCCCCCAGCAGCCACCCAGGCGGCCTCTTCCTCCGGTACCCCAACAGTTTCTGAAACCGCGCTTTGCTCGGCAAGTGTCCAAGCAGACTTTGGAAGAGAGACAGAGTCTCAGTGGTTCCTAGCCCTTTGTTTGGGTCACACCTCTTTGAGGATCGGAAAAAAGGGAAGAACCCTCTCCCTGAAAAACAATAACAACAAAAGACATTTTTGTCCTTATAATTTTAGGGGGCTCATAAATCTCCTAAAGACCACCCGTGGATGCCCTGATCTGGTCTGATAGATTCTGGACAAGGAGACACACTCTCTGTCCCACTCTCTCACCCTCTCCCAAATGCCCCCACGCCCATCATTTCTGTCAACCCGCTGAATGTGCTCCGGAGCACCCTTGGCACGGAAGCCACCCATTTATCCATTTATCCCACAAGCCTTGTGTGAACATCGATATGCGTGTCTCTCCAGAGTGTGAGCCCCTCGAGGGCAGGGGCCAGGTCTGCTTGGGTCTCCGGCTGCTAAGGCAGCACCAGGAGTGTAACGAAGCCAGGTGACGATGGGGGACATGGGGCCCGGGGAGAGAGAGGCAGGGTCTTTCGGAGCCCCAGACTCACTCTTTCCGGTAAGAGCCACTGCACTTGATTCTTAATTAGCTTCTCTGTCAGACAGTTTTACCCTGATTGAAGAGGGTGGCTTAAATTTTTTTTTTTTTTCTTTGAGACAGAGTCTCACTGTGTTGCCCGGGCTAGAGTGTCGTGGCATCAGCCTAGCTCACAGCAACCTCAAACTCCTGGGCTCAAGCGATCCTTCTGCCTCAGCCTCCCGAGTAGCTGGGATTACAGGCATGCGCCACCATGCCCGGCTAATTTTTTTCTATATATTTTTAGTTGTCCAATTAATTTCTTTCTAATTTTGGTAGAGATGGGGTCTCGCTCTTGCTCAGGCTGGTTTCGAACTCCTGAGCTGAAACAATCCGCCCGCCTCGGCCTCCCGGAGTGCCAGGATTACAGGCGTGAGCCACCACGCCCGGCAAGGGTGGCTTAAATTTTTGATCCGAATGCCATCTTCCAATTAGCTGTCTCGTGTTCGGGAAGTAATTAAACCATTTTAATGGATAGGCGGCTGAAGGGGAGGAAGGTGCACCTGTTTTTCTGGATAATGGTTGTTTGGCAAAAATGGGAAAAGTACAAACTACCTCATTCAGACCCACTCCCCGCAGCCCTCCCTCTGCCTCCTGCTCTACAAATTACATGTTGATTCCTTGGGTGGCGGATACCAAACAATAGGGAACATGGGTAGGGCTCATCTGCTGGGGGCAGGTGACCCGGGTAAGACGGGAAAGAAGGAAGAGGGCTGGGCAATGGCAGCGGATAGAGGAAGAGATTGAATTCAATTAGGAGGCTGGTGGCGAAAGGAGACAGAGAAACAGGAAGACGAGAAAATGGGGAATTAGGATGAAACAGTAAAATCAGAAACCCAGTAGGTTTTCATTAAGTCATTTTCTGGGTTTTTAAAATTTAATTTCACAGTTATCTAGGAACCAGCTGCAATGCACCCACCCCTGGGCTGTGTTTGTGGAAAATCCAATTCCAGAAGAATTGTCCCCTTCCTCTTCCTAATGTCCAGAGCTCCCCTTCCTCATATACCTGCGGGCGCCACAGGGTGTCAGAACCCCCCTCTCCACCCTGCCTCCATCTCCTGCCAGGATCCTGGTCTAAGTGGCAGAAAAGTAGCAGACAACTCTAGAAAAGTGCTTTTCCAACGTTAATGTGCACCAGAGAGCTTGTTGCAACAGAATCAGTAGGTCAGACTCTCCGTTGGCCTGAGAATTTGCATTTCCAAGAAGCCTCAGGTGAAGCTGACCCGCTTGCCTGCGTGTGGGCCGCACTTGAGCACTACTGCCTAGAATACGGTCTCTATCCCTGTTCACTGCCTCACGGAAGGCTCTACATTTGGATCAAAACAGAGCTCTAGGTAATTTTGAAAAATAATCTACTTCCAGATGTGCTAGACATGAAAATGTAAAGCAACTGAAGAAACAGATGCTTTCTGTCCTAGACCCAAACGTCTTTGGGCCCTGCAGTTTAGCGAACCTACCAGTGAGTATGCATTAAGCCTTCAGAGTGGCTGCCACTGACCAGCCTTGTGGCTTTAGGTAAGTGACTTCCTCTTTCTGAGACTCAGTTTTCTCATCGGGAAATTGGGGCGAATATTGCTTTTCTCAGAGGGCCGTTATGAGATTAAATGAGGTAGCATGTCCTGTGTGGGAGGCCTGGCACTGCCTGGCACACATTTAACACTCAAGGTCACGTGATAGCGATTGTTGTGGGGAGATTACAGGACACAGAAAAAGCCCACTCAGGCCGGGCGCGGTGGCTCACGCCTGTAATCCTAGCTCTCTGGGAGGCCGAGGTGGGCGGATCGTTTGAGCTCAGGAGTTCGAAACCAGCCTGAGCAAGAGCGAGACCCTGTCTCTACTAAAAATAGAAAGAAATTAATTGGACAACTAAAAATATATAGAATTAGCCGGGCATGGTGGCGCATGCCTGTAATCCCAGCTACTCGGGAGGCTGAGGCAGGGGGATCGCTTGAGCCCAGGAGTGTGAGGTTGCTGTGAGCTAGGGTGACGCCACGGCACTCTAGCCCGGGCAACAGAGTGAGACTCTGTCTCAAAAAAAAAAAAAAAAAAAAAGAAAAAGCCCACTCGTATCTCTTCCTCCTTCATCGCCAACCTCATCCCCAAGGCAAGCACCTGTTCTTTCATCTCCTGTTTTCCTTCCCAATCCGCAGACTGAGTCATCGTTTATAGCTGAATAACATGCTAGAGCTGAAAAGCAGCCTAGAGACCAGCTGATTCTGCAGACGTGGAAACAGGCCTCATACCTGTGCCTCCCCTCCCACCATGAATCTTCAGTAGTGACTTTGAGGGGTGCTCCCCTCCCCCCAGAGTTCCCCACTGTCAGACAGCTGGGGGCGAGACCTTGTGTCTTACCCTGCCAAACACTCGTCTTCCAGATTCAACGCCTCAAGGACCCGGCCCTGTTCAGAACCTGGACTAAAAAATGTAGCAGGCAAGAGGGGAAAGGAAGAAATATAACTAGCTATTTTTGGTGGGTTCAGGGGGTGCTGCTGGGAGATGCCAGATCGGCAATGCCCCCGCCTGCCCAGCATTCTCCACGGATACATCTTCATGCTTCTCATGGGTGTGGCCAGCCTGTATTTCATGTAAGGTATCAGAAAGTTACAAAAGTAGTTTATTTAAGCAAACATGCCCAAAATTTCTATATCTGATGAGGGTTTTATCTTTTAAAAGCTTACCCTTAGGAACTAGGGTAGTTTCTCCTACTGAACTATCCCAGTACAGAACATTTCTGGAAATTTCTCAATGGGATTGGCTTTCTGTGGCAGAGATAGCTAACTGTTCCCAAAAAACCCACACTTCTCTTCCTTAGTATAGAGTAGCCACTCAGAAGGAATTACATTTTCCAGTTTTTTGTACCCAAGCGGGACCAGGTGACAAGTACTGAATGTGAACATGAGTCAGACCAAAATTTAAGAAATGGGTATGAAGGGAAAAAATGGGTGGGGTGGGGCAGGAGGATGACTCTTTCATGCTCTCTCATGTTGCCTTTTTTTTTTTTTTCTGAGATGGGACCTCACTCTGTTGCCCAGGCTAGAATGCAGTGGCATCATCATAGCTCACTGCAACCTCAGACTCCTGGGCTCAAGTGATCCTCCTGCCTCAGCCTCCTAAGCAGCTGGGACTGCAGGCACGCACCACTACACCTGGCTATTTTTTTCTATTTTTAATAACAACGGTATCTCACTCTTGCTAAGTTTCGTCTCAAACTCTTGACCTCAAGGGATCCTCCCGCCTCAGCCTCCCAAAGTGCTAGGATTATGGGTGTCAGCCCCCGAGCCCGGCCATCTCTCGTATTTTCTCCTAGTTGGAGGCTAAAAGTCAGCAGCTTGAGGGGCCGGTGGAAACACAAGATGGAAGAAGCTTGGGTCCCTGAATTGCTGTGTAGAAGAGAATCTCCCACCGCTCAGGAACTCCTTTTGGGTTAAACCACTGACACCTGGGCCTTATTTTTTTTTAATATCCCCTGAAGTCACCCTAACTAACATATCTTCAGCGCTAGGTTAGGGGCCAAAAGAGAGAAGTTTGTGGCTTGACGGCATGTTTCATGTTGTCCCCAAAATGTATTAGCTGGCTTGAGCATCCACCTTATTTATCAGATCAGCGCTATTTCTAACCACAAACCCACTGCCAACAGACAGACATGCCACTCCTGAATCTGTTCTGTGCCAAAGACAGTTCCCACAAGATGTTCCTAAAATATTTTGAGCTTTGTCAGCACAACTGGAATAAGCAGAGTGCCTCCCGAGGGGTCTGCTTTGCAGGGGACAGTGCTCATTTGGCATATCTGCTTCTAAATCAGTCATTTCCATGTCTTAGCATCCAGCAGCTCAGCTGTGGAGAGAGGTGGCCGTGCACAGGAAGCCCCAGCTGGGGGGGAATGAGCTGTCAGGGAATCCAGAAAACTGGACAAGCCACATGCAGACAGCAGAACGCGGGCGGGCGTCCTCTTGCCCACTTCTGTGGCTGATGCTTCTCGCATCAGCCGCTTGGCCCGGCTGGCATTACTGGGCATCCCCTGCTGTCACCATCGTCAGCCTCCCGGAGCCCGGACGTCTTCTCACAACGGAAGCAACTTCACAGTCCTAGGAGGACCTCGGAGATTATCAGGTTCGACCTCTCGTTTTATAGATGAGGCAACTAGCTGTAGAGAGAGGAAGTAACTGCCCACGGTCACATAGGTGGGTAGTGGCTACTCTGGTCCTCAGACCCGGATCTTCTCTTCCTAGCGTCTCCACTGCATCCTGCTGCCTCCACCAATCATTCAGTTTCCTAGTCAGAGAATTAAAAGGTTTGACAGGTGGGGTCATTTCTAGCCAGAAGGAGAGAAGAAAGGAAGGAATCTCTGTGGCATATATGTGTTTTGTAGTTCATGTGAATTAAAATTAGGTTTGGAAATAAAAATTGTTCCAACAATCCTGCTGCCCTGCCCCCTGCCATTTGCTATAAAATGAGATTTAAATCCCTTTATCTCAGAGGACAGGGGCCAGGCATCTCGACATCACTGGAAAGAACCTCAGGGGACCACACACAGAAGAAGATTTAACACAGGGTTTTTCTATAATTTTGTTAATTACCATATTGCACTGTTTTAAAGCTTTGGAGGTAATCTCAGACATTCCTCTCCTTCCTTCTCTGACCCCATTCCACTCACAAGTAAAAAACAAACAGGATGAGGACGAGGTCCTCATTTTTGCAGAGTTGATTTTTTTATGGCCCATCTCTTAGGTCTGTGGACTAAAAAAAAAAAAAAAAAAAAAAAAAATGTTTTTTGGTGCCAAAGCCTTTAATTAATTTGCTCTTGTTAAATCCTAATAACTTGACCCACTGGAGCAGAGAATGCCCCATTTGTTTGCAGGGAGGCTCTGTCAGCTTCTCTGCTGCAGAGGACAGCGTCATGAGCGATGACGGAAGAGGAGGCAGGTGGAAGGAGGACATTAGGTGTAATCAGATCTTCTCACTGAGGGGACGTGGGCGAGGGAGCCAAGACCCTTCCATAAAAGGCGCTGCTCCAAATAAGAGCAGACTTTGAATTCTGTCTGGCTATCTCTGTATCTAGGCTGTGGCTGGATTCCGATTCGAACAGTTTCAGCAAACCTTGATTGAGTGCCCACTCCGAGGGCATCTACCCTGCCCCCGTGCTCCTCCCTGGGTCACTGACCGTTATGGGCGCCTACTCCTTTGCCTGTGCCATCTCATTCAAATTGAGGATGGGATTATTATCCCATTTCGCAGATGAGCAAAGGGAAGCAGAGAGAAATTGTGCAGATCCCTCAAGGTCACAAAGTTAGTAAGAAACCGAGTGAGCCGTGGCCCCAAGCGTCAGGCCATTCTGTGGCGCTGCTACTGCACTCTGCAAACCCACCGCTCTGGCTTTTGTGATTCATTCTCTCCTATTTTCTCTCCTTCTCTGTCTTCATCCATCCCTTAAATGTTTGCTGCCCCCCAGTCCTCTGTCTTTAGCCACCTACTCTCTAAACACTCCTCCTACGTTATCTCATCAAAACCCACAGCTTCACCTGCCTCTTATGTTGACCTCCAAATCTGTCTTCAAATCTTATTATCCAACTGCCTACAGAAACCTAGGAATGCAACAGAGATTCTCAGCCCTCCCTTTTCACCACCCGCTGTCCCATCAGTCACCAGCCCTTGTCAGAACAGGCCCGATGCCCCCAATATCTTCCTCTGCATCCCAGGAGGGGAGCACTTGTGTGCTATAAAAAGCCCTCTCCCTCCTTCTGCACTGACCAAGGGATCGAGTCCTGGCACTGCCTTCTCCTCCTTGCAGTCCATAACAAACTCCGTGTGTCTTTCTCTTCTACTGCAAACTCTTGGCTTAGGAACTGGCTCTTGCCTCTCTGCCTGGATTTTAGGCTTAAGATGGTCCTTTTGTTTTGGCGCCTTGCCACGGACATACCCTTTGGTTGTCCTTTGTTCTACCCATCGCCCGTCCCATTCTCATGCTCAGCTGTGGTGCCCAGTCCCTGCTCAAGCCACAGCTGGGGGCTCCCAGTCTCCTGGAAGGGACCCAGACAATCCTATCCAGTCTACATCCTAAGTACCTCTCAAGGTCATCCCTATACTTCTTCCCCACTGCGTTGGATCTCTTTGCTTCCTGCTTAGACCATTACAAGCATTTTCCAACTGGTCTCTCCCTACCTCCAGCCCGTCCAGCTCTGACACATTCTCCCCAGAGGTGCCAGAGTTATCAGTTTAAAATACACATCTGATGATACTTCTTTCCTGTTTAAAATTTTATCAACGCCTCGCCATCGTCAGCAAGGTCAATGAGTTGCTCAGCGCCTGACTCAAGACCCTTTTGGCCTTGGCCCCTGCCAGCTGCTCCAACCCCACTGCCCATCACCCACCTCCCAGCCTGGCTGTTTGTGTTGAGCCGTACAAACCCTCCCAAGTTGCCTAAGCACACCTCGTTTACTCATGGCACAGCTCTGTGCCTCTACACATACCAGTACCTCTACCTGGAACGTTCTTCCCCCTTCTTCTGCACAAACTGTGATTTGTCTTTTGAAACTAGCTCAAGGACAGAGGTCCTTCACTCAGCAAGCCTTCCTGAGAAAACTCTTTCCAAGAGAGAGTGCACTGCTCCCTGCTCTACCTTCCTCTGCACCCTGTACAGCCTCCCACTGTGTCGTGATGGATTTGTAGACTGGGAGCTCCTTGAGGACAAGGAACTGTGTCTCGTTCATCTCTTTGTTAATACTCCCCAGTTTAAGGAACACAACAGCCAATAAGTGCTACTGAATGAATGGCTTTGACCATCCCCAGCCCCCTCTGACTCAGGTTTCTTGTCCCTCCTGCACCCTGTGCCCAGACTTCAGTCCCAGCTCTCATTACATGGGGATCAGTGATCACCTGCTCTGCCTCCCCCAGGAGATGTAAGATCCTTGAGAGCAGGCAACTCTCTTATTTGCATGTGTATACCCAGAACCCTCTCAATAAATATTTTTGAATGAATAAATGGGTGGATTCCCCAAGTTCATGTTAACTAGTAGATTTGGCTTCCCCTACCCCAAGTACCTTCCACCAGAGTGTCTCACAGGGAGACAAACCATCAAATTTCATCTTGACTTCTCCAGCCTCTCTCTAAGTTGCCTATCACAAAGGAGATGAAACACTGGCCAACCTTCCAAACTCTGAACACAGGACAGGACCCGCTGGGGCTCACTGAGTGTCTGATTCTTACCAGCAGTTTCCCCACCCACGCTCTGCACTTGCCATTCCACAGAGCGTTCAGGGATGAAATAGGCAGTAGACAGCACCCTGCAGTTGGAGCCAGAGGTTCTTGGTCTAATCCTCAGCTCCACCATTTGCTGAGCTGTGCGACCTGGAACACAGTTGCTTTCAGTCTTTCCTCACCTGCTAAATAAGGATCATAATACTCACCCTGCTTATCTTTTAGGGTTGTTGTGCCCTAAATCAGTTCCTCTCTGTCCTTGCAGGGATGTGATGGTTTGCTGTGTCCACCGCAACACACATTTGGCTTTCACGGTGGCGCGCACTGGTCTAGAAAGTTGGGGCTCTGAGCCAAGACATGCTTTGTCTGTAGCGGCAGCTTGTATCACTACATGCACAACCCTCTGATAGGACCAAGTCCAGCGCCACTGTCCTCAACTCTGGAGCTGTGCCGCAGCAAACGGGGAACCCAGACCTTCCTGGTAATCATCTCCGGCAGAATCCTTCAGTGGGCACTGGAGGCCATTCTCTGAGTCATTGCTCTGGAGTCTTCTCATTGCCCACTGACCATCCTGGAAGCCAGCCCAGTGGCCGCGGCCGGGGGTGGGGCTGATGTAGCCCCACGGCAGGGAGTGTCTGCACAGCCGCTATTGGCACCCTTGGAGTTTCTCCTCAGTGTCCCTCCCACTCTCGTGAGCTCTCCCTCAGCACGCCGCTCCAATTGGGAAGGAAAATATGTTTTTAGGGATTCATTAAACCTATCCATTTTATGTTTACTCATATTCTTTACTATCTGTGGCCATTTAACAGTCTTAAGGAATAGATAAATTGTTCCTGGTATCTGAAAAATGGGGAAAGTCCAGAGACTCACAGTAGCAGATGGTCTTGTTCCTCTTCTCTTACTCAGCCTTCTGAGCTAACACAGGGCTACACTCCTTTTCTTTCTATCCAGGGCTGAACTGCCCCATCCATCCAAGGAGCCTGGGTATGTGGATATGGATTCCTCCACTCGTCATTGGTTTTCAGCCAACATTTCCTGAGAATACACACCTCTCCCAGCATCCCTTCCTCCCACTCTCTGCTAGGGAGCCTCTTCTTCCTCTTCCCAAATCATCTTTATCTGCTTTCTCAGGACTTCTGGAAGGGAGGTTTTCCCCTTTTCCACTGGAGTAAACTCATTTATCAGGTTTCGAAACTGGTGAGTGCCTCAAAAGTAGACAGGTGCCCCCGCCATGGCTCTCTTGCCTATGTTTCTGTCTTCATGGGGGCAAGAAGACCACCTCGTGCCTCCTTCTGGCAGACCCAGCCAGGTCTCTGCCCCCTGTTCTAACTTCTCTGCCTCTCATTGGTTCAGTAGTAAATCAGGTGTGGGTGGCCAGAGGTCCAGCTTCACCTATAGGGGTGGGAGGCTGTAGGAGAGGGGTGATGGCATACTGTCTCCTTCTCGCAGAACAAACTGGACCCTGGGTTGGCATTCTCGCTCTTTTCCCCCTGGAAATCTGATGAAGGGGGAGTATCAGCTGTGTTACAACATTTCCTGGAGTAGGGATAACCCTTGATTGGTGGGGGCTTCACTCCTGGAGGCTGTGTCTTTGGGCTGCCCTGAGTACAGGGACTTGAATGGAATATGACCTCTGCGGGGACCCTGGACGCTGTGCCCAGGTGGCCCCTGCACCCACTGTCATGGATCTCATCTCCTTGCCCCTGAGCTATTGTTTGCACGCTAAGAGACCAGCCCTGGATTAGGATGTGGCATAGGGTGAGGACCCCCCCTGCAGAGGTGAGCCCAGCTTGCCATGCCAGGCACTGTGGTTGCTGCCCCACATTCCTCTGAGTGACTCTGATGCCACGTGTGCTCTCTGGTAGTCCCATTGAGTCGGAATGTCCAGTTGAGCCTAAAAATAAAGGTATCATGGCAGGCGTCATGGGCTCCACCTGATTATCCCTCCAGATAGCTCCTAAAAAGCAGATACTTTTATACCCACTTGTGTGGCGCTATGTGTTTTTCCCCTACTGGCCAGAACACTGCAGAGGAGAAATGACCAATACTTGAATCTCACCCTTAGAAACCCCCATCATCCCTACTGATGATCATTGCCATCACCAAACCCCCATGACTGCACCCACAAGAATCTGTTTGTGGATTCTCACTATTGCCTGTCACCTCCCACTCTCTTGTCTAGATCCCGTATCACTCGTTTTTTTGTTCATCTCCCAGCATTTTCCCCTATGGACAGCCTCTCCTGGAAAAACACTGAACTGAGAGTCCTACTCTGCCGCTTGAGTCAGCCTAAGACAAATCCTTCAGTTTTAGTTTCACGATCTGAAAAATGAGAAGAATAATCCTTGTCCCCAGGGACATGCTCTGAAACTGAATTAGCTCCAATTATTACTATAATCAATAAAATGAAAGAGCAGTCTGAGCTCCTTGAAGGTGAGATGGTCCAACTGTCAATATATCTGACCACTTTTGGATGACACCAAAAGCAATCAGGGTCCCCATGCATCCCCCTCCCATCCAATGGCTGTCTCCAAGCAGTCCCTGGCTTGTCACAGCAGAATGGACAGACTATGCTGTGGCTTTGCATCCTGGGCTGTTATGTTTTCCTAAAAGCAGGGAAGAAAGGAAAACAATGCGAAAACTCTCAATATTCAGCTCACTCTTCTTCTACCACAAATTGAAGGACTGAGGTCACCATGTGTACAAGAAAAAGAATGAGAGAGACAGAAGTGGGCCAGGGAGAAGGCAGACAGATAGAAAGAGCCAAGTAGGAGACGGAGGAGGAGAGCGGCACCGAGCCCTGCTCAGAGGAGGCTCCGTGAGCAGGAGAGACCAGGGCACCAGGCCGACCAGGGAAGGAGCGCTGGTGGCTCAGAGCCACAGGGAGGCCCTGGAAGTGGGCCCAGATGCACTCACAGTCACAGGTGGCATCTTTAGACATCCCATAAGTCATGCCGTGGGACTCCTGCTATCTGATGCAAGAGTGCTAATGGACAGAGCACTGGACTCTGAGTCAGGAGACCTTGCTTCTAATCAGCCAAAAACCCTGAGCAAACTCCTTCCCTTCTCTGAGCCCTTGCTCTCTCAGCTGCAAAACAAAGGGGTTGTACTGCTCAATCACACGGTCTCTTCTGTGTTCTACTCAGTCTTCGAATCTGTGGCATTATCTGCATTGGATGGTGTTTATGCTCCTCTCTCTGGCCCACGCTCCCTCCCAGGAAGGAGGAGTATACCTCACCATCTCACCACCCTATTGATGTTGGGCTTACTGGTGACTTGCATTGGCTGTGGGCGGAAGGGACAGTGTGCCAGTCTGAGCAGAGCTTTGAGAGGTATTGCAAGTTTCCACCAGCCCATTCGTGCTCCTGCACTTGGCTAGGAAAAGAGCCCGTCCCAGTAGTTCCTGCTCCTTTAGCTTAGGTCCCAGCATAAGGAGACACTCGGAGCAGGTCTGGAACCAGGGCACAGCCAGAAGCTAAGCCCAGCCAAGCCCAGCAGAACCACAGCCATCTCACAAAGCCCCAATGGGAAGTAAATATTTGTGGTAAGACACTGCAATCTTGGAATTGTTTGTTATTGCAGCCAATACTGACTAATACGCCATGTGATGTGAAAGCATTATCTCAGAGAAGCACACGTCAGGGACTGAGCTAAAGCCTGTCTGAAGGAGAATGAAGGGCAGCTGGAGGGGCCCCTACAGGAAGGCCCTCCTCTACTTTCCCCTCCATGCCAGAGCTGCCGCAAACCTCCATATGGAGACGCACCTGGCTTTTGGCATCAACAATCCAGGGATCAGCAGGGTAGGAAGAGAGTTTGGTGGGAGGGGGAGATAAATTAGAATGCATGAATGTCAAGTTCCTCCCCACTCACAGTCTTCCAAACCTAGGCTGTCTGTTCCTCTCACTGCCTAGGTGCCATAATTAAAAGGCTCTTGAACTTGGAGTTGATGTATTGGTTTTGCTAGCATGGAGAGGCAGCAAGATGGCTTAGACACGTTTACGAGTTCCAGCATCCCTGGTCTCTGGCTGCTGCGACCAGTATGCAAGTCTCTAGGCCCTTCTAATTCCTAATATTAAAGGACCCCAAAGAAATTCACATAGACATTATCCCAGCCAAATTGTAGCTAATAGATATTTTCTTGCCAAACAGAGCAGTGTCACATGTTTAATACAATACACATACGAATGCCCAGAGAAGACAGCAGTGGAACTCTAACGCTCCCAGTCCTGTGACCTAGAGGACAAGATGAGAGTCCCAGGTTAGGACGTGTGGCCATGCTTAAGCATGCTTCATTTCACTTGGAGAACCCAGGCCACTCCTCGCCCCTTGACCAAACCTTCAGAGTCGGCAACCACAATAATAAGCTGGGAGAAAAAAGACCCAGCCCTCTACCACCCGCCCCAACATGGTAGTAGAGAGGAGGCATACAGACTTGCAAACGGAGTCAGGGAAGAAGCTGGAACTAAACTTTTTTCTAGAACACTGAAGCCATGAGAGTACAGAAGTCCAGGGTGAAGCAGGGGAGCCTTCTATTTCCCACTCCCATAGGGGTCCCTGGAGCTGTGCATGGGGCCCCAGCACCACACCCGGCTGGAACCACTAGAGAAACCTAGGCATTGGCACAGGCTTATAGAAAGCCAGAAAAAAGGGAGGGCAGATGCCACTGTGGCTGTTTCTAGGCACTTTGCTATGAAGAGAATGGAATTGAGTGTACAGGCATCAGTGTTGTGCTTGGCAGCGTGGCGTACACAGTGGAGCAGAGGCCTTGCACACCTGCTGGAGGCATATAGACCGACAAACTGACCCACCCCAAATCTCCCTAGAGGCAAGCCTCCTCGTTTTTATCTCCAGTTAGACAAGACAGATTTGTTCAGGAAAGATTTAGATCTTTCTTCTTTGCTCTGCCTCCTCCTCTTGCCCATGCACGCCTGCAATCTAAGCCACTGGCCTCTCCCCAGCTCGCAGATCTCAAGCTGGGTGCCACACCTGCTTTGGCCTCCCACACAGAGGGATCCAGAGGGATCTGCGCATCGCACTGCCGCGTGGCTCGCCACGCCACAAGGAGACAAGCCCCAGACCCACCTATGCACACCACGTCCATGAAGCCGTACATCCCGTAGCAGATCTGGAAGAGAAGATCTTGGCGCTGCCACTTTGCCGAGGGACTGAAGGTCGACCAGATGAGCCAAGAGATGCTGGCGATGAGGAAGAGGGAACCCAGGATGGCGGCTGCAATCTGAACCTTCTCGATGACTGTCAGGGAGATGGCCTGCCACTGGGAAGACAGGGGGCAGGTCAGCTGTTGCTCGGGCGCCCTCACCCCGTCCCCAACCCTCTTTCTTCTGCTGCTCCAACAGCTCACCTCTGATTTGACATTCCAACCTGTAGTACAATGGAATTTTTGCAGGTTTCTGAGGTTCACATTGAACTTTTGGATTACGCCAAGTGATCGTAATTCATTGTAAGGAGGGGGTTCTGGGCAGGCATGGCTGGGAAGGAGGATAACGGTATAGACAGAGAAATGGAGGGAGACATGAAAATGCAGAGCTAGTGTGGGTGGCGTTCCAGCACCCCAGAATATTCTTTTCAGAACAATATGGTCTATTTTCTCACTAATAGGTTCTGAGAGAGCACAGGCCTTTTTATCCCCCCTTGGCTTATTTTCTGCGATACCACCTTGCATGCAACATAATTTATATGTGCTGGAGATTACTAATTCAACAGACAAAGAGAGGACACAGGATAAGAAAAAGAGCTTAGAATTTATTGAATGTATACCAACACTGATATTTCATTTTTTAACAGAAAAAGCACTATACTTATAGCAGTATTGATGGATGGGTTAAAGGCTGGGGTGTGGGTGAGTTTCAACTCTGTCATTTGTAATTCTGTGATTCTATGGCTGATCCAGGCAGCACAGGCCTAAATGAGCTAAGAGTCGGATTCTAACTTGGGGCTTATGCATGCACTTACTCATGGATTGGGTACTCTCTCTGTGCTGGCTGCTATGCCAAGGGCTGGAGATTAGGCACAAGGCAAAGACAGACAAGGTCCTTACCCTTGTGGTGCTTACAGTCCAGGGAACTTAGACAACCAAATAATTATTTACAACTATAATTCATCAGAGTAAGAAAGGAAGGAATATGGCACAGTGAGAGCTTATGATAGTGAGATCTGACTTCCCAGAGGAAGTGAAGCTTGAGCTGAGTAGGTGTTTACTAGGCAAAGAAAGCAGGAAAGAGTGCTCCAGACAGCAGGAAGAGCATGTGCAAAGGCCCTGTGCCAGAAGAAAGCATGTTGAGTATGAAAACCCAGAAGAAGGTCCAAGTGGGTGGAGAGGAGAGAGCAAAAGAGTTTGTGGGATTAAACAACTGGAAAAGTAAGGAGGGGAGACCACCCTGAATCTTGTAGAATAGGCAGAGATTTTGGACTTTGTCCTAAGAGTAAACATGATGCCATGAATGGTTTTAAGCAGGGAGCTGACAGGATCAGATTTGGGAAGGCGGGGGGAAAGACATCTTCCGATTGGAGAGATGTGCATGACACTCTGCAGAGAACACCCCCAGAAAGCATTTCAGTCTGAACTTGGAGCAAAGGCAGGCTACCTCCCACCTGCCAACAGGGAGCCCCTCACTACGTGTTCGCTGGATGGAAGCACCGATTCTGGCTCCAGCTGGGAGCGGCCAGTGGCCCCCAAGCAATCGTAACCATTGGAAAGCAAATCACTTGTTGGTCCAGATGTAGGATATCAGCCTTTGCGTGTAAGTATACAGATAGATCCCATTACAGGTAATTGGGCCTTTACGTTTTCCACTGCTGGTCCCAGCCTTGGGTTACACATAACAGAGAAATTTTCCAGAAGGTGGCCTGATCGTAAGGCTTCTCTCATGTACAAGAAATGCTTTTCCCAGGAAAGCGCTACCTGGAAGGAGAGAGCTTCTGCCTGAGCTTTTGGTTTCTACCACTGAGACATAAATAACCCTCACCTTCTCCTGCTCCTCTAGACTTCAAAAATCCCAAGTGCAGAGGCACAGAAAGGTCCCCTTCATCCCTAAAGCCCCTGCTACCATCCCCCAAGCCACCTGTGGAATGCAAACGGGGCTCCTGACCCAACGTGCGGTGTGATGATGAAGGACCAGGGTGGGGGGGCTGTGGACGAGCCACTCTCCTCTTGTCTGCATCGTGTGGGGGTACACAGAGATGTGGGGGAAGAGCTGAAAGGAGAGAGAACGAGTGAGCTCTGAAATCGCAGAGGAGGGCTGGGAAGGGGAGAAGCACACTCCTGGTGCCAGGCCGTGCTGCCACCAGCCACCCAGAAAGTTGGAACCTCATTCCAAGCGAGATCCTGATCTCAGTATCGTTAGAGGTCTCCATCCTCTGAACTCCTGTCCTGCAGCACCAACGATCGGACAAAGGCGGAAGAGCACAAGACCGGATGTTTCCTTCCTAGTAACAGGAAGGGGCGCTGAGCCAAGTGTAGTTGAGCTCTGCTCCTACTTGTTGAGTGTGACCCTGTGGAAGTCAATAAATCAGGAGAACCCTCCATTTTTCCTTCCATAAAAACAGAAATAATTGGTCCTTCCTACTTCCTAGTATTGAGAGGGTTACATGAAATAACCCTTCAAACCAGTGCTCTGAAGGGTGTTCTTTACTATGTTTCAGTAAAAATACAGATAAGCGTGCCAAGGCAGGGTCTTCCCAAACGTGTCTGTGCACCACAGGTAGAGGGTCAGAGCCTGGACCCAGGAGTCGAATGCCCTGTGTGACACTTAAGAGCTGTGTGACCGTGGCACACGGCTAAACATGCTGCACCTCCATTGTCTCATCTGTAAGTTAAGAATAATAGTACCCATGCCATCAGGTTGTTTTCAAGATTAAATTAGATAATATATGTGAATATTTAGAACACTGCCTGGCACCTAATAATCACTGACTGCATGTTCACTAATATAATTGCAGTTCAGAGGCAGCAAAGAGAGGGCAGGAAGCAGCCACGCAGCCTCGAGATCCAAAGGACCTTGCTGTCACTCCTTTCTCAGTGGTTCTTCTGGCTAGAAACGTTGCTTCCAGAGTGTCACTGAGATGACGTCCCACAGTAGATAGCTGTGTGATGTCTCACAACTTTGTACGGGGCGCGACCCAGGAGGTGAGAGACCCAGAGGACCCGGAAGGAACCGCCCCTCTTGACAGAGGAGGCAGCGCCGGGGTCCCCATCCACTGCTCCACCCACTTGCGGTAGCACCTGCCGGTGCCATCCCAGACTGCAGACGGTCTGGCTGGCTGGGCTGTGGGAGCAGGAGCTGCCCACAGAGGATGGGCAGGCAGCTGTCTGACACTTGGCTGGGCCCAAAGAGCTCCAAACATACAACTGGGACAATGTGGGTCACAACCACATAGCACTGCTTCTAGTCCCAACTACTTCCTTCTTCTGGTCCTGTCCAGAAGTGAAATGACATTTCCTGAGCACACATCACTGCATTTCCAGGAGCAACAGAATTGGACGGAGTCCCAGTGTCTAGAAACTCACAGTTGAAGGCAGGGTAGAAACTGAAGAATAGACCAGTAGACCAATATTGCCAACACTGCCACTTACTTACCTGATTTATAAGATTAGAATAAACTTTTCTTATTTTTTACCCTCAGGAAAAAGTTATCCCTAAATGGTTTTTCACTTTATGAGCCAAGGGTGTAGCCAAAGTAGGGTACTTTGTGGTGGGCTCGTGGGTTTGGAATCTGACCCTTTCTTGAGGCTTGCGCCTGCTGAAAAGGAAGGGGAGGGTTAATGCACTTAGTCCTCTGCTCGAGCCCAGAGGACGTGGAATCAGCTGTCTCGTGACACTGCTATTTTAAGACACTTCAAGATTTTGAAGCGAATTGAAGATGGAACCAGCAGCCGGGAAAGGCACTTCTTATTCTGTCCCTTTGTACAGCAGCAAGATGGCTAAGTGGCCTGGGGCTTTTGGTGCCACCGTCCGGGAGTGCCCCTCACCCCCAGCCCACTTGCACACGCACAAACACACACACCCATTCCTGGGAGAACCCTGTGTAAAACTCCATAGGTCTACAGTAGAACACCCTGGACACTGCAGGGGCAGGTGTTTCCCGCTGCCCCGCCGTGAAAAGACCCCCCCTCACTGCCACCATCAAACCACCCACCCTCCCGGGCTTGCAGGATGGACTCTCCCCCTCCGCCTCAGCGAGGAGCAGGGAAACTGCCAGGCAGCTGAAGTCCCATCTTCACTATGATAGTGGCTAATTGATGATGTGGCAGCTCAACCGGCTGGTGATGCTTATGTGGCGGTATTTTCAGAAGCAAAATGCTCTGTGTATGTGTGCGCCTTGCAGGGAGAGCTGTTGAATTGGGGGGCATTTATGAGGGAAGGATGGATGTGTCAGGGCAGGCTGGGGTGGGGGCAGAGGGAGCCCTAAGTTCCGTCTGAATCTGTTCAGCAGGCCTCACCCGACCCTGGCCTTTTCGTAGTAGCCTTTTCACATTCTCTCCTCTCCTTCTCTCTTCCTTCTTGCCTGTTTTCCCGTTATTCTCTGCCTCCCTGTCCTGCCTCTTCTCCACTTTTCTCTCTATCTTCTGTCACTGGAAGTATGGTCTGGGGTGCAGCCGCAGCAGATCACCTGACAGCTTGGTAGAAATGCGGAGTCTTAGGCCCCGCCCCAGACCCACTGACCATAGTCTGCATTGGCCAAGATTCCAGGTGAATTACACATGTGTTAAAGTTTGAGAAGTGCCTCTGCGTCCCCTCTCCTTACCTCTTCCACAGTCCTCAGCTTTAGCTCACCACCCCGCCCACCTCTGTCTTTGGGGGGGTCCCGTTCTCTTCTGCCCTCTGCTCTTTCTTTTCCTCCCTTTCTTTTCTTTTTCTCGCTCCCTCCATCCGTCCATCCTTCCTTCCTTTCACTCCTTTTTCCTTTCCTTTCCTTTCCTTTCCTTTCCTTTCCTTTCCTTTCCTTTCCTTTCCTTTCCTTTCCTTTCCTTCCTTCCTTCCTTCTTCCTTTCCTCATCCCTTCATTCATCCATTGGCTTACTTACTCTCCCTCTTGCACCTGGGTCTCCGCACTTCTTTCCTTCTGTGTCTATTTCTCTCGTTGACCCATCCCTTCCTCTTATTCTTGCTGAGGCAGAAGAGAAAACACAGAGGTCCTTGCACGCCCTCCCGCCCGCAGGCCGCCCCCAGCCCGGGCAGTGTGGGGTCCCCAGGCCCAGGCCCCGCAGTACCTGCAGGGGATTCTTTGTGCTCATGGCGACGACGTGGTACTTGTAGTAGCACAGCTCGCAGCTCCAGCAGCCCCGCTCGCTGATCCACTTGATGAGGCAGGGTTGGTGCGTGCACTTGACCGAGCCGTCGCAGCGGCAGGGGCTCAGCAGCTCCCCCTGCAGGGAGAGAGGCGCAGGAGTGAGGCCGAGCAGGGAGTCTGGTACCGAGGTGTGTTGGGGCCCCCAGCCAGGCGGGACCACGCCCCCCACAACAGGGCCGCAGGCTTTGTATGGAGGCACCAGACTCCACCCGGGAGGAGAGATGAAGGCCAATATGCTGAGATGGCAGGAATTGCTGCAGAGAAAGTTTAGGGGCCAGGTGAGGAGACCGGAGAAATTTCTCAAATCTATCTTCTCAAGAATTTGGGGCTAAGATTTTTAAAGGTAGTTTGGTGAACAAAGGGCTAGGGAACTGGGTCTAATGACTGGAGGGAGGTGAACTCATAGGGTTGGGGAGCAGAAATTGTCTTCTTGGTAAACAGGAGTTCCTGGGTAGGGGGTAACGGGATTGTTGGACGGGTTTGCATGCCTGGCCACTGGTCCGGTTGACCCAATGCACAGTGTGGGAGATATCTCAAAGACCAGGCTTAGATTTTACCATAGCATGTTATCTATAGAGATGTTATCTATAGAAGCTGGTTGGGAAGTCATCAATCTTACACCTATCAGGGATAAATGACACGTAAGCAGTAAGCAGTTACAGCAGTAGGGAAGTTAGGGAACAAGGGCTAGTTAACTTTCAGCTATAGCTATACTTCTACTAGTCAGACTTTGATCACTAGTCCTGCCTTATGGCCTTACATTATTTTAATATAGGCAATTTCAGCCTGGGCTCCAGCGCCCACACCGTGGGAGCCAAGCCACTTCAGTCGGCTCTGCCAGCAGTTCTGAGTCCTCTGCCCCTCTTGGTACTCGGCAGGACGATACTTCCTGCACTGCTCAGGTCCTGGGGCTCTGTGAGGATGAGGGGGCTGGTTTCCCAGGAAGCCTTAGCTGTCTAAACAGGGTGTCAGACCTCTCTGTAAAGACTCAGCCAAGGGTTGCAAACTCAAATGCCTTCAGGACAGGCAACATAAGTGACAAAAGCTAGCTGGTGGAGACTGGAGTGAATTGGAAAGCCCAGACTCAGGTTAAAGGGACAGCCACCATCAGCTGCAGCCAGCTGTAGATGCAGAGATCTAGTGGGGATCTTTATGTAAAATCTCCCAACCGTCAAATGTTAACAATGAGTGCAGGTTTTCAAAGTAGACTGTGAGGGTCATTTTGACTGGTCTTGCGCCTTTGCCGTCTCCTGTGGGCTGAGGCATAGAGACCCAGGTCCTCTCTGTGCAGCCTCCATCCCTGATCCCTGGGGACCTAGGAGGTTGGGCAGATGCCCTCCCTGAAGTCCCAGGTCCCTCCAGCCACCCTCTGCCTGGCTGGGAGTGGCTGGGAAGTATAACCTGGGGGAACTGGAAGCAGGAAGGCAAAGGACCTGGCCAAGCTCCACGATGTCAGGATTTGACACCCCCTGTGAGTGGACTGCAGAGTTGGACTCCTTCTCCAGAGCTCCCTGCAAGCATGTCAGATGACCACGACTGAAGCTTGCATCTCTGTGTCACCTGCCAGGGGGGCCCCAAAGTGCCTCTATGAGCTTCACCCACTCCTCCTCCCTCTCCTCTCTCTCATCCCCCACTTGTTTGTTCTCTTGTCTCGTCACCCTCCTAGCCCAGGGTCCACCGCTTTTGCTCACTAGGTCCCCATCCACCCATGTCTTCTGTTTACTTTGCCAGAGACCTTTGCCATTGGGCCCACCCCCTTTCCCAGCCTGTGTCCCTCTGGCCTTGCCCACGGCCTCTCCTCCCTTATCCTTTGTGCCTCCACCCCTAGCTCAGTTACCCAGCCTCTCTGCCTCCCTCCTATCAAACGACCCACCACATGCATGTCCAGTCCCAATCTCTAAGCCCTACTCTGTTGAGTTTGGGATATGGCCACTTGAGCCATGTCCCTGCTAATTTGGGGATTTCACCATCCATAAAACTACCTGGTTCTCAACTTTTAGTAAGAAGCACAGAAGCTCCTGGCTTCTACATCACAGATCTCTATCTGCACTTTTAATCGTGTTCTTTGCCGCAGACTATAGAATTAGCCATTTCCTTCCAAGATTCCTGGAATCATCTTTCCCTTCCACTTCAACTTCTATCGCTCAAAGACCTCACCTTGGCCTACATGAAGTCTAGAATATCCTGTTGCACCTGGCCTACCTGTAAAACTGCTACTCTGTCTCCTAGAGGGCTCTAATGCCAGCCCTACAGGGAGTCATCCCTGACTTCCCCAGCTTGAGCTCAAGCTTCGATCTCTGAGCGCCCTATGCTGAGTGTGAGCGGCTTGGCCATATCCTGCCAGACCACTCAGCACATCGTTATGAGGATCTCTGTGCAGGCCTGTCCACCTCCAGAGTGGCCCTGGAAGGCAGGAGCAAGGTGTTCATCTTGCACCTTTTTCTGCAGGAGCTGAGCCCTACACCCTTAGCAACTTTTCGTGTTTGAACGAGTAGATGAGAAAATAAATCAAGTGACTTTCCTGCACTGCCCTGAGGAACAAGGATGAGAACGGGAACCACGTCCATCTTGCTGACTCTGGCACCCAGCATTCCGCCCACTGCCTGGCACTCTGTGTGTATTTGTGCAGTGAGTGAACTTGGTGGCAGAAACGTTCAGGTGCTCATCCCCACGAAACCCTCCCTGGCTCCCCCTCTGTTCTTTCATTATCAACTGGCCCCTTCGCCGTGGCTCCAGGTCCACCCTCAACCCTCTGTTTTGCAGTCTCCATTTGTCTGTGGTCACTACACTGTGACCCCTCACAGGGACAGAGCCTTATGCACCTTGGCATCCCCAGCACTTAGTACAGTGCCTGGTACTGTCAGATGCTCAATCCGACTTTGACAGCTGAACGCATGCGTGTCTATTTGATGAACCAGAGGTTTTGCTTCGCTAGGGCATGGCCGGCTTCTAGCCCCAGGTGGGCAGCTGTGGTTCCTGGGAGAGGAAGAAGAGGTGGCAGGTGCCCACATTGCCGGGCACTCACTGTACCCACCAAGACCTGAGCATTCTTGGGGTTGAGTAGCTGCCGAATGGCTCTGAGGAGGAAATAGGAGGGGTGAGTGAGGAGAGGTGCTGGGGGAGTGGCAAGAGCCCTCATTATTCATGGCAGCGTTTCCTAGGCTCATTAATTCTAGCAGGATGAGCTGGGTTTGATTAATCGGGTTGTTAAGCAGCCATGTCACACTGCCGATCAGGTAAGAGACATTACTTCTGGTCCCTGGAAATGGTGCCGAGCAAGAGTAAAGTCCCTGTGTCTCGCTTCCCAAGCAGCAGCCACGAGACAAGGCAGGAGGAGCTGCTGTCTGGGGCACCACCAGTAACAAGACTGCTCTGGATGTGGGACTCTGGGGTCCACTGGAGCCTAGCTCAGACCCCTCAACATGCTCACCTGGAGAGGGAAGGAGAGAGCATGCCTTGGCCTGGTCCCCTAGGTCCCCTGGCCTGGCTAAGGGGCCGAGGGGCGGGGGATGTGCTGCTTCCCCCATAATGACTTGTTCAGTTCTCCTCACTTTCCTTTGGTGCTGGACAACCCAAAAGGCAGAAAAAGGACTTGCTTCTGGCACTGCAAATATTAGGAAGCAAGGACACCAAAACTGCTAGAAAAGTTTAACTTTGATGAAGGAAGTGATCCAGGATTTTAGGAGGAAAAAACCCAAAAATAAGCTATTTTAACCCTGGCATTCAGACAAGTTTTGTATTTTATGATTTAATATATTTTTATGTACATTTGGGAGGAAGGCCATAATCTTTTTAGGGTTTAGAGCTTCTAAAAGGCCCTACCCTGGACCCTTCACCATCTTCTGCTGGTCAGCTGTGTATGTCTTTAAGAGCAACAAAAGTGGAAATGAGCCAGATGGACTTAGTGAGACTTATGAAGACGGTCCTTGCAGTGAACTTTGTTAAAAGCTAAAATGGACTGGGAGTGGTGGCTCACACCTGTAATCCCAGCACTTTGGGAGGCCAAGGTGGGAGGATTGCTTGAGGCCAGGAGTTCAAGGCCAGCCTGAGCAAAAGCAAAACCCGGTCTCTACAAAAAACCAGAACAATCAGGCTGGGTGTGGTGGCTCATCCCTGTAATCCTAGCATGCCAGGAGGCTGCAACTTGTGAGCAGGATCTCATTTAATCATGCTTGAGGATTGCTTGAGCTCAAGAGTTCAAGACCAGTCTGAGCAAGAGTGAGACCTTGATTCTACCAAAAAAATTAGCTGGGTGCAGTGGCGCATGCCTGTAGTCCAAGCTACTCGGGAGGCTGAGGCAAGAGAATTGCTTGAGCCCAGGAGTTTGAGGTTGTTGTGAGCTAGCCTGATGCCACAGCACTCTAGCCCGGGTGATAGAGCAAGACTCTGTCTCAAAAAAGAAAAAAAAATTATATATATATATATATATATATATATAAAAATTAGCTGGGCATGGTGGCCTGTGCCCGTAGTCTCAGCTACTCAGGAAGCTGAGGCAGGAGGAACACTAGAGCCCAGGAGTTTGAGGTTGCTGTGAGCTATGAGGATGCCACTGCACTCCAGCCTGGGTGACAGAGTGAGACCCTGTCTCAAAAAAAAAAAGAGAAATTTAAAAAGGTGCAACATGGAAACTGAGCTGGATCCTCACCCCCTCTGCCCTAGTAAAAATCTCTCACCGTGAGAGAGATCTCTGTTGAAGAGAAAGGTTAAATAACTAACTCAAGGTCACATAGCCCTTAGACTTCAAGCCTCACCACACCTCTCTGCCCGTCCCCCTTCTGCCCCCAGTTCCTGGTGTCCCGCCTACACCTGTCCTGACAAGTCTCTGTCTCCTCCTCTCCGGACCCCACCCAATTCCTGGCCCAGCTCAGGCTCCTCAGCCGAGTCTCCCATCATCCCCACAGTTCAGCACTTAGCCATTTTCAAATCCTCTGGGGGCCGGGCTGCTCCTGCACACGCGTAGAACTGAGCGCGTCGGAGACACACGTGGACAGGCACCAGGGCACGGGAAAGGACAGGCCGCCCTGGCCCAGCGCCTGACGCTCCAGCGTTTGTGTTGGGAGGATTAACGTGATCTTGTCCGCAGAGCTCAGCAAACTCGCAGATCAAAGGGGCTCATTAATGCGAAGAGCACCAGACACTTCCTCAATGATCTTCTCAGAGCTTTGGGGCCAGAGACTGTCCCGGGAATGACTAAAACAAGAGAAATGGGGTCTTCTCTAATCCCTCGACCCCCAAGGGGCACAGTGTGGGGGAGTGGTTAGGAGCAAACTTGGGCAAGCCTCTCAACCTCTCTGATGTTCCGTTTCTTCATCCTTCCACTGCCAGTAGCTTCCTCCTCGAAGGGTAGTTCTCAGGATTAAACGAGATCATGCACACAAAATGCTCGGCGCAGTGCCGGCACAAGTAAGTCCTCTTGTTAAAACACAATTCTGACTCACGTTTCTGCAAGAACTTTAATTTTGCAGTTTTTTTCTATAACTCTAGTTTGTTTCCCTATTGTCACTCTAAGATAGGCCCAATAGGTGAGGAAGGGATCATGTGCCTTAAGAAAAGGGTCAACTGAGCCACAGAGAGCAGTAGAGATTAAAGAACTTTCTAGGAGAGCCTGCCCTTCTGGGACAAAGGACCAGAACACAGTTCTCCTGACCTCTAGTCCCGGCTTGCTCCCTTGTTACCGTGGGGACACTGAGAGCATTTGGGGGACCTTCTCTTCAGGGTACGCTGAACAGAAGAGCACACGCCTCTTGGATGGGTTAAGTAGGGTCACGCTAGAGGCTGGAGGCAGGATGAAGTGACCCTCTCGCCCTTGGTTGTGACCGATCTGGTAGGCTGGAGAAGAGAACAGGACACATTCTCGCTGCTGTGGGAGTCTAGACTCTGCCTCCCCCAGATAGGAGGGAGCGATGAGCTAAGACAATTAAGGAGCAGCAGGTGCACGAGAGCTCTCTGCCCTCTCTCTGTTTGGCTAAAAGCAGGACAGAGATTTATTCGCAAAGACAAAGGTATCCTGCCTCCCCATCTCCACCAGGAGAACAAACTTGAACCATTGAAGACAACTTTACACCCTCATCAGCCTTGAGGTGATGCCAGACGGATTTATACTAACAGGCTCCCCTAACTAAACTTTATCTGCCATTTGTTTGCCTTCCCTCCCAAGTCGCTGCCTGTAGAGACTCAACATCCTTTTCTTTTGTCTTGTCACTTCTCTAACCAGGTATTGTTCTTTGCTGAAGATGCTATATAAGCCAGAGTTCTAAGCCACTGAATTACCTTTGATTGAGGCTTCTCCCACATAATGCGCACTGCATACGTTCACAAACATGCTTGTTTTTCTCTGGCTAATCTGTCTTTTGTTACAGGGCTTTGTCCCAACCACAAACTTAGGAGGGTTGAGGAGAAACTGTATTTCCTCCCTAACACTGCCAGTGACACAGCAAGCTGCAGGCACAAGACTCCAGTTGTTTCTCCATTCATAGATTTCTTTGTTTATTTCAGGCTTGCTTCATTTTTTGCCTCTTTCAATCTGAAAGTCTCACTTCTGGAGTCCTTAGGTTACCTGGTTGCCGTGGCAATGGCAGGTAAGCCAAAGACTTCCCCTTCCACCCACACAGGTGCCAGGCATCCCTGCCACAGAGTGGAAAGAAATAAATACAGCATAGTGTAGCAGAGACAGCCCCCGACCATGCCGCAGTTTGCAGTTCTGGGAGATCAGAACAAGGGAGACAATGGGGACACCAGCCTTATGGTGCAGTTTAGGGAAATGTTCCTTTATTAAGACTAATATGGTGGTTAGGAGCTTGGGCTCGAATCCCAGATGGACTTGGGTATATTTAGGCTTTTACAATCTATGTGACCTTGGGCAAGTTGCTTAACCTCTCTGGGCCTTGTCACTCACTCATTATTCACTAAATATTTATCTACTCTGTTCCAGGTTCTGTTCTAGGTGATAGGGATACAGCAGTGAATGGAACTGACTGAAATTCTCTAGTTGAGAAAGACAAGAAATAAGATAAGGAAGGTGCAGTAGCTCACACCTGTAATCCTAGCACTCTGGGAGGTCAAGGCGGGAGGATGGCTTGAGCTCAGGAGTTCGAGACCAGCCCGAGCGAGACCTCATCTCTATTTAAAAAAAAAAGAAAGAAAGAAAGAAAGAAAGAAAGAAAGAAAGAAAGAAAGAAAGAAAGAAAGAAAGAAAGAAAAAGGACAAGTAAACTGTAAGTACCTAAGATGCTGTCACATGCGATGGAGAAAAAGAACCAGAGAAAAGGAAAATGGAGTACAAGGGACAGAGCAGGTTGAAATTCCAAACAGGGTGGCTATGGAAGACTTCGCCAAATGGGGATATTTGAGTGAAGATCTGAGGAACGCAAGGGAGCCACCCATGCAGTTATCTGGGGGCTGAGCATTCTGGGCAGTGCAAAGGGCCTGAGGCACAAGCATGTCTGGCATGTTCTAGGGACACCAAAGAGGCTGGTGTACCTGGGGTAGAGTGAGTGAGAGGGAGGGGAGTATGAGACGAAGTCACAGATATAACAGGATCAAGATTGGGGGTAGACAGATCAGGCAAGGCTTGTGGACCATGTTAAGGATGTAGCATTTATGAACGAGATGGGAAATCATGAGTGTTTTGAGCAAAGGAGAGTGGCATGATCTGACCATGTTCGACAGGATCACTCTAGCTGCTCTACTGTAAACAGAATAGAACAAACAAAAAAAGAAGGGAGACAGGAGGCAGTTCTAATAACCCAGGTGAGTGATGATGGTGTTCGGGACCATTATGGTAGCAGTGGACATCTTGAGAAATGGTCAGTTTGGGGTTATATTTTTAAGATATAGATGTTAAGATTGGCCAATGAGTTGGATGTGGTATGAGAGAGAAGCAGAAGTTTGCCCTACATATTAAGGAGGATGGGGAGCTGCCTTTAATTGAGATGGGAAAGATGGCAGGAAAAGCAGGTTTTGGAGGAAAGATTGGGAGCTCAGTTTTGGAAGTGTCAACTTTGAGACACGTGTTAGATATCCAAGTGGGGACATCAAGTAAGTACTGCAATGCATACTAGTCTGGGGTTTAGGGGAGAGGTCAAGATATACATTTGAGTCGCTGGTGTACAGAGGATGTTCAAAGCTGGGAGTCTCAATGAGATAATCAAAGCAGTGAGTGTAAGCAGGAAAAGGAAGGGTTTCAGGGTTGATCCTTAAAGGATGCCAATGTTTAGAGGTCAGGAGACGTGGAGGCACCAGCAGAAGGGACTGAAAAGGGAAGATCAGTGAGGTGGGAAGACAACACGATATTCTTAGAGCAAAGAAGAAGACGATGTGTTTTAAGGAAAGAGGGATCAACCCGCCCTGTCGAATGCTGCTGATGGTGCATTTGGATGACAGACAAGAATTAATTATGGATTTGGTGGGTTTTCCTTCCGATTTTTTCTGTTTTCTAGGTGACATATGAAGTAAAGGCGTGGGCTGAAAGTGAAGATGAGGGAGGAGGTATTGGCGGCCTGAGGATTCGTATAAAATAGTCACCTGGGAGAGTTTTAGAGCAGTTAGACTACAGAAATAAAGTGTGATGATGGCAGCACTGAGGGTCCCATCTGTGAAATCGGGGCAGGAGGGTAGGAGGAGACTCTCTTGAGATGTGTGCTTGGTACACAGTAAGCACTCAGCAAATGCCGGCCAGTATGTCAGGGGTTATAACAGGGGTTTCAGCAGACCTTCTCACCTACTTAAAATGTTGATTGATTTCTTTCCTTCCTTCTTTCCTTCTGTCTGTAACATTTTCTTTTTGTCGCTAATTCTAATGCAATAAACATTTCACAGGTCTACACAACACTCACAGACATTATATTAATACCACCTACCTCATAACCAGATGAAGCTAATAACAATGTCTCCCATTCCCCATTTTACAGAGGAAGGTACTCAGAGAGGTTGTTGCTTGCTCAAAAAAACAGAAGAGGAGGGCTCTGGAACCAGTCTGTCTGTTGGGCTTCCTCTAATTTACCTGTATCATCTCTGCCAACTCTGGTATCACCTGCCTTTTGTTTCTCCTCCCACGCACAGCAGCTGTCCATCAGATCCTTGCCTTTCCAGTCCTGATATGACAGATGGCCTTGCTGGCTCCCCCGCTACGATAGGAACACCAAGGCAGAAAGTCTATCGTGCTGCCCCCTGGGCCCCTCTCCTCTGACCCGGCTCCGGGCAGTGCTCATTGCGTATTGATGGTGCATTCGGGAGCACAGGATGGGGTTTTACTTCCCCCTCATGCCTTCCTCATACCCCACCCTTGGGAGGAAGAGAAAAAATTAAGAGACAGTTAAGTAAACACAGTAATCCATTGACATTTTCTCTGAGATGGAGTCGATATTAGCAAGGAACATTTCAGTTGCCTTGTAGATGCTCCACTGTGAAGAGTCAGAGGATCTAAAGCCTTAAAATCAGAATTTCCCCTCCAGGGTGAAGCTGGGACCTGTGTATATTGGGGAGAGGAGGGATGAGTATAGTAGGAAAGGTTTCTTGGGCTTATGGAGGAGAATAAAGAGGGATGTCAAAGAAAGTAGGGACTCTCAATGTCCATCTTAGGTTGTCTCTACGATGATGGATAATTGACGTGATAGAGAAAGTAAAGAACTGTTTGTCACTCCTTGGACTGCCCGTATTTGGGGAACTAGCTAACAGTGAGACTTATTAATAACACACTCTCCCCTCTCAACTTTATGGGCACAAGCAAATTGGTCCATGATATTGACCAACTATCTGCGTGGCTGTGATCTGGGTTGGTGGAAGAGGTGGAGGAGGGAGGAGACAAAGGGAGAACACAAATGGGGCCAGTGAACAGAAGGAGGAAGCTCAGAGAATCTAGAAGATTCCAGTGTTTTCTTCCTCCAGGACACCAGGAAATGATTTCTTGATTCTGCAGACCTGCGGGAGGTCAATGTATCCTGTTATCAGGATCAAGAAAAATGACCTATCACGAAGACCTTCTTTCCAGCAAAGATTGTGGAAGAGAGATGAGTTGGGGAAGGTGTGACTCCTGCTGCCATAGAGGATGATAAAGTGAGTTTCCCCCTTATCTGTGGGAGGCAGGCTGGTTGGCAAGATGACCTTCAAAGATCCCCCATGGCCCTGGAATCCATTATTGTTCACAGACAAGCCATTCTGAATTCTCTGCATATCGTGTCAGACAGTGTGTGGGCTGCTCTCTGTTTTCTGGCTGGAGTCCTGCCCAGACAATCTCTCAGCTCCACCACCCATCCGTGGCATTTCACATGCTCCCTTCCCAGCCAGGCCAGGCCACGAGCCTCCCTTCCTCTCAATGGTACCAAGGCCAAGTGTTGGCTTCAAGAGACTAACAGTGTGTTGACACTGGCAGGAGGAAATAACGAATTGTTGCAAGATAATTTGATTAAAAAGAGAAAGAACTCTATTACTAAGAAGAAAAAAAAGATTTAAGGCCTTAATGAACTGTAGTTATCTACACTAAATCCAATTAACCACGTAATTATTTCTAGTTCTACTCATACCAGCAGCTTACTATCACACACACACACACACACACACACACACACACACACACGTGTGTAATCTGCTTCTGTCTTCATAGAAAATTTTCCAGCCTTTCTGCTTATCATTTCAAAGAGTAAGGAATGCAGAAAGAGACAAGGAAAACAAACAGACCCAAACCAAACTCTCCAAACTGTGTTTTTCATTTTCATGATAATTATTTTATCCCTGCAGTGCTTTTCTCCCTATAATTTAACTGGTATAAGACAAATGTACCTATTCCCTCTAACTGCCTCTAAATTTACTGAACTGGTACTAGAAAGAAGAACTTAACCTCACAATAATTGAATTTAAATAACATCCAATTCTATGAAGTCAAACCTGATCTGCATAATAAACAAACCAAGTTATATGAGGGCTGGTGGAAAAAAAGAAGGTCATATTTAATGTGTATATTCATAATCATATCCGTATTTCCAATGACCTGAATGTGCAGTATACTGTCCATTTGTCTTTCTGTATAATTCATCATTACCATCACCATCGTTACCAAAGAGCTAAAATTAAAAACTAATCTGCCCTGAGTCTTCTAACTGGCTCAATAGAAAAATATAATTTAGATAAACCCTGAATAGCTGGAATTGGGCTATTTGCATATAGTGGGCTGGACCTGTTTCCAAGGTTCTAGGCCACCACACTGAAATTTCAGGGATGCCAGGTCACCACGTTCTTCTCCTTTCCCAGAAGTCAAACCAAGGCAATTGTCCCCTAGGGACAGCCCTCCATATGCCTATACACTGGCAGAGAGATGCCCAGCCTCCACTGTGCAAAACCCTCATGGTGTTGTTTTAAGGGATTGTGGTGAAATTCTCCAAAAATTAATTTTCAGTCACTGTAATTAATGTATCATTCAGTGTGTTTAGTGGATACAGCAGATGTTGCAAGTGCAAATGAGCTGTGATAACAAGTTATGCTTCACAGATGTTCCAGATCATGGCCCTAGACATTTAGAACCACTTCTACGTATGGCTGACTATTACAAAACAAAAAAGCAAGATTTTTCCTAGGTGCCAATCCCAGCTCTGCCACCCTCTGGCTGGTGACCTTGGGTTTAATCAATGTAAGCCTTGGTTCCTTGGTTCTCAGAATTTTTCATGCATAAGAATCACCCAGGAGGCTTGTTAAGAATTCACATGCCCAGGCTTCCCTCCAGAGATTCCGATTCCACACAGACTTGCTCTTCTTCTCTTGAAGCAAGGTTGGCTAAGACTCATTTTGTGAAGCTCTGGACCAGATACTTTTCAGCAAACCTTCTGTCTCCTACATCACTTTAAGACTCTTATGTGTACAAAGATAAAAATAAATACCAATGGCTAAAACTTACAGAGCACTTACTGGGTGCCAAACCCTTTGTGCAAGTGTTGACAGCTGGGTTCAAATCCCAGTTCTTCCACTTGCTAGGTGAGGGACACTCTGCAAGGTGCTTACCTGCTCTGAGCCCCAGTCTGACACACAGGTGGTGCTCACTGGAGCATCATTATTTGTTGTGTCTCATGTACCCCCCTATCCTCACTGAATCTCTTCACACCCCAGCAAAAGGAGGCAGGGAGAAGATGCTGCCCTCACACTGTGGCCGAGGGGTCCCTGCAGGGTGTTGCCTTACCAAACACTGCACTTCGCTGCCTTGTAAATGAAGTTCATCATTCTGAAACCTGTGAGGATGTAAGCTGCCTGGGAGCCTGGGTCGTGTGTCTAGGTAATGTAATAGCTGGGTGAAAGCCAGGAGTCAGCCTCCAGGTGCTACGAATTGCCCTGTTATTTTGTGGGGAGGGCGGAAGAAAACAGATAATCTGCTTTCATTCATCCACCTCCTCTGTGTCTCTTCCTTGGGACCCGTCCCGCCACAAGCCTTCTTCCCTCACATTCTATCTCCTGTGACAGGGAGAAATGAAAAGGCATTAAATTATGAGTGTTTGTAGCCATCTCTCCTCTTCCCTTCTCCCCTCTCAGGTAGGGCTGTGAGCTTGTGTGTTCGTGGGGCCAGCTGAGGGCTTAGTGTTGTCCACACTGCGGTCTTCAACCTCCTGGCCGCAGCCTGGTACCGGTCCATGGCCTGTTAGGAAATGGGCTGCGTATCACCACCTGAGCTCCGCACTCCTCGCCACCCAGGGCACCCCGACCCCGCACCCCCGGCCCATGGAAAAATTGTCTTCCATGAAACCAGTTCCTGGTGCCAAAAAGTTTGGGGACCACTGGCCTGTAGGAAAGGAGGGGAAATGCAAGCGGGGCCCAGAAGGCAAAATGAGTTGCATGATAGAGCTTAGCAAGGGAAGGGGAGCAGGAGAGGGGAAAAGATTGTCGTCCTGAGATTTCCTCTGTCTGCTTTGTAAAGCAATTGCTGTAAACGTATAAATTGTTTTTCAGTTTTTCCCTTATATGGGACTGTATTTCTTCTTATCAGCTTCATTATCACCAGACTCCATTTAGACTGAAAAACCTGATCCCCAGAGAGGGCACCGGCCTTTGCAAGGTGGTGCAATGGGGAAGCACTGAAATAGGAGAAAATTCAGACGAGACCCCCAGCAAGGTTCAGAGTACCCGGGGGTGTGTCCCGCAGGCCCCGCAAGACTGATGGCCTGCCTTTCTCCCCAGGTGATAGCCACGCCAGCGTCTGCTGCAAACCCAGCCCAGTTCTTTTCACACCTCTCAAGGAAGCGTACTATTCCTGAAATGTTGGCTCCGCTTCCCTGTCAGGAATAAGCATGCTAAGTAGAATCTGAATTACTATGGCATGTGAATAGACGCCGGTCTGTTGACTCCAGGCTTGTGTTAAGCTGCTCCAAGTGGCTGTAGCTTCTGTCATCTTGGCATTTTATTTTCTGTTTCAGAGAATTATTTCTTATTTCTGGAGCAGAGAAGGGCCAGGCGGAGGTCTTCACAGGTCTTCCTCCCATGCCCAGCGTCTGGTCAGACTGCCTCCCCCAACCCTGACAGATGGCAGGGAGCCTGGGAGTTCCCCTCACTCACCAGTGCCTCCCAGGGTTCCCTTTCGGATCCATGGATGAAAACCAATGTGGTGCAAGGCCAGAGTTCACAGGACAGCCCACGCCTCTACACTCAGGGTCGGGGGCATATTTATGCATCAGCATTGTTTTCCTCCAAAGGGCTGAGGCCACAGCCTGCGATCTTCTCTCAGGAGCCACTCTCAGGAGCATTGGTTGGGCAGTGACGGTCAGCCTGGAGTCCAGGACTCAAGACCGCATCTGCACGAGACAGGAACACAAGAGGCCACTTTCTCAGGACCCATCCAGGTGCTCAGTTTTTGCTGTGGTTTTTAGGCCTGCATCTCACTTAATTAGTGGCTGGTGTATAAAATATTACTTCCTTTTATTTCAGATGACCAGGGAGTTGAGCAAGCAATCAAGACTCACTGTTTTCAGTCATTTTCTAGGCTTTGGTGACTCAAATCCTTGTTCTCCTCGTCGTATGCTTCACAGTTAATTAAAACTTCATTCATCTTTTCCTCAGCCATCAGACATCCACACTGAAAAGTCCTATTTTTAAATCCTACTCTCATGTCATTGATCATTTCAGCTACTTTGTTTCCAGACCTTTATCCGTCTTTTAGGTTTTTAAGGTAACTTTTCCTGTTATGTCTAAGACAGCCAAAGATGCCCATGCCCAGAGGCTGGGGGAAAAAGGCTAGATCTTAAAACAACATATAGATTTATTATAAATCAAATTTTTCTTCATAACTACAGCCCCTTCCCACACACATAATTCCCCCAAAATTAGGAACATAAGGTACAGCCTGTTTTTAACTTGTATTTTTCCATTCACACTATGTCATGAAAAAATTCTCATGGTGATCCATGATTTCAGAGATCATATCCATGAGTTTCCTTAGAAGACAGTTCTGGAATGGAGTTACAAATTCGAAGAACATGGACATTTTTAAGGCTGTTGATACATGTTGCTAAATTGGCCTTCAGAAAGATGATGCCAGTTTTTCTCCACTTAATCTGAGTGTGTCAATATCTGCTGCTACTGCTCCATGCTCAAGGTCTTGTTGTTTCTCCACATTCTCACGGGCAGCTGTCAATAGTACCGTGGCTGGGACCCTGAGAAGAAAGGCTCAGAAAGTATACACGGTCTAGTCGTTTGCTATCTTTCTTTGCACTACAGGAAAGGAGCAGGATGTGGCTGCAGGACGGGGACAGAGTTAAGTTGGAAATGAGCAGCAATGCAACAGTGGCAGACTCGGAGGAGGGTCTCATCCATGAAAGGGAACCAGCTGGAGGCTGCAGGATCTTAGCCCAGCTGCTTCTCCTTCTCCGGGGAACTGAGGAAAGTATGGATGACTCGGAGTATTCTTGCTAGGAGTCTCAGCATAGTCTCTGAGATGGCAAACCACGGGCTAAGACTCCTGGGGCTAAAAGGTCCCACATTTAAGACCTGTCAGCCGGATAATTGCCCATCACTGCCCTTTAAGATACCTAGATACGGGAACCCTGCATTCTTCCCCAGTAAAACCCTTGCGTGACTGGGAGAGTTTGTGGTTAAAAATGTCATCTTAATGTAACCTGTATTTTCCCTGCTGGGATTTCAGCCTTTTCCTATCTTTTCATGATGAATGAAAAAGGCACAGGCTTTAAGATCAGACAACTTCTGGCTCTGCCATTTACTAGCTGTATCGATAAACGCCAGCTGCTCACTATGTTTCTACATATGCACCCCAAAACTAGTGGCTTAAAGTAACAAACCACTTAGTATTTTTCACAAGTCTACAAGCTGGCTCAGTGGTTCTGCTGATCTGGTTTGGTTGATCTTGGCTGGACTCGCTCAGGCATCTGTGAGTGGGCAAGAGCCTGGCTGATCCAGGAAAGGATGACCCACCTCTGCGCCACGTGTCTCTAATCATCCAGCAGGATTTCCTGGGCTTGCTTGCATGATGGTGGAAGAGTTCCCACCAGCAGGAGAAGGCAAGCCCCAGTGCACAGGCACTTTTCAAGCCTCTGCTTGCATGAAGCTTGCTAATGTCCCATTGGCCAAAGCAAGTCACAGGCTTACTCCAGCATCAGTGTGAGTGAGCGCTATCGAAAGAAGGTGGCTACAAGGAGGCATGAAGATCTAGAGCCATTAGCACAATCAATCTACCACATTTGCTTTGTGACCTTGAACAATGTCCTTAGCTTCTCTGGGCTTTAGTTCCATCATCTATAAAAGGGCAGAGTTTGGGGAGGATTTTTTGCTATAAAACATGTAAAATGTCTGCCACATAGTTAACATTCTATATCTATTAATTTCCTTTTCTTCTCCTTTTCCATCATTTGAACTTTCACTTTTTTATTTTCTTTTTTTCAAAGGCAAAATCTTGCTCTGTCAGCCAGGCTGGAGTTCAGTGGCATCATCATAGCTCACTGCAGCCTTGAACACCTGGCCTCAAACTGTCCTCACTCCTTGGCTTCCCAAAGTGCTGGGATTATAGGCATGAGCCGCCATGCTGGCTCTTTTTTCTTCAGTACATCATTCCTATGAGTTACCTTCTATATTCAAAGTTCCAGCATCATGACACTAAACATTATGCTTGGGGCTTCTGATGAATCCTTAGCTCCCAACCAGGGCCTAATAAAGTATGCCCTCAATTCATTCCAATGGTTTGGACTTTGGAGACTAAAAGAATCAAGGATTCTCCCCTCCCTTTATTCCTGGGACTGTCCAGTCAAGAGATGACCTCTTGGCTCTCTGATCCAGCTCCACCACCAAGAGTGAAATACAGAGGGTTAACACATTTGCATACCTGATGACTCTGAACAGAGGCAATGAGATGGGAAAGCCCCATTTCCTAGTTTAAATGTGGCCTTGCGGGTAGGATAAGTGTTCTGGCCTCTCCCTAGCCAATCAGACTCCAGAAGGGACATAATTTCAGCCAGTTCATCCTGCTGGGGAGGCCCAAGGCTGCCAGCTCCCTTGCTGGGAATGGAATAGAATTTTAATTGGCTGTGAAAGCACCATGGCGGGAGGTGCAGGGACTAGTTGGTCCTCTCTCCCAAAGCAGGTGAGAAAAGCTTCTAGGGAAAGGCCCCAAGGAGGTGCATGGCAGCAAGGACCCCGCCATGTTCAGGGTCCATCCTCAACCTTTCATTCTCTGCTGTCCGAGGTACTGAAACAAAGCATGGCTCGGCCTTTTGACTGGGCGTGAGGCTATGGGTGGCAATGCTGGTGCCCCAGAGAGTGCCATTTCCCAAACCACAGTTCCAATTCCAGGGCTGGACTCCAGCCAGGGCCAAGGATCCCCTCACACAGTCCACTTGGGTGGTCATCACAGGAGCATCAAACCCTGAACATGCTCACCTCTGTGCTTCCCCTGACTTCCATGAGAGAAGCACTACACAGTTACTGTCACTTGTATAGACAATCTTCTGCTTCAGAGAGCTCTCCAAATATATTCTCGAGTGTGTGTGTGTATGTGTGTGTGTGTGTGTGTGTGTGTGTGTGTGTGTGTGTTCATCTGTCCGTTTGTTTGGTTTGAATCAATGGCCCAACATTCTTATACTGTTGTTTCAGAGTGTTGTTAATATTGTTTCACTCAAATAAATTAGTGTGATAGTGTTTAGGGAAAACTTGTTCTTGGGGCAATGTGCATATTCTTTCTGCTGTGGTAATTTCTGGAACACACATGTAACAAAGGATGACATGTGAAGGTCCATAGGACTATGAAAAATAATGCAATGTAACCTTTTAACATAAATGTACAATGATGCATGTGATCTTTGGAGACTGTTGGGCAAGTTATTTAACCTCTTTGTGCCTTAGTTTCCTCATCACTAAAATGAGGGCAATAGTAGTACTTACATAATAGGACTTTCAGAAAGCATAATGGGATATAAAGAGCTTAGAATAGTGTAGAGACTCAATAAATGTGTTTTCATTATTAACTCTAGTGAAGTAGGGTGGGAGGTGGAGGAAGCAGAACTGGTCATTGACCCACCCATTGCTCTGTTGACCTCATGGTGTAATGAACCTGTTGGCAAATAGCAAAGCAGTCCGGGTGCAGTGGCTCACATCTATAATCCCAGCACTTTGGGAGGCCTAGGCGGGAAGATCACTTGAGGCCAGAAGCTCAAGACTAGTCTGAGCAACATAATGAGACCTCATCTCTACAAAAGGTAGAAAAATTAGCCAGCTGTGGTGGTGCAGGAGGCTGAGAGAGGAGGAGCGCTTGAGCCCAGGTGTTCAAGGCTGCAGCAAGCTATGATGATGCCACTGTACTATAGCCTGGGCAACAGAGCGAGACCCTGTCTCAAAAAGAAAAAAAAGCAAAGCATGACAACAAGAAAAATACAAGCAAAATCAATGCCTTCAGAAAACTATTTTGTAAAATTGAAGCTTGATAAAAACTCAGAATTTTCAAGGAAACTCTACTTCATTAATACTTCAAAACTCAAAGCAATAAGCCATCATTTATAACAACGAAGCAGTTTTATTTTTATTGTGAATTTTGATTCTTATTATCAAATTTTTATTGAAAGTTCATCATAAATTCAGTAAGGAAGGCAAGCAATGCATTGAAGGGGGCTGTTGAAAATGGCATTTTATAATTTATAAAGGTACAAAGAGAAGCTTCTAATTTGTAAACCCCTCAAAAAAAAAAGCACAACTCAATTCCATCTCCCTTCTCACCATTCCCTCCCCCATTCTTACTTCCTCCTCTTCGTTGAGGAATAAGGAGCATCCTTCTGATTTAAGCTCAGAGCACAGGAATGAAAATAGTTGGAATAAAAGAAGTGACAAATGCACACCATCCTCTCTGAAGTGGTAAAAACTTCATCTCCTAAAAAAGCAGACAGAATTCCTTGACCTTTGGAAAAAAAAGCTGGAGGAAGTTGGCTCTGGCTCATGGCGTTAGAAGACAAAACGGGCCTCCCACTCTTGGAAACAGCTGGTTCCCCTTCAAACCTGGTGCTCAGATCACGCTTGGGTGCCCAGGCTCCTGTGCTTAATCTCTCTTAACTGGACCATCAATGCTTGGGAAGTGAGCAGGACAGCCATTTAAAGAAACAATTGGCTGCACAAATCAGCTCGCTCCTTCAAGGGATTTTTCTCACATTTTCTGGTTCTGTTTTCGGGGGGTCAGCGAACACCTCTTTCCCTGCTGTCCGAGGTACTGAAACAAAGCATGACCAGGCCTCTTGACTGGGCATGAGGCTACGAGTGGCAATGCTGGTACCCCAGAGAGTGCCATTGCCCAGAGTGGGTACATTGCTGATGGCACGAGGGGTGAAGAAGCAGCCCTGGGAACAGGTTGGGCAAATGCCTGGCTTCCATTCTGTCCCCCAACCCTGCCCCACCACAGGGGCCAGTCTGTTTCTCTTTCTTGGGCTTCTGTTGTCTCTTTGGTTAAATCAGATGTTGGATAAATTATCTCTACTAGTCTCCAGTCTCTGACAGTTTCTGAATTCCTAAGAGTCTATAAATTATACAAACTCTCCGTAGATGAAAAGCGACTCAACACCAGATTCCAGGAATTGCTTGCAGGTGAACTAGGTCAAAGGCACAGAAGCAGCTCTTTGTAATGGGAGTGAACACACACCACGGGCAGGTCAAGAGGTCGCCTGGAAATAGCACCAATAACCACTGGAAATCCCCTGCCCAGCACAGAACCCTGAAATAGGGAACCTGGGAAGTGCGATTTAGGATTTTGCATCTGCAACATAGCGGAGGGAGAGATGTAGCCATTCTAGGAGCACCTCTCACCATTAACAGAAATCAGCTTTCTGATCTCTATCTCAGGTTCTTAAGCATTTTCTTGGCCTGAATTATGACTTTACAGAATATTCCCACCCAGAGTAAAAGGTCCTTAAACCAGGGTTGTGGACTTGCAAAACTGATACCTGGATCCCTCAGTGGAGGAAAGAGAAGCTGTTTGTAATGACTGAAGGCAAATACAATGGCTTTCCCCAGCCTGACCTTGCAGGGAAGTGGAGGGCAAAATTCCTCTTAAGGTAGGTTGCCTCTTCCCTTCTCCTCCTAATTCCTCTTGTACTCTCATCCAACAAACAACATGCATTACTTCTGACATGTCTATGATGTAAGGCCAATATCATGTATTTTTGTTTTTATTCCATCTTTGATTTTGCTCTGTCAATTCCCATCAGCCAAATCTGTCTGAGACCCCAGGACAGTGCAGAAAACATTAAAAGGCTCCATGGAAGTCATTCAGCTCAGCACGCAAGCATCCCATGCATGCCGTTCCTAATCATTCACTAGGGATGGGGAGCTTTCTACCTCACAAAGGTACCCATTGCATTTTTAAAAATAGTTCCAATCAACAAATGTTTGCTGAATAAAATATTATACACAGGCCTATGTGTAAGGCATGGCGAAGAGGCCTTACCAAAGATTTGAGGATGATCAGGGTATTTGGTAGCATGTGTCTATGTTGGTGAGAGTTGTTTGCATGCGGAGCCAGGACAGGAGACAGGCAGGTGGAAGTTCCAGGTTGTGCACCGGGTCTGTCTGATGCTCATGTGGTCATAGCACATGTCCTGAGTACCCTTTCCCATCACTTCTGCAGCAGTTTCCCCCATCACCTGTCCCACCTCTGTCTTCTGGGATAAATCCCTATCCCTATTCACCATGAGCATCACCTTTCTTGCTCTGACTCTGACCCTCAGACAAAAGTGCCAGAATCAAGAAGAGTGGAGGAGAGACAGGGAAGAGGAGGAGCACATGGGATGAAAGAGCCAAGCTGGGGTGCACAGGAGCTGCCAAAAGACTCACCAAGAAAAGCGTCAGGTGGGTGGGCAGGACCTCATTGCCCCAGCTGTGCCCGCACACATCCACACCCACAGACTCAGACCCCAGGGCAAAGAGCTCCGAATCCGTGAACTTTGACCCACCACCTCTCAGCCCAGAGTTGTGCTGGGGGCCGTCCTGGGTGGTCCTGGTCCTATGAAAGGAATCAAAGGCTGGCTGTGGTTGCCAACCATCTCCCCGTACTCACACTTTCCTTTTCGTCTGAGCCTCTCAGAGGAATGACATGGCATAAATCCTAAAGAATGAGGAGGCAGAGGGACTGCACACTTCTCATTTTGGCATCCCGTGTGTCTAAACATCCTCCTTTCTCACCAGGACATTCCAACGCATCTACCTAACCATACCCCTCCCTTCCTTCACCAAATCATTTTTCATAATAGCCATCATCATCATCATCATCATCATTACCATCATCACCATCATCATCATCATCATCATCATTGTAGAGATCATTTGATTTCACCATTTGTTCCTCAAGGACATTTTGATTCTGTATTTACACAGGCAAAATTTTAATATGAATGATAATCTACGTTGATAAGTTCTTATTGAAAATGTATTTTCCAAAGAGAGTTCCTTTAAGCCAATTTAATTTTGGATCAATCTTTTTTAATATAGAGCAGTTAAACTGTTTTCATTTTCCCCCATTACTAATTTAATGTTATTGAAACTTGTCATTGAGATAAATCATTTTATAAGTAAAATAGGCCTTTACCATTTGATTAGTTGATCAGTTTTTGGTCCATATCAAAGCTTACTAATTATAGCTCTATCAGTGAACATCTGATTGTGTGGCTTTATAATCCTTCCAAATCTAATTTTTTTCTAAACCAAAGTTTGCAGATCTGAATTTTTTTCAAAAAGCTGTAATCTGCTGCCAGATTTTAATAAATCATAAATTTTGCTGAGGGCAGTTTTAGCCACTATCAGTTTTATCTTGCATTGAATGTTTCTAAACTTCGTCAGAGTGAAGATATCCTGCCACAAAATAACAAGAGAACTTTTATTAACTGCTTAGTATGTGTGAACGTCAAGCAAACATTGCATTTAATCCTACAGCAGTGTGGAGGGGTGGGTATTATTATCCCCATTTTATAGATAAGGAAACTGAGGCTAGGAGAAGTGAGGTCACTTGCCCAGTGTCACATAGAGACTATGTGATAGACCTGGGAATTGAAAACCAGGCTTCTGGGTGTTAAAAATTCTTGGTTTTAACTCAGTTTTTCTACTGTACTGTTTTTTCTAGTGTCTCTCACTTCATTCATAAATATACTACGTTCACTGGCTGCACACACATCCCAACACATTTTGCCTTGTTCTTGTCTGCCTCCTGTTCTCTCTCTCTCTCTCTCTCTCTCTCTCTCTCTCTCTCTCTCTCACACACACAAACACACACACACACAGACACACACACACGTCCCTTGTGCTTCCCACAGAGCACACCAGACTGTCACCGACTCCAGGCCCCACGCCCAGGAGCAGCGTGACCAGCATGACTTCTCTCTCCTCCCTGCCTGGTAGGTAAGCCCCACAGCTGCCCCAGGGGACCACCTGGGCAGGGCTCCTACTGCCAGGGTTCACACCGACATGTGCCTCCAAGTTCTATCTGGGAAACCTGAATGAGGTGGCCACGTGGCATATGTGGGCGTGTGTGTGTGTGTGTGTGTGTGTGTGTGTGTGTGTGTGTCGTGCACACAAGTGGGCTCCACCCAGGGTGGGGGAGCAGGCTGCTGCCCAGAAGCCCAGGCCCCAAGCCCCGCAGGGACTCATGGGGGCTCAGACCACCAGCGGGGGGAGTGCATCAGGGTGTTTTTATTTAGTCAGGAAGAGCATGTTTTTCCAGTGCAGCCCATCTAGACGATTTCCTTTTTTACAACAAATTACAGCGGGGTGGGAAGGAAAGGAAATGGAGAGAGAGGGGGAGAGAGAGGGGTTTCTATTTTTAAACCTTTGGCAGGCATTAGTTCTGTGGAAGTTTCAGTGAAGAAGGAAGAAAGAAGTAAAGATGGGAGTGAGTGAAGGGTAGCTGGTGGGAGGAGTAAGATCTAGGGTAGCGATTTTCAAATATACATTTTTGAGTAGCTGGAATCTTTTCCCCAAATGTATCTTATGAGGAATGCCAATACATAAAACAGATAAAAGGGGAGCTGTTTATTGCCATGAAGGTGGGCAGCTGCCAGCACCCCACCCACCCATCCTCTGCCCTGAACACACAGAGTCCCCTGCGATAGCTCTGCTGAAAACAGGCTGAAACCATTTGTGGAGCAGGATATAGGAAGAAGATCACATTTCCACGTGTTCATTCATTCATTCATGAAATACTTCTTGCATATTATGTGCCAGGTGCCGTGTTAGATGCTGGGGATGTCGTGGTGACTGAAATAGACACTGGACCCTGCCTGCTAATGGTCCAGTAGAGGAGACAGACATTCATCAAATAATCACACAAACAAACGTAAAACTGCAGCTTTGACAAGTGCTATAAAAACAGGACCTGGCGCGAGGTCTCCCAACAGATTCTGCCCTGAGGGAGCCATGTGTGGGCTGAGCTGAAAGACAGGCACCAACTAGAAGAGGAAAGGGAAGGGCATTTTGGAAAGAGGACAATAGCAAATCCTAGCATCCTGTGGCAGGAGAGAGCACTGCTGGGGTTCCTGGTATCAATTCCTGCCTAGCAACCCATCCCAAAACTCAGTGGCTTAAAACAACAACCTTTTTATTAATCTCATGATTTTGTGGGTCAGAAATGTGGTTGGTGCTGGGCTGGGCATGGCTTCCTTTCCACGGGGCATTGACCGAGGTCACTCGGTGGTGTTTGGTTGGCAGATGAGTTGGTCTGCAGGGTCCAAGATGGCCTCATTCATGTGTCTGGTGTCTTGGTGGG